>NC_092052.1:96970692-97321479 GCF_003086295.3 Arachis hypogaea | reverse complement strand
ATTAGTCAACTTTTCCAAGAGATTAAGAAAATTTAAGTCAGAAAAGAATTGTTTTCCAACATATTCAAACCCTTTAAAATGTAGAACGAAAACCTTTTCTTAAGAAGTAATCAATTGCATCAATTAGAGGTAGAAAAGTTATTGCATTAATCTATAGAACTAACAGAGCTCCTAACCTTAACCAAGGAGGATTAGAAAATCATGTTCTTCAGAGAATCCTGAAGAAATTAAAACTATAAATGGCTGAAGAGGAGAGAGAAGCTCTGGAGAAGAGTCTTACTTCTCATTAAATACTAACCCTAGAAAATACAATTCAAAACTCAAATTTCAAAACCAAATCAAAACTCAAATCTTTTTCATAATTGTTTTCCTTTGAAAAGATCTCCTCTTTAATTGCTTGTAATCTTTAATTAATGTCATCGTCAATGGGCTTGTGATTGATCATCCAAAAGGTTGAGAAATTCGAGAAAGGCTAGTCTTGATTAAAGTCCTAGGAGAAGCACCAAAACCCACGTATAACGTGAGATATCTTGCGTACCACGTGAAGCACTTTCTTGGCGTGGAATGCATTTTGTTCGCTCACATACAACGTTAACTAGGCTACATTGTACGTGAGTCAATTTCCTTCAATTTGTTGCTTATGAATGTGCCCCAACGTTGTATGTGGTGAATTCCACGTACCACGTGAAAACCAACTTACGCATATGCATGCTTGCCCAAAATTCTCTTGTTGTGCGTACGCATACATCATGTGTACGCGTGACTGCTACATTGTACGTGAAATCTTCCATGTACCACATGAAAAGTGATGGTCATGCGTACGCGTGCTGTATCCGTACGCATGATATGCGAAATGTGTAACACCCTAATTACCCTAAGCCTTATCTCATGTCGTAAAGCAAAGGTTAATCAAAGGTTATGACAATTTGATAAACTCCAATTTTAGGGTTTATCTTGTGCTTGATTTAGGGGATTTTATGACCATTTACCCATATTTATTCAATGAAATAGCATGGTTTCATGATTGTCTCCCAATTTGTGCTTAAGTATGAAAACAAGTTTTTAAGCCCTAATTAGCTAAATTTAATTCACCTTTGATTCCACTAGATGCCTTGATGTGTGTGTTAGTGATTTCAGATTTAGAAGGCTAGGAATGGATGAAAGGAATGGAGAGAAAAGCATGCAAAGTGGAGCAATCATGGAAAAGCAAGGATTTGGGATGAGATCAACAACGCGCACGCACAGCAGACGTGCACGCGTGGATTGTGATGTCGCATGCTGACGTGTACGCGCACAAGACGCATACGCGTGGATGGAAATTTGTCAACCGACGTGTACGCGTGACGTGCGCGTACCCGTCGATGTTCGTACGTGACTCACTTAAAGACAAAACACTGGGGGTGAATTCTGGGCTTCCCAGGCCCAAAACCAACTCACTTATGATGCTATTTAACCCAAGGAATGAAGAGGAATCATATACCTTAAGTCATTAGTTTAGTTTTAGTTTAGTTTTTGGAGGGAAAGTTAGTTTTAGAGAGAGAAGCTCTCACTTCTCTCTAGGATTAGGATTAGGATTAAGTTTAGTTCAATAATCTTAGATATAGGTTTCAATTCATGCTTTCATCTTCTTCTACTCTTCAATTCCTTGTTGTTACATTCATCAATCCTCTATTCTTTTGTTGTAATTTCTTCTATTTTGTTTCCATGCTTTGTTGTAGATCTACTCTTGTTCCTTCTATTTTCTTTCAATTCAATTTGAGGTAATTCATAATAATTGTGTTTCTTTTGGTTGTTGTTATTAATTCCTTGCAATAATTGTTGTTAGATTTCATTGTTGTTGTCAAATTACTATGCTTTTCTTTTGTGCCTTCCAAGTGTTTGATGAAATGCTTGGTTGCATTTTAGTATAGATTTTATTCCTCTTGGATTAGGTAGAGTAATTGGTGACTCTTGAGTTATCTAATGCCTTTGTTAATTGAAGATTAGAAGTTGCTAGTTAATTTGAATGCCTCTAAAGCTAATCTTTCCTTAGGAGTTGATTAGGACTTGAGGAATCAAATTGATTCATCCACTTGACGTTCCTCCATGGTTAGAGGTTAACTAAGTGGGAGCAAGGGACAATTCTCATCACAATTGAAGAGGATAGTTAGGATAGGACTTCTAATTCTCATTCCTTGCCAAGAGCTTTTCTAGTTGTTAGTTTCTTTTCATTGCCCTTTATATTTCATGTCTTTTATCTCACAAACCCCAAAACATACCTCATAACCAATAACAAGACACTTTATCGCAATTCCTAGGGAGAACGACCCGAGGTTTAAATTCTTCGGTTTATAATTTTAGGGGTTTGTACTTGTGACAAACAATCTTTTGTATGAAAGGATTAATGTTGGTTTAGAAACTATATTGCAACGAGATTCCATTTGAGAATTCTAAACGGTCAAAAATCCAATCATCAAAATGGTGCCGTTTCCAGAGAGTTGCAATGGTGTTGTGTTATTGGTTATTGTATATATGTGAATATTGTGAATAGCATGATTTTTTGGATTGCTTGTTAGTTTTTTCTAGTTTTAGGATTTTGTTTCATTACTTCTTATTAGCTTTTGTTCTTATTTTCTCTTTTCACTATGAATTCTCATTTTGGCTATGAGCTTGGTTCTAACTATGTTGTACGAAATGAGGGCTACAATGAAGATGTGTATCAACGATGGGACAATCAAAGGTGGGAGGAGCCATATGCATATGATCAATCCTCATGGCAACAACCCCCACCAATGCACTATGAACAGGAGCCATTCTATGATGCATATCAATCAAATGGCTATGGTGAATCTCCTTGTGATTTTCAAGAACCACCACCATATGCCTGAGTCATACCCTTAACATAACCCTTAACCATACTCACAAGCCCCTTTTCACCAACCACCTTCATATGACCCTACTCCTTACACACCATTCCAACAACCACGTGGCGATATGAGCCACATATAGAGCCACCACCATTCCAACATCAACAATTCCAAGAGCCACCCCTTCCATGCTTTTACCAAGATGAACCACCTCCAATGTACACAAATTCTCAACTACAAGATGAATACTACTTTCCACCACAACCCCCCATGGAAGAATATTCATGTCCTTCAATCCAAGAGCCATATAATCCTACTCATGACATCCAAGTGGAACAAGAGTCAAGGGATCGTCTCAAGGAAGCATTGGATTAATTTTACACAACCATGGAGCGTGTTGTGCAACAAGTGGAAAGAATGGAAAACATAGAACCACCACATCCTCACTACGATGAATCACTTTCCTACTATGAACCTTTCTCCTAAATTGATGAACCCTTCCATTCACCCTAACCTCCAATAGATGATATCCTTCTAAATGTAAGCGGGACGAACCACCACCTTTATGCTGCCGTCGTGACCTTGATAGGCGGGATTAACCAAACCGTCCCTGCCAGGCGCATAGCGTCTCAATAATCTCAGTAAAAAACAGTAATTCAGTAGTTTTCATAAATCATTTTCATTATTCAGTCTACTGCGAGCCCTAAACTCATCTCGACATCATCAATCCGAAATTCACAATTTATCATTTGAATAGTCACTACAATGCTCCGAGCCCTAAATTGCATGGTTTTCTGAATCCTTCCTAATTTGTTCTTAAGAGTGAAAACATGCTTCCTAGTCCTTAAAATTGCTAATTTTAATCCTCTCTTATTACCATTCGATGCCGTGATATGTTTATTGAGTGATCTCAGGGTTATAGGGAAGGAATGGCATAGAGGATAGAATGGAAGCATGCAAAGACAGAAGGAACACAAGAAATTGAATATTTGGGAAGCTGAAACTGAAGCATACGCATGGCTGACGCGTACGTGTGATCAAGCCATCTTTCAATCGACGCATATGCGTGACTGATGCTTACGCGTGACTGATGCGTACGCATGGTCAGTGCATTGTCCATGCGACGCATACGCGTGATAGGTGGCACGTGCCTCATTAAAGAGAAAACACTGTGGGCAATTTCTGAGCTGATTTTTGGCCCAGTTTCGAGCCCAAATTGAGGATATGACGCTGGGAATGAAGGGGAATGGCATAGAATCACTATATACCTTAGTTTTAGTTTTAGTTTGAAATCTAGAGGGAGAAACTCTCATTTCTCTCTAGGTTTTAGTTTTCTCAATTCAATTTTACTTGGATCCTTTGGTTAGATCTATGATAATTCTAATTTTAGATTGCTTAAATTTGTAGTTTCCCTCCTCTAATTTCATATAGTGTTCTTGTTAATCTAGTTATTGTGGATCTTGAATTTGGATCTTGTTGAGATTGATTTCTATTAATGCATTGAGAAATTTCATGATCATTATTGTTAATTGCTTTGTTATTATTAGTTGTTTGTAGTGGATAGCTTTAATTTGAATTATTTTCTCAATTCTATAATATATTTTACTCTTGTTCACCAAGTATTTGAGAAAATGTCACCTATGGCTGTAGAGTAGATTTCCACTCTTGGCTTGGGGGTTGAGCAATTGGTGACTCTTGAATTGTCAAACTCTTTTGTTGATTGATAATTAGAAGTTGCTAGTTGACTTGAATTCCACCAAAGCTAGTCTTTCAATAGGATTTGACTAGGATGTGTGGATTAAAGTCAATTATACCACTTGACTTTCAATAGGAATTCCAATTCTCACCCCTAGCCAAGGTTTTGACATTAATTGATTGTTATGCATCCTTGTTAGCTTGATCTTTTAGCTTCCTTATTTTAATTGTTAGTGTTCGTTGCTTTAATTTCTAGTCATTTACTTTTCTTGCATTCAACTCCTAAAACCCCAAGAGAACCCCTAACCAATGATGTGCACCTTATGTCAACTCCTAGGGAAAACGACTTGGGATTCCACTTCCGGTTATTGATTTTATTGTTGTGACACATTTTCTAACTTTGACTAGAGGATAAATTGTTGGTTTAGACTATACTTATGATAGGTAGGAATTGCACCGGTTTGGATTTTTTCACTTAAAATAACTTCCGTTGCAAGTATAGACCAAACCGGTAACCAACTCTTACCATCAAAGTTTAATTTTTCAAATTAAAAATAATACCGAGAGTAATTAAATCTCGGGTCGTTTTCCTTAGGAATGCAATTGAAATGTCACACTTTCAGTTGTGAAGAAAAAGGAGTTTTGAACTCAAAGAATGAAAGATTGAAAGAACTAAGAAATAAAAGAACTAAGAAGAGATCAAAATTGAAATTAATGCAAGTAAAAAGGGAATAAGGTCAAAACTAGTAAAAATGCTATAAATGCATAAAAGAGCCTTGACTTAGTAATGAGAATTAAGGAATCTTATCATCGCCATAACCCCAACTATGATAACTATGATGAGTCAATCTCGCTTCGTCAACCCCTAACATCGACGAGTACGTCAAGCAAGCATAATTGACCTTAATCCATAAGTAGTTCTAGCTAACTTACTAATTTCTTAGTAAAAAAGCTAGCGCCAATGAAAACAAGAGTTAACTAACTACCCAAGAATTACGAATAAATGTCGGACATTATGACTATAGTATCCTAGGAACTCATATCCTAAACAAGGTATGAAAATCTACTCAAAACTCATAATTGGCATTTTCACAAACACCTTGTGGGCATAAAAGTAAAACATGTAAAATTGCAAGGGAAAAGGAAAATTGATAAACCCCAACTTTGTGGTTTATCTTGTGTTTAATTTTGGAGATTTTATCAACTCTCACATTTATTCAATAAAATAGCATGGTTTTGTAATCCTACCTAAATTTGTGCTTAAGTGTGAAAACATGCTTTTTAGGCCCAAAAATTGATAAACTTAATTCACTTTAATTCCATTCGATACCTTGATATGTTTGTTAAGTGATTTCAGGATTAGAAGGCAAAGATTAGATGGAAGAAGTGAAGAGAAAAGCATGCAAGTGAGAGAACTCATGAAGAAAAGAAGGAATTGCTAAGTTGTCAATCCTGACCTCTTCGTACTTAATCGATCATAACTTGAGCTACAGAGGTCCAAATGAGGCGGTTTTAGTTGCGTTGGAAAGCTAACATCCGGGGTTTCAAAATGATATAAAATTTGCTATCGTTGCTTTGCATTTGGCAATGCGTACATGTCATTCCACGTGCATGCATCGCAGGATCAGCATGACTCACTTAAGGCAACTCGTGGCCAGCGATTTCTGAAGCATTTTGGGCCCAATCCAACTCATTTCTGATGCTATTGAACCCAAGGATCGAAGGGGGATGAACCAAGTAGTCATAGTTTAGTTTTTCATCATAGTTTAGATGTAGTTTTTTAGAGAGAGAGGCTCTCTCCTCTCTCTAGATTAGGGTTCTTAGTTTACTCCTTTTTAGATCTAGATATCTTTCTCCTTCTCCTTCTATTTAGTTTTCCTTTACATTTTTATTATTTTAGCGCTTTAGTTCATTCTACTTCTCTTGTTAATTCCTCTATTTTGTCAATTTTAGTTTATGAACTCTCTTGTTGATTTCTATTTCTTTTTAATGCAATTTATGATTTACATGTCTTTTGATGTTTGCTTTAACTTCTATTGTTGATTTCTTGCTTTGATTAGTTATAGCTTCCTTTAATTCTTACAATTTATGATGTTTACTTTTATTGCCCTATATGTGTTTGATGAAATGTGTCCTTTAGTTTTGAGTTAGATTTTTCTCCTCTTGGCTTTGGTTGAGTAATTGGAGACTCTTGAGTTATCAAACTCTTTTGTTGATTGATAATTAGAAGTTGCTAGTTGACTTGAATTTCACTAAAGTTAGTCTTTCACTATAATTTGACAAGGACTTGTGGATTCAAGTTGATTATATCCACTTGACTTTCCTTCATAGTTAGAGGTTAACTAAGTAGAGCAATAGACAACTCTTGTCACAATTGATGATGATAATGATGATAGGACTTCTAATTCTCATTCCTTGCCAAGAGCTTTCTTAGTTATTAGCTTATTTCTCTTGTTATTTACATTCCTTGTCTCTTATTACGAAAACCCCAAAACATTCCTTCATAGCCAATAACAAAACACTTTATTATAATTCCTAGGGAGAATGACCCGGGATTAATACTCTCGATTATTTTATTGGGGTTGAACTAGTGACAAACATATTTTGTTTGATGTGAGGATTGTTTATTGGTTTAGAAACTATACTTGCAACGAGAATTTATTTGTGAAATTCTATACCATCAAAATTCTCTTCATCAAAATGGCGCCGTTGCTGGGGAATTTCAATGGTGTTATGTTATTGGCTATTGTGAATATGTTCATATTGTGAATATCTTACTTTTTTATTATTTCTAGGCCTTGCTAGTAATTAGGAGTTTGCTTTTTCTTTGCATCTTTGATATTTTTGCTTTGATTTCTCCTTTTCCATATGAATTCTCATCCTTGTGGTTTTGGATATGGTTATGACTTTGTTGTAGGCAATGAAAACTTTAATAATGGCTCACATTATGGGAGAGATGAATTCTCGAGAAGGGAGCCATATTCATATGAGCAATCACCATGGCAACCTCCTTGACCAAGCTACTATGATTGCAACCCCTCCTACAATGCATATCATTCCAATGGATATGATGGTTCTTATCATGATTATGCCACTCAACCACCATCATTCCCTGCACCATACTCTCAACATAGTCCTCAAACACCATCATTCCAACCACTATACTCCTAATCCACATACTATTTCCATCAATCACCTCCACATAATCGTATCCAAATCCTCCATACGCACACACTTATAACCATTATGAACAAGCACCCATGGAACCACCACTACTTCAACATCATTACCCTCACAATACTTCTTTTTCCTTCAACCAAGCCCCTATGGATGATACACTTGGTATCATTTCTCAAGAGCAAGAAGAGTTCCAAACCGCACTCACCGGTTTTACCTCTGCCCTCCAAGAGCTTATATCCGGTATACCTCTATCTTCTACCAACAACCAAAACACCTTCCAACCTCCAAGCTTTGATGAACTTTCTTTTCAACTACATAATGATCTCTCTATCCCACCACCACCCTCCATGAAAGAACATTCGTATCCATCAATCCAAGAGCAACATGATCCCAATTATGCGATTGACATGGAACAAGAGAGAAGAGATTATCTTAGGGAATTAATGGATCGGATTCACGCATCCATACTTCAAGAGAAGCAAGAGAAGGCCCAAAAGGTGGAGGTAGTAGAGACCCTTAAAGACAAAGAAGAAGTAGAAGAAGACCTAGGGGAGGTTGAACAAGAAGGAAGCTCCATCATTGAAGACAACTCTACACCAAGTGACAATGGTGATCTTGTTGAAGCTTCTTCCATTGAATGTGAAACCAATGTTGAGGAGGAATGTATACACCCTCCAACACACATTTTGATTAATGAGAAAGAGTCGGAAGGAGTTAGCAAATAAGAGAAAATTGACGAAGGTTGTCAAAAGATGGAAGTCATTAAGGAGGAATCAAAGGAAATGGAGCCTACAATGTCAAGACCATTGGATATCTTCCTTGCTAAGTCACCATCCAAATGACAAGTTGAATGGGTAATTATCTCAACTTTTAATTTTCTTGGCCCATATCAATATGCATTGTTAGAAACGGATGGTCAACTTAGAGCTATGTGTGGGTTAGAAAGTGGAAAATAGTTGGGTGTTGGTTTGCAACAAAAATCAAGGTGTATAGTGGAAGGAAGCTCAAACTTTAGGATTCATGGTAGGAGTAAAGCTCAATTCAAGGGATTTAGGATGATGAATAGGAGTTACAAGGAGGATTCAATAAGTTTGCCACCCAAATGGAAGCATGAAGATCAAGAAGAAAGGGGGTTGACAAACAAAGTATGGGACCCCGGAATATACATAGATAATCATCAACTTTGGGACCTTGGTGGGGATTCCAACTTAAGGACTTTAAAATAAAAGTGCTAGGTGGGAGGCATCCCACCATGGTAAACTCTTTCCATTCTCTTGTATATATAATCAATGAATGAATTGAGCTGCCATTGTAGGTAGTTTTTCTTATTTTCTATACTCTTATACATTTTGCTTTTATTGATAGCCTGTTTGTTAAATTCATATTTTGATTCGAATAATTGTTGTTGAGTAGTGTTTACTTGAAGTGTAAGTTTTGTTTGTTTTGTATTTGGAAATTTTTTAAAATCCAAAAGATTTGTTGTTAAATTTGAATTTTGGGTGATTTAGAATGTTTATAGGTTAGGAGAGTGTTAAATTCTGTTTTAGGCTTCTTTAAACAAAAAGTGTCAATCCACGCTTAAGCGTGGGCCATGCTTATGCGTGAATTGCCATATGGGGACTCCTGGTACAAAAAACAGAGAGTTGTGCCTACTTTGTGCCAACTTTGTGCGAAAATCCACGCATAAGTGATGGGATATTTTCGTGGAAAAACGAATTTCTCCAAAACACCCAAACTTAACCGGCAAGTGCACCGGGTCGCATCAAGTAATAATAACTCACGGGAGTGAGGTCGATCCCATAGGGATTGAAGGATTGAGCAATTTTAGTTTAGTGGTTGATTTAGTCAAGCGAATCAAGATTTGGTTGAGAGATTTGTGATTTGCAGAATTTAAATTGCATAGAAAGTAAAGGGAATGGGTAATTGGCATGAAATTAAAGAGAACAGGAATTAAAGTGCTGAATCTTAAAGAACAAGAAATTAAATGGTAGAAACTTAGAACGTAAGAAATGTAAATTGCAAAATCTTAAAGTGCAAGAAATGTAAATGGCTTGAATTGTAAAGGGAATGGGGAGTTGGATTTGCAGAAATTAAACAAGGAAATGTAAAATTGCAACAAGCAGAGAAATAGAAGAAGACTTGGATTGAATCGAATCTAAAACAGAAAAGTAAATGAGCATGAAAAGCAGTAAACAGAGGATGTAAAATTGGAATTCAGGTCTCAGGACCCAAGAGACTAGAAAACCAAGTCTAGATCTCAATGCCTTCCTAGATCCAACAAGCACAATTGCAAAGGAAATTGTAAATTGCAAAGAAAGTAGATGAAGAAGCAAGTAACCGAAACTGAAATTCAATTAAGCAGGAAACTTAAACAAGATCCCAAGGTGAGATTGAAACAGAATTTCTTCAATTCTCCACTCAAAATCCAAGACAAGAAAAGTAAAGAGTGCTGGGCAAGAACAAGGAAGAAGAGAGATCAATTCTCCTCCAAAATTCTCTTGAATTAAACAACAATGCTAAGAAATGTAAAAGTGAGCTCTCAGCAAAACCGAAAAGAAAGCTATTCTGAAAAACTAAAAGGGAAGCTCCCTGAAAAACTTAAATCCTATGCTATTTATACACGTTCTTCAAATGGTCTTCAAGCCTTCAATTGGGCCTTTGCTCTTGATGGAATTGGGTTGAGAGAGGCCTTGGTTGATTGCTCTTGGAGTTTGGGGAAGAACCGAATTGAACCGGGTTGGAATTATGAAAGCTTGAGTAAAAGTTGGAGTAAAAGTTAGGGGCTAACTTTTGCTCCAACTTTTCACATCAGCACCCTTCCTTGCTGATACCAACGTTGGGGCAAAATTTAGGGGTCTAACTTTTGCTCCAACGTTGGCCTCCCCTTGCTTATTCATGGCGCCAACGTTAGCCAAAAAGTTAGGGGCTAACGTTGGCGCAAACTTTTGCTCATCCAGGGAGTGTTTTGTGATGCCAAAAGTTAGCCAAAAAGTTTGAGGCTAACTTTTGCTCCAGCTTTTGCCCAAAAGTTAGCCAAAAAGTTTGAGGCTAACTTTTGGTCCAGCTTTTTGCTTCCTGGTTCATTTTCAATTAATCCAAAAGTTTGAGCTAAAGTTTGTGGCAAACTTTTGCTCAAACTTTTTGTCCTCTCTTCCTCCTAACCATTCCTTCTTGCTTCAACCTTTCTCCAAGCTTTCTTCACCTATCATTAATCAACCAAACACATCAAAGCTATGCTCAAAATCATGAGATATTCATTCTTTCATAATATGTGACAATTATAGCATAAAACCTCATGAAATAGCATGAATTCATACATGGTTGATTAAATCAAAGGAAGCATGAAAATCTACCCAATTGGCTTGCTTATGGCTCAAGAAAGTGCATAATTCAATTGAAAACTAAAGAAAAAGGCTAGTGAAACTAGGCTAAGATGACTTGTCATCACAACACCAAACTTAAAGCTTGCTTGTCCCCAAGCAAGAAATGATTTATTGAGAAGAAAGAATGAAATGGGAGAGGATGTTCATGCTAGTAGAGTGTTATTGATAGTTCATGGGGTTTTATGTGGATATGTACACACTCACCTCTTATTGACTCTTAAGCCTAGAAAGCCTCCTTCAAGCTTCAAGTAACATACTGCTATGACCTCTCATTATTCCTTTATCCTTGGCTATTATCTTGTTCATAAGCTTTATTTGAGTGTCATGTGTAGCAAGTTCATTTCCTTTTCTTTATACTTGACACATTATTCACTATAGACACTTAGCTCACATTCCTTCTTAGAACATTGATGCCCAGCACCTCTTTGGGCTACTAAATGCCTTGTAGTTAGGTTGCTCTTGATAGTGGACTTTCAGCTGATGATCCCGGGTTAGTTAACCCAAGTCATCAATTGTTGATGCACTCCAAAGAGCTTAATAATCCAAGCAGATCCTAATACAAAGACACCACAGGCATATATTCTAAGGTTCAAGCTATTGGTGTCCAGCTTTGTTTCTTTTTGTTTTTCTTTTGTTCTGCCACTTTTTGGCTATTTCTTTTTCTCCCCTTTTTTCTTTCTTTTTGTTTTTCTTTCAAACCAAGGATTTTTATTCGATTGAGATTCATAGACAGTAGCTACTTTCTACTTAAGAGGAGACATCCTAGTGTTCTTATTCATTAAAGGTGAGCTATTATACAATCACACACATACCACCACTTACTTTTATTTTACTTCTATCTAACAGAGAACTATCTCACTTCACATTCAAAATTTCTTTTATTGAATTGAAAATGCAGGGGACAAAGCATGCGTTTTGTTCAGTGAAAGTAAACACACAAGCATACACATAGACTAGCTTACTTATTCTAAGAGAAACAAACATGATGCAAAGACTATTAATTATGATAACTACTTAAAGATGCAAGGACCACTTAAAACAGACATACACAATGCATGCTTTCTTAGTGATGAACAAGGAGCAAGTCCACCTTTTATTTGTCATGCTTTTTCTTTCTTCTTTCATACACCTGGTTGCTGGTGTTCCTTGTGTCCATGTCTGTTGTCTGTTGATCCCGCCAGAAACCAGCTCTATTCATTGCTTCCTCTACTCTATCTTCAAGCTTCATTGCATTGCTTACTTCTATCTCGCTTCTCCTTTTGAAGAATTCATCAAAAGTTGGAAAAGCTGGATCCATGTTGTGCAGATGCTCTCCAATATAGTTCAGCTTGATTTGACTATTTATGTTGTAGTCGGCTTGGACTTCATATCTTGCATCTTGGAGTGTTGTGAACTCTTTGAGAGCCTTCAAATTTTCAGCTTGCATTTGTTCCAACTTTCCAAATGATTCATGAGATTGAAAAGCATGTTCTTCTTGCATCACAAGGAATCTTGACTCGAATTCACTTTGTTTGTTCATCATTCTTAGCTCCCGTTCTTCTTGTGCTTGTTGGTTTTTCATGTATAGTGAATGGTATTCCTCTTGCCTTTCTTGAATTCTCATGTACTGTTGTGATAATCTTCCAATTGCTTCCTATATTTGAGTCATGTCCAGATTGTTATGTAGAGGAATGTGCTGTTGTTCCTCCTCCTCTTGTGGCTCTTCTTCCTCTTGCAATTCTTCTCCCTCCATTGGTTCCTCTCTTTCCCTTCTTCCATGTGGTCTTCGGCCTTGATGTGCTTCAGGAGCCATCATCATTCTTTCAATGGTTATAGGCATGCCTTGGCTTAACCACATTGGATTCTCCTCTTTCATTGGCACTTTAGCCTTTGCACACAACCTCCAAATGGTACTTGGATAGTACAACCAAGACCCGGCCAAATTCTTCTCAGCAAGCTTTTGAATGTCTTTTGCCAGGATTTCATGAACTTTTACCTCTCCTCCCACAATAATGCAATGTAACATAATAGCTCTATTCTTGTTAACTTCTGAGGTGTTTACAGTGCCCAGAATTGATCTTTTCAACAACTCATACCATCCCTTTGCTTCCGGAGTAAGGTTAACTCTCCTCAAATACTTGTATTTGTTCTTGTCATCTCCTTCTGATGGGATATTTTGGTGAGAAACGAATCTCTCACTAAACATCACAATCCAACCGGCAAGTGTACCGGGTCGTATCAAGTAATAAAAACTCACGGGAGTGAGGTCGATCCCACAGGGATTGAAGGATTGAGCAATTTTAGTTTAGTGGTTGATTTAGTCAAGCGAATCAAGTGTTGGTTGAGTGATTTGTGACTTGCAGAATGTAAATTGCATGAAATTAAAGAAAGCAGGGAATTAAATTGCTGAATCTTAAAGAACAAGAAATTAAATGGCAGAAACTTAAAGTGCAAGAAATGTAAATTGCGGAATCTTAAAGTGCAAGGAATATAAATTGCTTGAAATGTAAAGGGAATTGGGGAATGGATTTGCAGAATTTAAACAAGGAAAAACTAAATTGCATCAAACAGAAGAGGGAAAGGGAATTGGGATTGAACCGGATCATGAAGCAGTAAAGTAAATGAACAGAAAAAGCAATAAGCAGGGAATTGAAATGAGAGATTCAGATCTCAGGACCCAGAGACTAGAAAACCAAGTCTAGATCTCAATGCCTTCCTAGATCCAACAAGAACAATAGCAAGGAAATTGTAAATTGCAGAGAAAAGAGATGAAGAACAATGAACCGGAAATGGAATTCAATTAACAGTAAAGAAAGCAGAGAGATCCAAGATTGAGATTGAAACAGAATTTCTTCAATTCTCCAATCCAAGATCCAAGACAAATGTAAAATGAAATTGAAAGTAATGAAAGCAAGAAATTAAAGTTCACTCAGTAACAAAAGCTCTCCGAAAACTATTATGAAAATTCTAAAAGGAAAGCTCCCCCACTAACTTGAATTCTATCCTATTTATACACTTTCCAAAATGATCTTCAAGCCTTGAGTTGGGCCTTTGTTCTTGGTGGAATTGGGTTGTAAGAGGCCTTGGTTGATTGCTCTTGAAGTTTGAAGAAGAACCGAAGTGAACCAATTGAACCGGTTTTGAAGTTAGCCAAAGTTGGTTTCAACGTTAGGGCCAAAGTTAGGGGTCTAACTTTGACCCCAACTTTTCATAGCAGCAACCCACATCCTTCTGGTTTGGACGTTGGTGCCAACGTTAGGGGTCTAACTTTGACCCTAACATTAGCAATGCTTAGTGCTAGTGGCGCCAACGTTAGCCTCCAAGTTAGGGGGCTAACGTTGGCGCAAACGTTGGCCTTCCTCCTTTGTAATTTAAGTGCCAACGTTAGCCTCCAAGTTAGGGGGCTAACGTTGGCGCAAACGTTGGCCTTCCCCCTTTGTAATTTAAGTGCCAACGTTAGCCTCCAAGTTAGGGGGCTAACGTTGGCGCAAACGTTGGTGCCCAGGGGAGAAACTCTCAAGTTCCAACGTTAGCCTCCAAGTTAGGGGGCTAACGTTGGAGCTAACGTTGGCCACTTCCTTGCAATGTCATGTGCCAACGTTAGCCTCCAAGTTAGGGGGCTAACGTTGGCTCAAACGTGGGGAGCCCAGGGAGTGATTTTCATGCCCAACGTTAGCCTCCAAGTTAGGGGGCTAACGTTGGGGCTAACTTCAAGCCTCCAAGTTCAATTTCAACTTCCATTCTTCACTTCTAGCCATTCCTCTTTGCTTCAACCTTTCTCCAAGCTTTCTTCACCTATCATTAATCAACCAAACTAATCAAAGCTATGCTCAAAATCATGAGATATTCATTCTTTCATAATATGCACAAATATAGCACAAAACCTCATGAAATGGCATGAATTCACATATGGTTGGTTCAATCAAGGGAAACATGAAAATCTACTCAATTAGCTTGCTTGTAGCTCAAGAAAGTGCATAATTCTAATGAAAACTAAAGAAAAAGACTAGCTAAAACAGGCTAAGATGACTTGTCATCACAACACCAAACTTAAAGCTTGCTTGTCCCCAAGCAAGAAATGAATTATTAAGAAGAAAGAATGAAATGGAAGAGGAAGTTCATGCTAGCAGAGTATTATTGATAGTTCATGGGGTTTTGTGTGGATATGTAAATACTCACCTCTTATTGATTTCTAGGCCTAGAAAGTCTCCTTCAAGCTTCAAATGACATACTGCTATGACCTCTCATTATTCCTTTATACTTGGCTATTACTTTATTCAAAAGCTTTATTTGAGTGTCATGTGTCGCAAGTTCATTTTCTTTTCTTTATACTTGACACATTATTCACCATAGACACTTGGCTCACATTCCTTCTTAAAACATTGATGCCCAGCACCTCTTTGGGCTACTAAATGTCTTGTAGTTAGGTTGCTCTTGATAGTGGACTTTCAGCTGATGATCCCGGGTTAGTTAACCCAAGTCACCAAGTGTTGAGGCACTCCTAAGAGCTTACTAATCCAAGCAGATCCTAGTACAAAGACATCACAGGCATATATTTTAAGGTTCAAGCTATTGGTGTCCAGCTTTGTTTCTTTTTGTTTTTCTTTTGTTTTGCCAATTTTTTTTTTTTTGCTCTCTTTGTTCTTTCCTTCTTTTTGTTTTTCTTTCTAACCAAGGAATTCAATTCAATTGAGATTCATAGACAGTAGGCTACTCTTTACTTAGAAGGAGATATCCTAGCTCTTTATTCACTAAAAGTGAGCTATTATACAATCACACACATACCACCACTTACTTTTATTCTACTTCTAACTAACAGAGACTATTTTACTTCACATTCAAACTATTCTTTTATTGAATTGAAAGATGCAGGGGACAACACATGCTTCTTGTCAAGTGAAAGTGAACACACAAGCACACACATAAACTAGCCTACTTATTTTAAAAGAAACAAACATAAATGATGCACACACTACTACACTAACAGTTACTGTTAAAATGGGCATATTCACACTTCCAATTTAGAGCAATTCAATGCTAATGGAGTTAAGTGACAATACAACCTCTTGGTGGCTTCTTCTTCTTTCTCTCAGCTAATGGTGTGTAGTCCTCCCAAGAGAGTGATTGACTTTCTGCAGTGTTAATGGAAGTTGCTTGTTTCTCAAGCCCTTAGATGACTGGTTAGTGTGCAAGACTTTCTTGTAGGCGTTTGAACTTACTTTGGTGTGTGAACACCAAACTTAGTCTCTTGCCATGTTTCTTATGCATAACCATATGTGAAAGCCTAAGTCTTTGCTAAAGGTAATAAAACTAGAAACAGACAATGCTTAAATGATTTATCAGATTGCTTGGAGCTAGAAAGTGAGAATGTGCTTTTAAGTGAGATTTTGGTGGAACACCAAACTTAGAATTCTTTATTCTCCCTTAATTTGTTTTGGTGTGAAACACCAAACTTAGCTCCTTGCAATACACACCAATCATTTAACCTTTTTATTGAAATAACTATGAAAAGAAAACTACCTCAGGTTGGGTTGCCTCCCAACAAGCGCTCTTTTATTGTCACTAGCTTGACACTGAGGCTTTCTTTTATGGTGGTTGGTGCTTGTAGGGCCTCAATTTGTCTCCTCTGACCGTGATCCTCTTCTTTGTTTTCTGGTGTTCTATTTCAGCATGCTCTAATGATAGTATGTTGCTGACAGTGTAGTAATCCTCGGTTTGTTGATTTGCCCCCAGCTGTTGATATATCAGTTGCACTTTGTCACCTTTGGAAAGCCCCTCTGTTGGAATCTTTCTATTCTTCCATCCCCTTTTTGATTTGTTTCTGCGCTTCATCTTTCCTTTTGTTGATCTTTCTTTTCTGGCTGTAGGCTTTCCTTGGGGACCTCTCTTCTCAGTGGCCAGTACTCTAATATCCTCTTGGACTTTTTCATCAGTCTGCACAATCTTTAGCACTGGGATGTTGCTGTGACTTTCCTGGTCACTTTTCATATAGTCTTTCTTCTCCTTGCTAAATTGTGCCTCTGGTAATACCTTCAGAGTGATGCTTTGGTCATGCATCCTGAGAGTTAATTCCCCTTCCTCTACGTCTATGATAGCTCTAACAGTGGCCAAGAATGGCCTTCCCAGTATAACAGAGTCACCATCATCATTGTTTGATTCTAGAACCACAAAATCAGCAGGGTATATAAAACTGTCCACCTTGACCAAAAGGTTTTCAATTACACCCCTGGGGTATACCATTGACTTGTCTACCAGCTCCAAAGACATTTGTACTGGTTTGACCTCCTCTATATTCAGCTTTTTCACCAAGGAGGATGATATTAAGTTAATACTTGCTCCGAGATCACACATTGCTTTAGTGATTGTCAATTTCCCAATGGTGCAAGGCAACAGGAAGCTTCCTGGGTCCTCAAGCTTGGGAGGAAGCCCCTTTTGAATCAAGGCCCTGCATTCCTCAGCAATCATTATGGTTTCTTTCTCATCCCAACTTCTTTTCTTGTTGATAAGATCCTTCAGAAACTTGGAATATAGAGGCATCTGTTCAAGTGCTTCAGCCAAGGGAATATTGATTTCCAGCTTCTTAAAAGTCTCAAGGAATTTGTGAAAATGCTGGTCTTTAACCTCTTTGTTGAACCTCTGAGGATAAGGCAGTGGAGGTGTGATGCTTTTTCCTATTTGCTGCTGCCCCTGAGCTACTTCCTTTGAGCTATGTGGCTGGTTGTCCTTCTCTTTGAGTTTCTCAGTGCCTTTGTTTGGCATCACAACTTACTTCTCAGCCTCATCTGCCTTTGTTTGCTTCTCATCCTCCGTTGGTTCTTTGATGTTCTCTGCTTGCTTCTTTGTAGTGTCATTGTTGCTTATCAATGTTCTCCCACTCCTCAATTGTATTGCCTTACATTCCTCCTTGGGATTTGGAATTGTGTCACTGGGCAGTGAGTTTGAAGGTCTCTCAATAGATACTTGCTTGGAGAGTTGCCCCATCTGTCTCTCTAGGCTCTTCATAGAGGCTTCCTGATTCTTGGCTACCATTTCTTGGTGTTTCAACATTTTGTCTATCATGGCCTCCAAGTGAGTGATTCTTTGGGCTTCAGGTGATATTTGAGGTGGGTTATGAGATGTGGGTGGTGGATGGTAGGCATTTTGGTTGGTGGGTTGGTTATTAGATTGGTATTGGTTGAGGTTGGGGTAGTTGTTTTGAGGTTTTCTGTAGGGGTTTTGGTTAGTCTGCTGCTGGTTGTGATTTTGGTTGCTTCTTGGGTTGTGTTGGTTTGAGTTCTTCTGCCATGGTTGTTGGTTTTGGGTATGGTTATCTCCCCATCTGAGGTTTGGGTGGTTTTTCCAGGATGGATTGTATGTATCACCATACACTTCATTTGGTCCTTGGTTGTGCATATACTGTACTTGCTCTTGTTGTTGTTCTTCTTGAGTTTCTTCACTCTGTCCCCATGTGGTTGATGGTTGGCTAGTGTTGACTGCTGCAACTTGGAGACTATCAATCCTCTTGGCCATTTGCTCAAATTGTTGTTGAATTTGCTGCTGCATCATCTTGTTTTGAGCTAGGATTGAATCCACTCCTTCTAGCTCCATTACTCCTCTTCTTTGTGATGGTTGGCGGCTTCTTTGATGAGCAAAGAAATATTGGTTGTTGGCCACCATATCCACAAGATTCTGAGCTTCCTCAGCAGTTTTCATTAGTTGTAGTGAACCTCCAGCAGAATGATCTAATGCCTCCTGAGATTTCAATGTTAGGCCTTCATAAAAATTTTGTAGCACGTCCCATTCATTGAACATCTCTGGAGGACACTTTCTGATTAAGGCTTTGTACCTCTCCCATGCTTCATACAAGGATTCAGCATCTAATTGTGTGAATGTCTGCACCTCGGTTTTCAGCCTGATGACTCTTTGGGGTGGATAGAATTTAGCTAGAAATTTAGTCACCAAGTCATCCCAACTAGTGATACTTCCTTGGGGAAAAGTTTCGAGCCATTGTGCAGCCTTATCCCTTAATGAGAACGGGAACAGCAGAAGCTTGTAAGTTTCAGGATTCACGCCATTGGATTTGACAGTGTCACAGATCCTTAAGAAAGTAGATAGATGTTGATTTGGATCCTCCAATGGTCCTCCCCCAAATGAGCAATTGTTCTGGACTAATGTGATGAGTTGTGGCTTCAGTTCAAAGTTATTTGCATTGACATTAGGGGTGAGAATGCTGCTTCCACAATGTCTAGCATTTGCAAAGGTATAGGAAGCCAATACTCTCCTCTGTTGTGGTTGGTTATTGACCCCTCCTTCTGGATTAGATGTATCTCCTTCCATCTCGTGGAATTCTTCGTCTGATTCCTCTTCTCCAACAATGCTTTTCCCTCTTTCAGCTCTCCTTAGCCTCCTGAGAGTTCTTTCGTCTTGTTCATGAAAATTGGGTATGGCTCTTCTTGTACCTGACATACAAGCAGAACATAAGAGCACACAAACCAGTAGCACTTCAATCTATTGCTAGAATGAAGTTTTAGTTAGCTTAAGCAAAAAATCAAACAGTTAGTGGGTTAATCAAAATTAAAGAAAATGTGCTTGATCTAGATTACCACCTCACTTAATCATTGTCAATCTAATCAATCCCCGGCAACGGCGCCAAAAACTTCATGGGATATTTTGGTGAGAAACGAATCTCTCACTAAACATCACAATCCAACCGGCAAGTGTACCGGGTCGTATCAAGTAATAAAAACTCACGGGAGTGAGGTCGATCCGACAGGGATTGAAGGATTGAGCAATTTTAGTTTAGTGGTTGATTTAGTCAAGCGAATCAAGTGTTGGTTGAGTGATTTGTGACTTGCAGAATGTAAATTGCATGAAATTAAAGAAAGCAGGGAATTAAATTGCTGAATCTTAAAGAACAAGAAATTAAATGGCAGAAACTTAAAGTGCAAGAAATGTAAATTGCGGAATCTTAAAGTGCAAGGAATATAAATTGCTTGAAATGTAAAGGGAATTGGGGAATGGATTTGCAGAATTTAAACAAGGAAAAACTAAATTGCATCAAACAGAAGAGGGAAAGGGAATTGGGATTGAACCGGATCATGAAGCAGTAAAGTAAATGAACAGAAAAAGCAATAAGCAGGGAATTGAAATGAGAAATTCAGATCTCAGGACCCAGAGACTAGAAAACCAAGTCTAGATCTCAATGCCTTCCTAGATCCAACAAGAACAATAGCAAGGAAATTGTAAATTGCAGAGAAAAGAGATGAAGAACAATGAACCGGAAATGGAATTCAATTAACAGTAAAGAAAGCAGAGAGATCCAAGATTGAGATTGAAACAGAATTTCTTCAATTCTCCAATCCAAGATCCAAGACAAATGTAAAATGAAATTGAAAGTAATGAAAGCAAGAAATTAAAGTTCACTCAGTAACAAAAGCTCTCCGAAAACTATTATGAAAATTCTAAAAGGAAAGCTCCCCCACTAACTTGAATTCTATCCTATTTATACACTTTCCAAAATGATCTTCAAGCCTTGAGTTGGGCCTTTGTTCTTGGTGGAATTGGGTTGTAAGAGGCCTTGGTTGATTGCTCTTGAAGTTTGAAGAAGAACCGAAGTGAACCAATTGAACCGGTTTTGAAGTTAGCCAAAGTTGGTTTCAACGTTAGGGCCAAAGTTAGGGGTCTAACTTTGACCCCAACTTTTCATAGCAGCAACCCACATCCTTCTGGTTTGGACGTTGGTGCCAACGTTAGGGGTCTAACTTTGACCCTAACGTTGGCAATGCTTAGTGCTAGTGGCGCCAACGTTAGCCTCCAAGTTAGGGGGCTAACGTTGGCGCAAACGTTGGCCTTCCTCCTTTGTAATTTAAGTGCCAACGTTAGCCTCCAAGTTAGGGGGCTAACGTTGGCGCAAACGTTGGCCTTCCCCTTTGTAATTTAAGTGCCAACGTTAGCCTCCAAGTTAGGGGGCTAACGTTGGCGCAAACGTTGGTGCCCAGGGGAGAAACTCTCAAGTTCCAACGTTAGCCTCCAAGTTAGGGGGCTAACGTTGGAGCTAACGTTGGCCACTTCCTTGCAATGTCATGTGCCAACGTTAGCCTCCAAGTTAGGGGGCTAACGTTGGCTCAAACGTGGGGAGCCCAGGGAGTGATTTTCATGCCCAACGTTAGCCTCCAAGTTAGGGGGCTAACGTTGGGGCTAACTTCAAGCCTCCAAGTTCAATTTCAACTTCCATTCTTCACTTCTAGCCATTCCTCTTTGCTTCAACCTTTCTCCAAGCTTTCTTCACCTATCATTAATCAACCAAACTAATCAAAGCTATGCTCAAAATCATGAGATATTCATTCTTTCATAATATGCACAAATATAGCACAAAACCTCATGAAATGGCATGAATTCACATATGGTTGGTTCAATCAAGGGAAACATGAAAATCTACTCAATTAGCTTGCTTGTAGCTCAAGAAAGTGCATAATTCTAATGAAAACTAAAGAAAAAGACTAGCTAAAACAGGATAAGATGACTTGTCATCACCTTCCCACTCTGAGTTCTCCATACAAATATCTCTAGCAATCCCATCATAATCTGGATCACTATTTACCCTTTGGTGGTATCCCGGTTCACTAAAGCGGACTGATTTTAGTCCCAAGACTTTCTTGATTCCATCCGAGCTAAAGTCTACTTCCACTCCCCGCACATAGCTCTTGTATGTTGGGGCCTCACTCATGTCAAGCCTTGAGACATTGGCATAGAACTCTCTTATGATATTAGCATTGATTCGGGTGATTGGTGATATGAGTTCCTCCCACCTCCTCTTTCGAATTTTGTCCTTCATTTCTTGGCATCCATCATCCGACAGCAAGAGTGGAATTTCTGGATATATCTTCTTCTGATTCATCCATTCGATTTGCATCTGATGGTACCGAGATTTGAATCTCCATCGGTCATATTCAGGGGTGTTCTCCTCCACCATGGGATCTTTCCCTCTTCTTCGTTTGGTTCTTGAGGAAGAGGCCATGATCACTTGGTTGTTTGAGACTCTTGAGGTTAAAGGGAGTGTGAAGAATGTTAGAGATCTTGATGTGTGTTTGGAGAAAGATGAAATTTGAGGCCGAGCTTGTTATGATGAGAAATGATGAAGGGAAGTTTAAATGGTTGGAGTGCAAGGGTTCGGTCACATGCATGGCTTGGAGGTGGTATGTTATTTAAATGAACAATGAAGGGCTAGGATGCAATGAGATGCTATGTGAATCAAAGGTGTGCATGTAAGGATGAATGAAGACAAAGCTTGCTCCTTCAATTGTCTTTGCCGTGATCATTTCAAGGAGTGGCAGATTCTCTTTTTGAGGCATGTGATGAGATTTTGTTCTCATGCTATGCTTTCTTTTGTCTTGTCTCTTTCATAAAGTGTTCTTTGACCACCTAGTCATCACAACAAGACAACACACATTAGCTATATCAAACCGTGGTAATGGTGCTTTTCTTTTTTTTGTTTTTTTTTTCTTTTTTTTTTTCATTAACACTATATGAATCATCATTCCTTATATCCATTTGAATCGTGACTTTTCTTGGAGAACACCAAACTTAATGTTTGGTCATATAGTTGAAAATATGTGTTTCTTCCTCCAACTAGTGAAATTGAAATCCCAATGTCATTTTTGGTCAAATGTTTATAAGAAATGTTTTCATCATAATTTTCCTTTTTCTCTCTCTTTTTTTCATGAAGGATCAATTGTGTCCCTAAATCCGTGCATCAAAGTTTGGTGAACACCAAACTTGTATCTTGCTTAAGGGGTAAATGTGAGATGCTAGTAGTAAATCACAATTGATGCCTTCATCACAGAATATGATTTCTTTTTAATTGAAAAGTCTCAGTAAGAGATAATGTATGATCATTGATGCATGATTTTTTTTTTTTTTGAGAAGAGAAACACCAAACTTAGTGTTTGGTCATATGCTAGGCATATAATGTGAAAATGTTTGTAACACTGGTTTGGTGTGCTTGAAGGCACACCAAACTTTAGAAGTCTTAGCATATGAAAGAAAAAAAAATTTGCATGCATTCATTGAGTTCGTCCATGAAAACGAATTTCATGCTTAGATGATCATAGCTTATTGAATTTAAAATGACATAAATCTTAAATCATGGGTTGCCTCCCATGGAGCGCTCTTTTATTGTCACTAGCTTGACATTGGGGCTTTCTTTTATGGTGGTTGAGGATTGTAGTGCCTCAACTTATCTCCCCTGACTGTGATCCTCCTCTTTGTTCTCTGGTGTTCAATTTCAGCATGTTCCAACGAGAGTATGTTGCTAACATTGTAATAGTCATCAGTCTGTCGGCTTGCTCCCAGTTGTTGATATATCAATTGCACTTTGTCACCTTTGGAAAACCCCTCTGTTGGAATCTTCCTGTTCTTCCAACCCCTTTTTGTTTTGTTTCTGCGTTTCATCCCCTTTTTTGTTGATCTTTCTTTTCTGGCCGTAGGCTTACCTTGAGGATCTCCCTCTTCAGTGGCTAATGCTCCAATATCCTCTTGGACTTTTTCATCCTTCTGCACAATCTTCTGCCTTGGGGTGTTGCTGTGAATCGCCTTGTCAATTTCCATATAGTCTTTCTTCTCATTACCAAACTGTGCTTCTGGTAACACCTTCAGAGTGACACTCTTATCATGCATTCTGAGAGTTAATTCTCCTTCCTCTATGTCTATGATAGCTCTAGCAGTAGCCAAGAATGGCCTTCCCAGAATAATAGAGTCACCATCATCCCCTTCTGAATCTAGAACCACAAAATCTGTAGGGTATATGAAATTGTCCACCTTGACCAGAAGGTTTTCAATCATAGCCCTAGGGTATACTGTTGACTTATCTACTAGCTCTAGAGATATCTGTACTGGTTTAACTTCCTCTATATGCAGCTTTTTTACCAAGGAGGATGGTATTAAGTTGATGCTTGCTCCTAGATCGCACATTGCTTTAGTGATGGTTAATTCCCCAATGTGCAAGGTAGCAAAAAGCTCCCTGGATATTCAAGCTTAGGGGGAAGCCCTTTTTGAATCAAAGCCCTGCATTCCTCAGTGAGCAGTATGGTTTCCTTCTCATCCTAACTTCTTTTCTTGTTGATAAGCTCCTTCAAAAACTTGGCATACAGAGGCATTTGCTCAAGTGCTTCAGCAAAAAGAATATTGATTTCCAGCTTTTTGAAAGTCTCAAGGAACTTGTGAAAGTGTTGGTCCTTGGTTTCTTTGTTGAACCTCTGGGGATATGGCAGTGGAGGTGTGATGCTCTTTCCTATTTGCTGCTGTCCTTGAGTCACTTCTGTTGAACCGTGTGGCTGGTTGTCCTTCTTTTTGAGTTTCTCAATTCTCTTGTTTGGCATCACAACTTGATCCTTGGCTTCATCTGCCTTTGTTTGCTCCTCATCTTCTATTGCACTTTTGCTGCTCTCTGCTTGCTTCTTTGTAGTGTCATTATTGCTCATCAATGTTCTCCCACTCCTTAATTGTATCGCCTTGCATTCTTCCTTAGGATTTGGAATTGTGTCACTTGGCAGAGAGCTTGAGGGTCTCTCAAGAGAAATCTGCTTGGAGATTTGCCCCATCTGTCTCTCTAGGCTCTTCAAGGATGCTTCATGATTCTTGGTTGTCATTTCCTGGTGTTTCAACATTTTGTCTATCACGGCCTCCAAGTTAGTGATTCTTTGGGCTTCAGGTGATACTTGAGGTGGGTTATGAGATGTGGGTGGTGGATGGTAGGCATTTTGGTTGGTGGGTTGGTTATTAGATTGGTACTGGTTGGGGTTGGGGTAGTTGTTTTGAGGTTTTCTGTAGGGGTTTTGGTTAGTTTGCTGCTGGTTGTGGTTTTGGTTGCTTCTTGGGTTGTTTTGGTTTGAGTTCCTCTGCCATGGTTGTTGGTTTTGGGTATGATTATCTCCCCATCTGAGGTTTGGGTGGTTCTTCCAGGATGGATTGTATATATCACCATACACTTCATTTGGTCCTTGGTTGTGCATATACTGTACTTGCTCTTGTTGTTGTTCTTCTTGAGTTTCTTCATTCTGTCCCCATGTGGTTGATGGTTGGCTAGTGTTAACTGCTGCAACTTGGAGACTATCAATCCTCTTGGCCATTTGCTCAAATTGTTGTTGAATTTGCTGCTGCATCATCTTGTTTTGAGCCAAGATTGAGTCTACTCCTTCTAGCTCCATTACTCCTCTTCTTTGTGATGGTTGGCGGTTTCTTTGATGAGCAAAGAAATATTGGTTGTTAGCCACCATATCAATGAAATTTTGAGCTTCCTCTACAGTTTTCATGAGTTGCAAGGAACCTCCAGCTGAATGATCTAAAGCTTCTTGAGATTTCAATGTTAAGCCCTCATAGAAATTCTGCAGCTTATCCCACTCAGTGAACATTTCAGGAGGACATTTCCTAATTAGAGCCTTATATCTCTCCCATGCCTCATGGATGGGTTCAGCTTCCATTTGTGTAAATGTTTGTACCTCAGTCTTCAACCTTATGATCCTTTGAGGTGGGTAAAATTTGGCAAGGAACTTGGTTACCAAATCATCCCAATTGTTGATGCTGTCTCTTGGAAAGGACTCCAACCATTGAGTGGCCTTGTCTCTGAGAGAAAATGGGAATAGCAATAGCTTGTAGCTGTCAGGAGGCACACCATTAGTTTTAACAGTGTTACAAATCCTCAAGAAGGTGGATAAGTGTTGGTTTGGATCTTCAAGTGGTCCTCCACCAAAAGAGCAATTGTTTTGAACCAAAGTGATGAGTTGTGGCTTTAGTTCAAAATTGTTTGCATTGACATTTGGAGTTAAGATGCTACTTCCACAATGTCTAGGATTTGCAAAAGTATAGGAAGCTAAAACTCTCCTCTGGGGTGGATTGTTATTGTTGTTGTCTGCTCCACCTGGTGGATTGGTTGAATGTTCCTCCATATCTTGGAATTCTTCTTCTGATTCCTCTTCTCCAACAATATTTTTCCCTCTTTCAGCTCTTCTTAACCTTCTAAGAGTTCTTTCGTCTTGTTCATGAAAGATGGGTGTATTTCTTCTTGTACCTGACATACAAGCAGAACATAAGAAACACACAAACCAGTGACACTTCAATCTACTGCTAGAATGAAGTTTTAGTTAGCTTAAGCAAAAATTCAAACAGTTAGTGGGTTAATTGAAAATTAAAGGAACAGAAAATAAAAATGCTAGATCTAGATCACCACCTCACTTAATCATTGTCAATCTATTCAATCCCCGGCAATGGCGCCAAAAACTTGATGGGATATTTTCGTGGAAAAACGAATTTCTCCAAAACACCCAAACTTAACCGGCAAGTGCACCGGGTCGCATCAAGTAATAATAACTCACGGGAGTGAGGTCGATCTCACAGGGATTGAAGGATTGAGCAATTTTAGTTTAGTGGTTGATTTAGTCAAGTGAATCAAGATTTGGTTGAGAGATTTGTGATTTGCAGAATTTAAATTGCATAGAAAGTAAAGGGAATGGGTAATTGGCATGAAATTAAAGAGAACAGGAATTAAAGTGCTGAATCTTAAAGAACAAGAAATTAAATGGCAGAAACTTAGAACGCAAGAAATGTAAATTGCAAAATCTTAAAGTGCAAGAAATGTAAATGGCTTGAATTGTAAAGGGAATGGGGAGTTGGATTTGCAGAAATTAAACAAGGAAATGTAAAATTGCAACAAGCAGAGAAATAGAAGAAGACTTGGATTGAATCGGATCTAAAACAGAAAAGTAAATGAGCATGAAAAGCAGTAAACAGAGGATGTAAAATTGGAATTCAGATCTTAGGACCCAAGAGACTAGAAAACCAAGTCTAGATCTCAATGCCTTCCTAGATCCAACAAGCACAATTGCAAAAGAAATTGTAAATTGCAAAGAAAGTAGATGAAGAAGCAAGTAACCGAAACTGAAATTCAATTAAGCAGAAAATTAAACAAGATCCCAAGGTGAGATTGAAACAGAATTTCTTCAATTCTCCACCCAAAATCCAAGACAAGAAAAGTAAAGAGTGCTGGGCAAGAACAAGGAAGAAGAGAGATTAATTCTCCTCCCAAATTCTCTTGAATTAAACAACAATGCTAAGAAATGTAAAAGTGAGCTCTAAGCAAAACCGAAAAGAAAGCTATTCTGAAAAACTAAAAGGGAAGCTCCCCGAAAAACTTAAATCCTATGCTATTTATACACGTTCTTCAAATGGTCTTCAAGCCTTCAATTGGGCCTTTGCTCTTGATGGAATTGGGTTGAGAGAGGCCTTGGTTGATTGCTCTTGGAGTTTGGGGAAGAACCGAATTGAACCGGGTTGGAATTATGAAAGCTTGAGTAAAAGTTGGAGTAAAAGTTAGGGGCTAACTTTTGCTCCAACTTTTCACATCAGCACCCTTCCTTGCTGATACCAACGTTGGGGCAAAGTTAGGGGTCTAACTTTTTCTCCAACGTTGGCCTCCCCTTGCTTATTCATGGCGCCAACGTTAGCCAAAAAGTTAGGGGCTAACGTTGGCGCAAACTTTTGCTAGTCCAAGGAGTGTTTTTCATGCGCCAACGTTAGCCAAAAAGTTAGGGGCTAACGTTGGCGCAAACTTTTGCTCATCCAGGGAGTGTTTTATGATGCCAAAAGTTAGCCAAAAAGTTTGAGGCTAACTTTTGCTCCAGCTTTTGCCCAAAAGTTAGCCAAAAAGTTTGAGGCTAACTTTTGGTCCAGCTTTTTGCTTCCTGGTTCATTTTCAATTAATCCAAAAGTTTGAGCTAAAGTTTGAGGCAAACTTTTGCTCAAACTTTTTGTCCTCTCTTCCTCCTAACCATTCCTTCTTGCTTCAACCTTTCTCCAAGCTTTCTTCACCTATCATTAATCAACCAAACACATCAAAGCTATGCTCAAAATCATGAGATATTCATTCTTTCATAATATGTGACAATTATTTCATAAAATCTCATGAAATAGCATGAATTCATACATGGTTGATTAAATCAAAGGAAGCATGAAAATCTACCCAATTGGCTTGCTTATGGCTCAAGAAAGTTCATAATTCTATTGAAAACAAAAGAAAAAGGGTAGTGAAACTAGGCTAAGATGACTTGTCATCAATAAGCATGGGCGACGCGTACGCGTCCATTGTCCCTGCTGCAATCCACCCGTAAGCATGGGCGACGCATACGCGTGGATTGTCCCTGCTGCAATCTATGCTTAAGCGTGAGCGACGCTTATGCATGGATTGCATCCTGTTCTTTCTCCTTTCTCCTTTCTTCTTCTTTCTTCTTTTCTTCTTCTTTCTTTCTACCTTTCTTCTTCTCTCGTCTTCCTTTCTTTCTTTCTTCTTCTTCATCTCTTCAGAAAAAATAAAAAATAAAATAAATAAATAAATAAAATACTAATAAAAAAATAATTTCTTTTTCTTTTCTTCCATTTTCTTTTATTGCATTTGCTTATTTTATTCATTGCATTTTAATTTTGTTTTTATAGCTTGTTCTCATTTTATTTTCTAAGTTTCTCATTTTAATAATGGTGTTGAATTCTCTTACTCAATTGTTGAGAATTTCTTGCATTGTTTTGGTGCTTCGTGACTTGTTTAGCATTAATAGTCATATTTGTTCCACAAACAAGATTAGTGCTTTAGTCCTTCCTAATTCATTATTCTTTATTTTTGAACTTCATTATCATTGAGTTAGGATGGGACCAAATGCTTTCATGCTTATCACTAATCTTGTTCGTGTCAATTCTTGTTTGAACTTGATGCTCCACATGCTCTACATGATTTGACTTTACTCTTGCATCATGTATTAGTTGATATGCCCTTTGCCTATATTGCTCTCTCCCTTACATGCGTAGCTAACATGTAGTGAGAACCCTACTCTTATTTGGCATTAGCCCCTGCCTATGTTCTATTTGCTTTGCTATCTTTGTTGTAGGCTTAATTCTCTTTCTTTTTCTTTCCTTTTAGGTTGGCCACCAAGAGGGGAAAAGGAAAAGTTTCTATATGGGGTGACAAACAAGTCATCCGCACAATCTTTTGAAGAAATTCATAAGTTGTAGCAACCCATCCACCTTACTCATCTTTGCATGCACCGAGGACGGTGCAATCTTCAAGTGTGGGGAGGTTGTCCGACCGACCTCCATGGGTAACAATTTCCTTTTTCAACACCAATTCTTAATTTTCTTTGTAGTTAGTTGTTACATTTGCAGGTTAGGTTGCATAATAGTTAGAATTTGTACATATTCTATCATTTCCTTCTTGTTAGGACTACTTGGTTAGAGTAATGATTTCCTCTCCAAGAAATTAGTTATGGCACTCTACCAATTTGAAAAAAAATATTTTTTGAACTTGCTTGAAGAATTTATTTTGGAACATGGTTTTCGAGCTAAGAACACAAGCATGCGAGTTTTGAGCCTAATTGTGTGGTTACATCTTATAACCACTTATTTCCATTCTTGTGTGCATTGTTCTCTTTCTATGATTGTAATCTTTGATTTGTTTGATTATTTATGCCCATTATTTTGTGTATATATGCATTTATATGATTGAGGCCATTGTTTCAATTAGCTCACTTACCCAAATAAGCCTACCTTTTATCCTCTATTATTAGCCATTTTTGAGTCAACGATTAACCCACTTGTTCTTAATTTTAGCACATTACAAGCCCTAAAGCGAAAAACAATAAATGTCCTTTATTTGGATCTTGGATTAGCTTAGGCTAGTGAGTGTGTATCATTCAAGTGTGGGGAGACTTCGGACATTGGTTGAGGTAAAAGTGCATTTTGTAATTTTGTTGAAAAACATTGGGAATTGGGTACATACTCATGTGTTAACTAAATGTAAAACCATATGCATTGATACTTTTGTATATATGATGAGCGGATAATTTATACGCTTTTTGACATTGTTTTTAGTATGTTTTTAGTAGGATCTAGTTACTTTTAGGGATGTTTTTAATAGATTTTGTGTTAAATTCACATTTCTGGACTTTACTATGAGTTTGTGTGTTTATCTTTGATTTCAGGTATTTTCTGGCTGAAATTGAGGGACTTGAGCAAAAATCAGATTCAGAGGTTGAAAAAGGACTGCTGATGCTGTTGGATTCTGACCTCCCTGCACTCAAAGTGGATTTTCTGGAGCTACAGAACTCGAAATGGCGCGCTTCCAATTGCGTTGGAAAGTAGACATCCAGGGCTTTCCAGCAATCTATAATAGTCCATACTTTGGCCAAGAATTAACGACGTAAACTGGCGTTCAACGCCAGCCTTCTGCCCAAATCTGGCGTCCAGCGCCAGAAAAGGATCCAAAACCAGAGTTGAACGCCCAAACTGGCACAGAAACTGGCGTTCAACTCCACAAATGGCCTCTGCACGTGCAACATTTAGGCTCAGCCCAAACACACACCAAGTGGGCCCCGGAAGTGGATTTATTCATTAATTACTTACTCGTGTAAACCCTAGTGACTAGTTTATTATAAATAGGACCTTTTACTATTGTATTAGGCATCTTCGATCAGTGGTATGCTATCTTAGATCACAATAGGGGGCTGGCCATCTCAGCCATGCCTGGACCTTCACTTATGTATTTTCAACGGTAGAGTTTCTACACTCCATAGATTAAGGTGTGGAGCTCTGCTGTTCCTCAAAGATTAATGCAAAGTACTACTGTTTTCTATTCAATTCTTCTTATTTCGCTTCTAAGATATCCATTCGAACCCAAGAATGTGATGAAGGTGATGATTATGTGTGACGCTCATCATCCTTCTTCCTTATGAACGCGTGCCTGACAAACACTTCCGTTCTACATGAATTAAGCTAGAATGAGTATCTCTTAGATCTCCTAACCAGAATCTTCGTGGCGTAAGCTAGAATGATGGCGGCATTCAAGAGAATCCGGAAGGTCTAAACCTTGTCTGTGGTATTCCGAGTAGGATTCAATGATTGAATGACCGTGACGAGCTCCGAACTCGCGATTGCAGGGCGTTAGTGACAGACGCAAAAGGATAGTAAATCCTATTCCCGCATGATCGAGAACCGACAGATGAATAGCCGTGCCGTGACAGGGTGCGTGAGCATATTATTCACTGAGAGGATAAGATGAAGCCATTGACAAGGGTGATGCCTCCAGACGATTAGCCGTGCCGTGACAGGGCATTGGATCATTTTCCCGAGAGATGACCGAAAGTAGCCATTGACAGTGGTGATGTATCACATAAAGCCAGCCATGGAAAGGAGTAAGACTGATTGGATGAAGATAGCAGGAAAGCAGAGGTTCAGAGGAACGAAAAGCATCTCCATTCGCTTATCTGAAATTCCTGCCAATGAATCTACATAAGTATCTCTATCCATATTCTTTATGTTTTATTTACATAATATATTGTAACCCATATGAGTCAACTTAACTGAGATTTGCAAGGTGACCATAGCTTGCTTCATACCAACAATCTCCGTGGGATTCGACCCTTACTCACGTAAGGTATTACTTGGACGACCCAGTGCACTTGCTGGTTAGTTGTACGGAGTTGTGTCCACACATAGAGCCACAATGAGGATTCAATACAATTATATATTGTTAATCTCACACAAGTACAAAGAACAGGACAACACAATTTCGTGCACCAAGTTTTTGGCGCCGTTGCCGGGGATTGTTCGTGTATGGACAACTGACGGTTCATCTTGTTGCTCAGATTAGGTAATTTTCTTTTTATTTTCTTTTCAAAAAATTTTCAAAAATAAATTATTCTATGGCTTCAGAATTTTTAAGAATGAATTCTAGTGTTTCATGAAGCATGATTGATGCCTGGCTGGCTGTAAAGCCATGTCTCAATCCTTATACCCAAGAGAAGAGCTTCTTTATCTTTCTTAGCCAATTGGCTGTTGAATGTAAGGAATGTCAGGCGTGTCATGTCTGAGTTACATACTAAAGCTTGGCTGGCTATTAAGCCATGCCTGACCCTTTGATTGGAGCTTTAGAGCATAAGATTCCTGGAATTCATATTAAAAATTTTGAATCCTTATTTTTCTTTTTTTTTTTAAATAATTTTCGGAAAATATAAGTTAAAAATCCAAAAAAATCATAAAATCATAAAAATAAAAAATTTTTCTGTTTCTTGTTTGAGTCTTGAGTCATATCATAAGTTTGGTGTCACTTGCATATGCATCTAGCATTTTTCGAAAATATCATGCATTCATAGTGTTCTTCATGATCTTCAAGTTGTTCTTGGTAAGTCTTCTTGTTTGATCTTGATGATTTTGTGTTTTGTGTCTTTTCATGTTTATCATATGCATTCTTGAATTCTTAGTGTCTAAGCATTAAAGAATTCTAAGTTTGGTGTCTTGCATGTTTTCTTTGCATTAAAAAATTTTTCAAAAATATGTTCTTGATGTTCATCATGACATTCAAAGTGTTCTTGGTGTTCATCTTGACATTCATAGCATTCTTGCATGCATCACATGTTTTGATCTAAAAATCTCATGCATTGCATAATTTTCATGTTTTTCATAAAAATTTCAAAAATCAAAAAAATATCTTTCCCTTTTTCTCTCATCAAATTCGAAAATTTGGATTGACCTTTTCAAAAATTTTTAAAAATCAAGTTGTTGCCAATGAGTCAAATCAAATTTTCAATTTGAAAATCTTATCTTTTTCAAAATCTTTTTCAAAAATCAAATCTTTTTCAAAATTCTTAGTTATTTTCGAAAATTCCAAAAATATTTCTCAAAAATCTTTTTCTTATTTTTCCATCAAATTTTCGAAAATAACATAGTCAATTAATGTTTTGATTCAAAAATTTGAAGTTTGTTACTTGCTTGTTAAGAAAGATTCAAACTTTAAGTTCTAGAATCATATCTTGTGATTTCTTATGAATCAAGTCATTAATTGTGATTTTAAAAATCAAATCTTTTTCAAAACTAATTTCTATCATATCTTTTCAAAAATATCTTCTTATCTTATCTTTTTCAAAAAATATCTTTTCAAAATATCTTTTCTAACTTCCTAACTTCTTATCTTTTCAAAATTTGTTTCAACTAACTAACTAACTTTTTGTTTGTTTCTTAACTTTTTCAAAACTACCTAACTAACTCTCTCTTCCATTTTTTTGAAAATATCTTCCCCCTTTTTCAAAATTTCTTTTTAATTAACTAATTAATTTTATTTTTTAATTTTGATTTCAAAAATTTTCGAAAAAAAAAATACTAACAATTTTCAAAAAAACCATTTTCAAAAATCACTAACTCTTTTTCAAAATAATTTTCGAAAATTATACCTCCCCCATCCTATTCTATTTATTCATTCATATCCTAACATCTCATCTCACATCTCTTCCATTCGTACAGTTGCATTTCTTCCTTTACATCACATTCTTTGTCACCCCCTTCTCTTCCACTCACAAAGGGATCCCTATACTGTGGTATAGAGGATCTCTATTATTATTATCATTTTTCTGGCCATTCTTCCTTGTATTATGAGCAGGAGCAAGGATAAGAACATTCTTGTGGAAGCAGATCCAGAACCTGAAAGGACTCTGAAGAGAAAATTAAGAGAAGCTAAAATACAACAATCCAGAGATAACCTTTCAGAAATTTTCGAACAGGAAAAGGAGATGGCAGCCGAAAATAATAATAATGTAAGGAAGATGCTTGGTGACTTTACTGCACCTAATTCCAATTTACATGGAAGAAGCATCTTCATTCCTGCCATTGGAGCAAACAATTTTGAGCTGAAACCTCAATTAGTTTCTCTAATGCAGCAGAACTGCAAGTTTCATGGACTTCCATCTGAAGATCCTTTTCAGTTCTTAACTGAATTCTTGCAGATATGTGATACTGTTAAGACTAATGGAGTAGATCCTGAAGTCTACAGGCTCATGCTTTTCCCTTTTGCTGTAAGAGACAGAGCTAGATTATGGTTGGATTCTCAACCTAAAGACAGCCTGAACTCTTGGGATAAGCTAGTCACGGCTTTCTTAGCCAAGTACTTTCCTCCTCAAAAGCTGAGCAAGCTTAGAGCTGATGTTCAAACCTTCAGACAGAAAGAAGGTGAATCTCTCTATGAAGCTTGGGAAAGATACAAACAGTTGACCAAAAAGTGTCCTTCTGACATGCTTTCAGAATGGACCATCCTGGATATATTCTATGATGGTTTATCTGAGCTATCAAAGATGTCACTGGACACTTCTGCAGGTGGATCCATTCACCTAAAGAAAACGCCTGCAGAAGCTCAAGAACTCATTGACATGGTTGCTAATAACCAGTTCATGTACACTTCTGAAAGGAATCCTGTGAATAATGGGACGCCTATGAAGAAGGGAGTTCTTGAAGTTGATACTCTGAATGCCATATTGGCTCAGAATAAAATATTGACTCAGCAAGTCAATATGATCTCTCAGAGTCTGCATGGAATGCAAGCTGCATCCAACAGTACTCAAGAGGCATCTTCTGAAGAAGAAGCCTATGATCCTGAGAACCCTGCAATAGCAGAGGTAAATTACTTAGGTGAACCTTATGGAAACACCTATAACTCAACATGGAGAAATCATCCAAATTTCTCATGGAAGGATCAAAAGCCCCAACAAGGCTTTAATAATGGTGGAAGAAACAGGTTTAGCAATAGCAAGCCTTTTCCATCATCAACTCAGCAACAGACAGAGAACTCTGAACAAAATGCTTCTAATTTAGCAAATCTAGTCTCTGATCTATCTAAGGCCACTGTAAGTTTCATGAATGAAACAAGGTCTTCCATTAGAAATCTGGAAGCACAAGTGGGCCAGCTGAGTAAAAGGATCACTGAAATCCCTCCTAGTACTCTCCCAAGCAATACAGAAGAGAATCCAAAAGGAGAGTGCAAGGCCATTGACATAAGTGCCCTGGCCGAACCTGTGAGGAGAGGAGAGGACGTGAATCCCAAGGAGGAAGACCTCCTGGGACGTTCAGTGACCAATAAGGAGCTTCCCTCTGAGGAACCAAAGGACTCTGAGGCTCATCTAGAGACCATAGAGATTCCATTGAACCTCCTTATGCCCTTCATGAGCTCTGATGAGTATTACTCTTCTGAAGAGAATGAGGATGTTACTGAAGAGCAAACTGCCAAGTTTCTTGGTGCAATCATGAAGCTGAATGCCAAATTATTTGGCATTGATGCTTGGGACGCTGAGCCTCCCTTGTTCATCAATGAACTAAGTGATCTGGATCAACTGACATTGCCTCAGAAGAGACAGGATCCTGGAAAGTTCATAATCCCTTGTACCATAGGCACCATGATCTTTAAAGCTCTGTGTGACCTTGGTTCAGGAATAAACCTCATGCCCCTCTCTGTAATAGAGAAACTGGAAATCTATGGGGTGCAAGCTGCTAAAATCTCATTAGAGATGGCAGACAGCTCAAGAAGACAGGCTTATGGACAAGTAGAAGATGTATTAGTAAAGGTTGAGGGCCTTTACATACCTACTGATTTCATAGTCCTGGATACTGGAAAGGAAGAGGATGAATCCATCATCCTAGGAAGACCTTTCCTGGCCACAGCAAGAGCTGTGATTGATGTTGACAGAGGTGAAATATTCCTTCAATGGAATGAAAACTCCCTTGTATTCAAAACTCAAGGATCTCCCTCTGCAACCATGGAGAGGAAGCAGGAAAAGCTTCTCTCCAAGCAGAGTCATCCAGAGCCCCCACAGTCAAACTCTAAGTTTGGTGTTGGGAGGCCACAACCAAACTCTAAGTTTGGTGTTGAACTCCCATATCCAAACTCTAAGTTTGGTGTTGGAGAGTCTCAACAAAGCTCTGCACATCTGTGAGGCTCCATGAGAGCCCACTATCAAGCTATTGACATTAAAGAAGCGCTTGTTGGGAGGCAACCCAATGTTTATCTAATTCTTATTTTCCATGTTTTCTTAGGTTCATGATCATGTGGAGTCACAAAATAAATATAAAAATTGAAAACGGAATCAAAAACAGCAGAAGAAAAATCACACCCTGGAGGAGCATCTGTCTGGCGTTCAAACGCCAGAACAGAGCATAGTTCTGGCGCTGAACACCCAGAATGGGAGCATCCTGGCGCTGAACGCCCATAACAAGCATGGTTCTGGCGTTCAACGCCAGAAATGGCAGCAAAGGGGCGTTGAACGCCCAAAATAGGCACCAACCTGGCGCTGAACGCCCAGAGTTGTGTGCAAGGGCATTTTACATGCCTAAATTGGTGCAGGGATGTAAATGCCTTGACACCTAAGGATCTGTGGACCCCACAGGATCCCCACCTACCTCATCATCTCTCTTCCCATTCATGATCATCCCTTCTATTTTCCATTTACCACTCACATCCATACAACCACTACCTTCAAAATTCAACATCTCTTTCCCACCCAATCCCACCCATATGGCCGAATACACTTCTCCCTCCATCTCCTCCATATCTTCTTCTTATTCTTCTATTCTTTCTTCTTTTGCTCGAGGGCGAGCAACATTCTAAGTTTGGTGTGGTAAAAGCATAGCTTTTTTGTTTTTTTCCATAACCATTGATGGCACCTAAGGCCAGAGAAACCTCTAGAAAGAGGAAAGGGAAGACAAAAGCTTCCATCAAGGGTCTAAAGCTCAGTGGTAGAACATTTGACTGCAAATCAAGAGATCCCTGAGATACCTCAGGGGATACATTTTCTTCCACACAATTATTGGAAGCAACTAAGGGTGGAACATCAAGAGCACTCCATCATCCTTCATGAAATCAGAGAAGATCTAAAAGCAATGAAGGAGGAGCAACAAAGACAAGGAAGAGACATAGAAGAGCTCAAGGACATCACTAAGGTGGACTCATTCCTTGTTCTTACTTTCTCTGTTTTTCGTTTTTTATGTTATGTGCTTATCTATGTTTGTGTCTTCATTACATGATCATTAGTAGTAGTAACTTTGTCTTAAAGTTATAAATGTCCTATGAATCCATCACCTCTCTTAAATGAAAAATGTTTTAAATTCAAAAGAACAAGAAGTACATGAGTTTCGAATTTATCCTTGAACTTAGCTTAATTATATTGATGTGGCGACAATGCTTCTTGTTTTCTGAATGTATGCTTGAACAGTGCATATGTCTTTTGAAGTTGTTGTTTAAGAATGTTAAATATGTTGGCTCTTGAAAGAATGATGACTAGGAGACATGTTATTTGATAATCTGAAAAATCATAAAAATGATTCTTGAAGCAAGAAAAAGCAGCAAAGAACAAAGCTTGCAGAAAAAAAAAATAGAAAGAAAAAGAAAAAGCAAGCAGAAAAAGCCAATAACCCTTAAAACCAAAAGGCAAGGGCAATTAAAAAGGATCCCAAGGCTTTGAGCATCAGTGGATAGGAGGGCCTAAAGGAATAGAATCCTGGTCTAAGCGGCTAAACCAAGCTGTCCCTAACCATGTGCTTGTGGCGTGTAGGTGTCAAGTGAAAACTTGAGACTGAGCGGTTAAAGTCAAGGTCCAAAGCAAAAAAAAAAAAAAAAAAAAAAAAAGAGTGTGCTTAAGAACCCTGGACACCTCTAATTGGGGACTTTAGCAAAGCTGAGTCACAATTTGAAAAGGTTCACCCAATTATGTGTCTGTGGCATTTATGTATCCGGTGGTAATACTGGAAAACAAAGTGCTTAGGGCCACGGCCAAGACTCATAAAAAAGCTGTGTTCAAGAATCATCATACTGAACTAGGAGAGTCAATAACACTATTCGAAATCTGAAGTTCCTATAGATGCCAATCATTCTAAACCTCAATGGATAAAGTGAGATGCCAAAACTATTCAAGAGGCAAAAAGCTATAAGTCCCACTCATATGATTGGAGCTCTGTTTCATTGATAGTTTGGAATTTATAGTATATTCTATTCTTTTTATCCTATTTTTAGTTGCTTGGGGACAAGCAACAATTTAAGTTTGGTGTTGTGATGAGCGGATAATTTATACGCTTTTTGACATTGTTTTTAGTATATTTTTAGTAGGATCTAGTTACTTTTAGGGATGTTTTTAATAGATTTTGTGTTAAATTCACATTTCTGGACTTTACTATGAGTTTGTGTGTTTTTCTTTGATTTCAGGTATTTTCTGGCTGAAATTGAGGGACTTGAGGAAAAATCAGATTCAGAGGTTGAAAAAGGACTGCTGATGCTGTTGGATTCTGACCTCCCTACACTCAAAGTGGCTTTTCTGGAGCTACAGAACTCGAAATGGCGCGCTTCTAATTGCGTTGGAAAGTAGACATCCAGGGCTTTCCAGCAATGTATAATAGTCCATACTTTGGCCAAGAATTAACGACGTAAACTGGCGTTCAACGCTAGCCTTCTGCCCAAATCTGGCGTCCAGCGCCAGAAAAGGATCCAAAACCAGAGTTGAACGCCCAAACTGGCGTTCAACTCCACAAATGGCCTCTGCACGTGCAACACTTAGGCTCAGCCCAAACACACACCAAGTGGGCCCCGGAAGTGGATTTATTCATTAATTACTTACTCATGTAAACCCTAGTGACTAGTTTATTATAAATAGGACCTTTTACTATTGTATTAGGCATCTTCGATCAGTGGTATGCTATCTTAGATCACAATAGGGGGCTGGCCATCTCGGCCATGCCTGGACCTTCACTTATGTATTTTCAACGGTAGAGTTTCTACACTCCATAGATTAAGGTGTGGAGCTCTGCTGTTCCTCAAAGATTAATGCAAAGTACTACTGTTTTCTATTCAATTCTTCTTATTTCGCTTCTAAGATATCCATTCGAACCCAAGAATGTGATGAAGGTGATGATTATGTGTGACGCTCATCATCCTTCTCCCTTATGAACGCGTGCCTGACAAACACTTCCGTTCTACATGAATTAAGCTAGAATGAGTATCTCTTAGATCTCCTAACCAGAATCTTCGTGGCGTAAGCTAGAATGATGGCGGCATTCAAGAGAATCCGGAAGGTCTAAACCTTGTCTGTGGTATTCCGAGTAGGATTCAATGATTGAATGACCGTGACGAGCTCCGAACTCGCGATTGCAGGGCGTTAGTGACAGACGCAAAAGGATAGTAAATCCTATTCCCGCATGATCGAGAACCGACAGATGAATAGCCGTGCCGTGACAGGGTGCGTGAGCATATTATTCACTGAGAGGATAAGATGAAGCCATTGACAAGGGTGATGCCTCCAGACGATTAGCCGTGCCGTGACAGGGCATTGGATCATTTTCCCGAGAGATGACCGAAAGTAGCCATTGACAGTGGTGATGTATCACATAAAGCCAGCCATGGAAAGGAGTAAGACTGATTGGATGAAGATAGCAGGAAAGCAGAGGTTCAGAGGAACGAAAAGCATCTCCATTCGCTTATCTGAAATTCCTGCCAATGAATCTACATAAGTATCTCTATCCCTATTCTTTATGTTTTATTTACATAATATATTGTAACCCATATGAGTCAACTTAACTGAGATTTGCAAGGTGACCATAGCTTGCTTCATACCAACAATCTCCGTGGGATTCGACCCTTACTCACGTAAGGTATTACTTGGACGACCCAGTGCACTTGCTGGTTAGTTGTACGGAGTTATGTCCACACATAGAGCCACAATGAGGATTCAATACAATTATATATTGTTAATCTCACACAAGTACAAAGAACAGGACAACACAATTTCGTGCACCAATATACTTTATTGCAAAAAGAAAAAAAAATTATATATATATATATATATATATATATATATATATATATATATATACAAAATAAGGAAAAATATATATATAAAAAAAATAGAAAAAGGAAGAAAAAGAAAAGCAAAAAAAAGGGGACAAAATGCCCCAAAGCGAAGCCCAATAATAATCAATGCATATGTTAGGTTGCTATATAGGTTAGGGGTGGGAAGTTTAAGTTAATCAAAGATTCAAATTCTAGCTCAGTTGACCATATTTATCCTTACCTTTACCCTAGCCCCCTTACAACCTATGAATAAGACCTCATGATAAATGTGTGCATACATTAAATAATTGTTGATTGTTAGATGAAAAATAAATCATGAAAAGTATGATTAGAAGAGAATTGAGTGATCAACCCTATACACTTGAGCGACTAGAGTGGATACACATCCGGTGAGGGTTTGATGCTCAATTCCTTGTTCTCGGTTTTTATGAGCTTTCTTCTTGCAAGTCTATTTGAACTTCATTTTTTTATATTTGAATTGGTGGGATTCATGAATCATCATATGACCTTAGCCCTATTTGTTCATATATATTCTTGGAGATTGATTTACTTTTGACCAAGTTGGTATAAGCATTTTGTATTTAGTTGAATTCATATAGATAGGTGCATATAGTTTCTTTCCATTGAATAAATGTTCATACCCCTTTTCGTGTCCTTCTCTATTCTTAGCATGAGGACATGCTTGGTATAAGTGTGGGGAGATTTGATAAACCCCAACTTTGTGGTTTATCTTGTGCTTAATTTGGGGGATTTTATCAACTTTTCTCATATTTATTCAATGAAATAACATGATTTTGTAATTAGTGCACGAAATCACAATCACACTTTTGCAATTCTGCATAACTAACCAGCAAGTGCACTGGGTCGTCCAGGTAATATCTTACGTGAGTAAGGGTCGATCCCACGGAGATTGTCGGCTTAAAGCAAGCTATGGTTATCTTGTAACTCTTAGTCAGGATATCAGTAATGGTTCTTAGTTTTAATTGTAAAAAGTAAAAGAACATGAAATAAATACTTGTTATGCAGTAATAGAGAACAGGTTGAGGTTTTAGAGATGTTCTGTCCTCTGAATCTCTGTTTTTCCACTATCTTCTTCTTCACGCACGCAATGCTCCTTCCATGGCAAGCTGTATGTTGGTGGGTCACCGTTGTCAATGGCTACCATCCGTCCTCTTAGTGAAAATGGTCCAAGTGCGTTGTCACCGCACGGCTAATCATCTGTCGGTTCTCACTCATGTTGGAGTTGGATCCATTGATCCTTTTGCGTCTGTCACTACGCCCAACACTCACGAGTTTGAAGCTCGTCACACAGACAAGGTTTAGACATTCCGAATCTTAAGAATGCTGCCAATTAGTTCTAGCTTATACCACGAAGACTCTGATCTGAACTAGGAGGCTAAGAGATATGCATTCAATCTAAGGTAGAACGGAGGTGGTTGTCAGGCACGCGTTCATAGATTGAGAATGATGATGAGTGTCACAGATTATCACATTCATCAAGTTGAAGTGCGAATGAATATCTTAGAATAGAAACAAGAGTGATTGAATATAAAACAGAAATAATTGCATTAATCCATCAAGACATAGCAGAGCTCCTCACCCGCAACCATGGGGTTTAGAGACTCATGCCGTAGAAGATACAAAATTCAGATGTAAAATGTTATCTGGTATAAAATGAATCACTAAAAGTAGTTTTTATAATAAACTAGTGACCTAGGGTTACAGAAAATGAGTAAGCTAGAATAGTTAGTGTAGAAATCCACTTCTGGGACCCACTTGGTGTGTGCTTAGGCTGAGCATTGAAGCTTTCACATGTAGAGACTTTTCTTGGAGTTAAACGCCAGCTTACGTCATCAAAACTCGGGCAAAGTATGGACTATTATATATTGCTGGAAAGCCCAAGATGTCTACTTTCCAACGCAATTTAGAGCGCGCCAATTGGACTTCTGTAGCTCGAGAAAATCTATTTCGAGTACAGGAGGGTCAGAATCCAACAGCATCTGGAGTCCTTTTTCAGCCTCTGAATCTGATTTTTGCTCAGGTCCCTTAATTTCAGCCAAAAAATACTTGAAATTATAGAAAAACACACAAACTCATAGTGAAGTCCAGAAATGTGATTTTTGAATAAAAACTAATAAAAACATAAAAAAAAACTAACTAAAATATACTAAAAACTTACTAAAAACAATGCCAAAAAGCGTATAAATTATCCGCTCATCACAACACCAAACTTAAATTGTTGCTTGTCCCCAAGCAACTAAAAACAAAATAGGATAAAAAGAAGAGAATATACTATAAATCCCATAATATCAATGAAGCTTAGTTCAAATTAGATGAGCGGGGATAGTAGCTTTTTGCTTCTGAATAGTTTTGGCATCTCACTTTTTCCTTTGAAGTTCAGAATGATTGGCATCTATAGGAACTCAGAATTCAGATAGTGTTATTGATTCTCCTAGTACAGTATGTTGATTCTTGAACACAGTTACTTTATGAGTCTTGGCCGTGGCCCTAAGCACTTTGTTTTCCAGTATTACCACCGGATACATAAATGCCACAGATACATAACTGGGTGAACCTTTTCAAATTGTGACTTAGCTTTGCTAAAGTCCCCAATTAGAGCTGTCCAGAGTTCTTAAGCACACTCTTTTTGCTTTGGATCACGACTTTAACCACTCAGTCTCAAGCTTTTCACTTGGACCTTCATGCCACAAGCACATGGTTAGGGACAGCTTGATTTAGCCGCTTAGGCCAGGATTTGATTCCTTTGAGCCCTCCTATCCATTAATGCTCAAAGCCTTGGACCCTTTTTACCCCTTGCCTTTTAGTTTAAAGGGCTATTGGCTTTTTCTGCTTGCTTTTTCTTCTTTTTTTTTCGCAAGCTTTGTTATTCATTTCTTTTTCTTGCTTCAAGAATTAATTTTTATGATTTTTCAGATCATCAATAACATTTCTCTTTTTCCATCATTCTTTCAAGACCCAACAAATTTAACATTCACAACTTCACTATAAAAAATATGCACTGTTCAAACATTCATTTAGAAGACAAGAAATATTGCCACCACATCAAAATAATTAAACTAATTTCAAGATAAAATCTGAAATTCATGTACTTCTTGTTCTTTTGTAATTAGGCATATTTTTTATTTAAGAGAGGTGAAAGATTTATGGGACATTCATAACTTTAAGGCATAGACTCTAATTTTTATTTATTATTTAATAAAATAGACATAGAAGCAGACAAATAATAAAAGAAAGGAAATTAAAGACATAAAGACAAATGACTCTAATACTAATACTCATGTACTCTTAAAATAGATAAAAGGTTATCACAGACTTAGGACTCAACAACCTTTATTTTGGGAGATGGATGCTCCTTCAATTTGTGGGGTGTCTAGTCCCTCAAGGGAAAGCTTCTGGCGCTTCAGCTCCTGTAGCTCGTGCCATTGCTTTTCCTGTTCCTTAAGCAGCTTGCAGAGCATGCTATTCTGATTTTGCTATTCTTCCTTAAATTGCTCCATAGCTTCTTGCAGCTTGGTGACAGATGCTTCTAGGCGGGTCCAATAGTCAATTTGAGGGATTTCTGAGAGAAACTCCTGCGCCCACCTTTTAATGGAGTTATCTTGCACTTGTTGTCCTTCCATTAACTTTTTGGTGATTGAGTGCTCGACTGGGATGAACTCATCTACTCCCATCTTCACCCCAGCATCTTTGCACATCAGAGAGATTAAGCTTGGGTAAGCCAATTTGGCTTCAGTGGAGTTCTTATTTGCAATTGTGTAAATCTCAGAATAAATCAGATGATGAATCTCCACTTTGTTTCCCAGTATAATACAATGAATCATCACTGTTCTTTTGACAGTGACCACAGAGCGGTTGCTAGTAGGCAGTATAGAACGCCCAATGAAGTCCAACCAGCCCCTTGCGACTGGTTTGAGATTTTCTCTCTTGAGTTGGTTTGGGACACCTTTTGAGTTGGTTATCCACTTAGTTCCAGGGAGGCATATGTCCTCTAGAACTTGGTCCAACCCTTTATCTACTCTCACCATTCTCCTATTAAAGGATTCTGGATCATCTTGTAGTTGAGGCAGTTTGAAGACCTTTCTTATTTTGTCCAGGTGGAAGTAAATAATCCTCCCTCTGACCATAGTTCGAAAGGTATGAAAGGCGGTTCCAGTTATTCTCTGCTTATCTGTCAGCCACAGATTTGAGTAGAATTCCTGAACCATGTTTCTTCCCACCTTTGTCTCAGGATTAGCTAGAATTTCCCATCCTTTGTTTCGAATCTACTCTTGGATCTCTGAATATTCATCTTCTTTCAGATCTAATTTAACTTCCGGGATCACTGACCTCAGACCCATTATTTTGTGGTAATGGTCTGCATGTTCTTTGGTTAAGAACCTCTCTTGATTCCAAAGACTCTTTGGAGTATTCTCTTTCTTACCTCTTAAATTGGTTTATTTTACCTTAGGAGCCATGATCTTAATGAGTCTTAGCTCGGTGATCACGGAAAAACACACCAAACTTAGAGGTTTTCTTGCCCTCAAGCAAAAGAAAGGAAAGGAGAGAGATAGGGGGAGAGTCAAATTCGAATAGTGGAGAGATGGGGATGGCCGAATGTGTATTTATAAGTGGAGGGGGAGGGATTTCGAAAATTTGAAAAAGATATGATATAAAGATATGATTGGTGAAAAGAAATAGAATCATGATATGAAAAAGATGAGATTTTTAAAATGGGAAAGATATAAAGGAGTTAAATCTGAAAATTTATTGATGCATCTAAGAATTAAGAGATGATATGATGAGTTGGAAAAGATTTAGAAAGAAATTGAGAAGATAATTGAGTTTTTGAAGAAGATTTGGAGAGGATTTGAAAGAAAATTGAAAAGGAATTTAGAAAATTATTGAATTTTTTAAAATTGAAGGTGAATGATGAAAATTTGTAACATGTTTATGCAGAAAATTATGAATCAAAACATGAAAGTTTGAAAAATTTTGAAGTGGAAAACAAAATCTTCTCCCCCTGCCTTTCTGGCGTTAAATGCCCAGAATGGTATCCATTCTGGCATTTAACGCCCACATATTGGCCATTGTGGGCGTTTAACGCCCAGCCAGGTACCCTGGCTGGCCTTAAACGCCAGAAATCTTTTGTCACTGGGCGTTTTTCTGAACGCCCAGGATGCTACAATTCTGGCGTTAAACGCCGAGAATCGTACCCATTCTGGCATTTAACGCCCAAAATGGTATCTTTACTGGCGTTAAACACCCAGAATGGTATCCATTTTAGCGTTTAACGCCCAAAATACCCCTTACTGGTGTTGCTTGCCAGTGAGCTCCTTTTCTCTGCTTTTTGTACTGAATCCTTCTGTAACTCTATGAATTCCTACAATTTGATGATTAACCTTGAAGACAATTTATATCAAACTCCTATAAATATTATTTAAATAACAAATAACTTGCTAATGGCTGGGTTGCCTCCCAGCAAGTGCTTCTTTATTGTCTTTAGCTGGACCTTTACTGAGCTTTAGTCTAGCCTCAGTTTTGAGCAATCTTGCTCAAAATTGCTTTCAAGATAATGTTTGATTCTCTGTCCATTAACAATAAACTTTTTGTCAGAGTCAATATCCTGAAGCTCAACATATCCATATGGTGACACACTTGTAATCACATATGGTCCCCTCCACCGGGATTTTAATTTTCCGGGGAATAATTTGAGCCTAGAGTTAAACAGTAGAACCTTCTGTCCTAGCTCAAAGACTCTGGATGACAATTTCTTGTCATGCCACCTTTTTGCTTTTTCCTTATAAATTTTTGCATTTTCAAAAGCATTGAGTCTGAATTCCTCTAGCTCATTTAGCTGGAGTAATCTTTTCTCTCCAGCTAACTTAGCATCCAGGTTTAGGAATCTGGTTGCCCAGTTGGCCTTATGTTCCAGTTCCACGGGCAGATGACAGGCCTTGCCATACACAAGCTAGTATGGAGAGGTTCCTATAGGAGTCTTGAATGCTGTTCTGTATGCCCACAGAGCATCATCCAAGCTTTTTACCCAATCCCTTCTACGGGTAATTACAGTCCATTCCAGGATTCTTTTTAGTTCTCTATTAGAGACTTCAGCCTGCCCATTTGTCTGTGGATGATATGGAGTTGCTACTTTGTGGCTAATTCCATATCAGACCATAGCAGAGTAAAGCTGTTTATTACAGAAATGAGTGCCCCCATCACTAATTAGTACTCTAGGGACACCAAACCTGCTGAAGATATGTTTCTGGAGGAACTTTAGCACTGTCTTAGTATTATTAGTGGGTGTTGCAATGGCTTCTACCCATTTAGATACGTAGTCTACTGCCACCAGAATATAAGTGTTTGAGTATGATGGTGGGAAAGGCCCCATGAAGTCAATACCCCATACATCAAACAATTTAATCTCTAAGATCCCTTGTTGAGGCATGGCATAACCATGGGGGCAAGTTACAAGCTCTCTGGCAACTGTCACAGTTACGCACAAACTCTCGGGAATCTCTATAGAGAGTAGGCCAGTAGAAGCCACATTGAAGGACCTTAGTGGCTGTTCGCTAACCTCCAAAATATCCTCCATATTGTGATCCATGGCAATGCCATAGGATCTTCTGTGTCTTTTCTCTAGGCACGCATCTACGGATCATTCCATCTGCACATCTCTTAAAGAGATATGGTTCATCCCACAAGTAGTACTTTGCATCAGAAATTAGTTTTTTCGTTTGCTGCCTGCTGTACTCCTTGGGTATGAATCTCACAGCTTTATAATTTGCAATGTTTGCAAACCATGGTGCTTCCTGAATGGCAAAGAGTTGCTCATCTGGAAAGGTCTCAGAGATCTCAATAGGAGGGAGGGACGCCCCTGCTACTAGTTCTATTTGGGACAGGTGATCAGCTACCTAGTTCTCTGTCTCTTTTTTGTCTCTTATTTCTATATCAAACTCTTGCAGAAGCAACACCCATCTTATGAGCCTGGGTTTTGAATTTTGCTTTGTGAGTAGATATTTAAGAGCAGCATGGTCAGTATACACAATCACTTTTGATCCTACTAAATAGGATCTAAACTTGTCAATGGCATAAACCACTGCAAGCAGCTCTCTCTATGTTGTTGTGTAATTCTTCTGTGCATCATTTAGAACGAGGCTTGCATAGTAAATTACGTGCAGAAGCTTGTTGTGCCTCTGTCCTAATACTACACTAATAGCATGGTCACTGGCATCACACATTAATTCAAATGGTAATGTCTAGTCTGGTGCAGAAATGACTAATGCTGTGACTAGCTTAGCTTTCAGAGTTTCAAATTCCTGCAGACACTCTCTATCAAAGATAAATGGCGTGTCAGCAGCTAGTAGATTGCCCAGAGGTTTTGTGATTTTCGAGAAATCCTTTATAAACCTCCTGTAGAATCCTGCATGCCCCAGAAAGTTTCTGATTGCCTTAACATTGGCAGGTGGTGGTAATTTTTCAATTACCTCTACCTTAGCTTGATCCACCTCTATTCCCTTGTTCAAAATTTTGTGCCCAAGGACAATTTCCTCAGTCACCATGAAGTGACATTTCTCCCAATTTAAAACCAGGTTAGTCTCTTGGCACCTTTTCAGAACAAGTGCTAGATAGTCAAGACAGGAGCTGAAAGAGTCTCCAAATACTGAGAAGTCATCCATGAAGACTTTTAGAAATTTTTCTACCATATCAGAGAAAATAGAGAGCATGCACCTCTGAAAGGTTGCAGGTGCATTGCACAGACCAAAAGGCATCCTTCTGTAGGCAAATACTCCAGATGAACATGTGAATGCTGTTTTCTCTTGGTCTTGAGGATCTACTGCAATTTGGTTATAACCTGAATAGCCATCCAAAAAGCAGTAGTATTCATGACCTACTAGTCTCTCTAGCATCTGGTCTATGAATGGCAAAGGAAAATGATCCTTTCTGGAGGCTGTGTTGAGCCTTCTGTAGTCAATAAACATACGCCACCCTGTAACTGTTCTTGTAGGAACCAATTCATTTTTTTCATTATGAATTACTGTCATAGCTCCCTTCTTTGGAAAGACTTGGACAGGGCTCACCCAGGGGCTATCAGAGATAGATAAATGATCCCAGCCTCTAGTAACTTAGTGACCTCCTTCTGCACCACCTCCTTCATGGCTGGATTCAGCCGCCTCTGTGGTTGAACCACTGGCTTAGCATCATTCTCCAAAAAGATCTTGTGCATGCATCTGGCTGGGCTAATGCCCTTAAGATCACCTATGGACCACCCAAGAGCTGTCTTGTGTTGTGTCCTTAGCACTTGAATTAGTGCTTTCTTTTCCTGTGGATTTAAAGCAGAGCTTATGATCACTGGAAAAGTGTCTCCTTCTCCCAGAAATGCATATTTTAGGGATGGTGGTAGTGGTTTGAGCTCGGGTTTAGGAGGCTTTTCCTCTTCCTGAGGAGTTTTCAGAGGTTCTTCTATTTTTTCTAGTTCCTTCAAATCAGGCTGAACATCTTTAAAGATGTCCTGTAGCTCTGATTTGAGACTTTTAGTCATATTGATTTCTTCTACCAAAGAGTCAATAATATCAACGCTCATGTAGTTATTTGATATGTCTGGATGCTGCATAGATTTGACAGCATTTAACTTGAACTCATCCTCATTGACTCTCAGGGTCACTTTCCCTTTTTGTACATCAATGATTGTTCATCCAGTTGCTAGGAAAGGTCTTCTAAGAATGAGAGTTGCACTCTTGTGTTCTTCCATTTCCAGCACTATAAAGTTAGTGGGAAAGACAAATGGCCCAAACTTGATAATCAGGTCCTCAATTATGCCTGATGGATATTTAATGGAGCCATCAGCAAGTTAGAGGCATATTCGGGTTGGTTTGACTTCTTCAGTCAAGCCAAGCTTTCTGATAGTGGATGCAGGTATTAGGTTGATACTTGCCCCAAGGTCACATAGAGCTTTCTTGGTACAAGCACCCTCTAATGTGCATGGTATCATAAAGCTTCCCAGATCTTTAAGCTTCTTTGGTAAGCTTTTCAGAATGACTGCACTGCATTCTTTAGTGAGAAAAACTTTTTCAGTTTCTCTCCAATCCTTCTTATGACTTAAGATCTCTTTCATAAACTTAGCATAAGAGGGTATTTGCTCAAGTGCCTCTGCAAACGGGATCTTTATTTCAAGAGTCCTGAGGTAGTCTGCAAAGCGGGCAAATTGTTTATCCTATTCTACTTGGCGGAGTTTCTGAGGATAAGGCATCTTGGCTTTGTATTCCTCAACCTTAGTTGTTGCAGGTTTATTTCCTACAGAGGTGGTTAGGGAAGCCTTCTTAGGAGGGTTACAATCAGCACTTGCAGGTGTCTGATCCCTCACTGGCGTTTGAACACCAGGAGTAGAGGTTGGATGGGCATTTAACGCCAATTTTCCACCCTTTTCTAGTGTTTGAACGTCAGAACTGGGCAAGGAATGGGCGTTTAACGCCAACTTTTCTCCCTTTTCTGGCGTTTGAACGGCAGAAGTGGGCATCCACTGGGAGTTTGACGCCAATTTTTTACCCTTTTCTGGCGTTTGAACGCCAGAATTATTCCTCTCTGGGCTCTTGCTGTCCTCAGAGGGATTTTGGGCAGTGGTTTGGTCATCCTCTGTCAGTTGTTCCTTTCTTGGCTTTTCTGCTACTTTGAGCTGAATTATTCAATGTCTTCCCACTCCTTAGTTGAACAGCTTGGCATTCTTCTGTTATCTGTTTAGATAGCTGCTGTCTTGGCTGATTCAATTGTGCTTCCATATTCTTGTTAGCATTTTTAGTGTCTTGGAGCATCTCTTTAAATTCTACTAATTGTTTTGTCATAAGGAGCATTTGCTGATTAAGTTCAACAATTTGTTCTTGAGGATCAGTAGATACTGTCCTAGCCTCTTCTTTTATGGAGGACTCACTGCTTGAGTACAGATGTTGACTTTTAGCAACCGTATCTATGAGCTCTTCAGCCTCTTCAATCGTCTTTCTCATGTGTATAGATCCACCAGCTGAGTGGTCTAGAGACATCTGGGCTCTTTCTGTAAGCCCGTAATAAAAGATGTCTAGCTGCACCCACTCTGAAAACATTTCAGAGGGGCATTTCCTTAGCATCCCTCTGTACCTCTCCCAGGCATTATAAAGGGATTCATCATCCTCCTGTTTAAAGCCTTGGATGTCCAACCTTAGCTGTGTAATCCTTTTTGGAGGCAAATATTAATTCAGGAATTTGCCTGATAACTGTTTCCATATTCTTATGCTTGCTGTGGGTTGGTTATTTAACCACCTCTTAGCTTGATCTTTTACAGCAAATGGAAATAGTAATAATCTGTAGACATCCTGATCTACTTCCTTGTCACGTACTGTGTCAGCAATTTGCAAGAACTGTGCTAGAAACTCAGTAGGTTCTTCCTGTGGAAGACCGGAATACTGGCAATTTTGCTGCACTATGACAATGAGCTTAGGATTTAGCTCAAAACTGCTTGCTCTGATGGGAGCTATACAGATGCTACTCCCATATGCAGTAGTAATGGGGTTAGCATATGACCCCAGAGTCCTTCTGGACTGCTCATTTCTACTTAGGTCCATGATGGAGAAAAGGAAACTAATGTGAATTGCAAATAAAATATATTTTTATTTTTATTTTATTTAGTTAAAAACAAAACGAATAATAAAGAAAAATAAGATAAAATAAAATAATTAGAAATTAAAATATAAATTTCAAAAAAAAAAAGAAAAAGGAAAAATGAATTCGAAAGATAAAATAAGGACTTAATTAAGAAGATTTGAAAAACCTTGGATATGATTTTTGAAAAAGATTTGAATTTTAAAATTTCAAAACTAAGATAAGATGGAATAAAAAGTTTTAAAACAGAAATCTGAATTTTTAAAGGAAAATTCCAAAATTAATTAAAATAAAGAGAGAAGATATTTTTGAATTTAATGAAGAAAGAGAAAAACAGTAAAAAAGACACCAAACTTAAATTTTTAGATCAAAACAAAGGAAACAAACAGGGAAGCTTTGAATATCACGATGAACACTAAGAACACCTTTTGAAAAATCTTTAAGAAAACAGAAACACAAAGGACACCAAACTTAAAAAAAAATTTATATTCTGAGCACTAATAATTCGAAAAAAATTGAAGGAAAAATAAAATCATGCAATTGATACCAAACTTAAAATATGAAACTAAACTTAAACAGAAAAACTCAATTATTAGTTTAAAACAAATTTCGAAAAAATTGAAAAAGAAAATAAGGATTAAAAAAAGTTTCAACCAAAAAACAATAATAGAAGACTCTAAACCAAAAAAGAGAAAAATTTTTCCTAATCTAAGCAACAAAATAAACCGTCAGTTGTCCAAACTCGAACAATCCCTGGCAACGGCGCCAAAAATTTGGTGCGCGAAATCACAATCACTCTTTTGCAATTCCGCACAACTAACCAACAAGTGCATTGGGTCGTCCAAGTAATACCTTACATGAGTAAGGGTCGATCCCACGGAGATTGTCGGCTTGAAGCAAGCTATGGTTATCTTGTAACTCTTAGTCAGGATATCAGTAATGATTCTTAGTTTTAATTGTAAAAAGTAAATGAACATGAAATAAATACTTGTTATGCAGTAATAGAGAACAGGTTGAGGTTTTGGAGATGCTCTGTCCTCTGAATCTCTGCTTTTCCACTGTCTTCCTCTTCACGCACGCAAGGCTCCTTTCATGGCAAGCTGTATGTTGGTGGGTCACCGTTGTCAATGGCTACGATTTGTCCTCTCAGTGAAAATGGTCCAAGTGCGCTGTCACGGCATGGCTAATCATCTGTCGGTTCTCACTCATGTTGGAGTAGGATCCATTGATCCTTTTGCGTCTGTCACTATGCCCAACACTCGCGAGTTTGAAGCTCGTCACAGTCATCCCATCCCAGATCCTACTCAGAATACCACAGACAAGGTTTAGACGTTCCGAATCTTAAGAATGCTGCCAATTAGTTCTAGCTTATACCACGAAGACTCTGATCTGAACCAGGAGGCTAAGAGATATGCATTCAATCTAAGGTAGAATGGAGGTGGTTGTCAGGCACACATTCATAGGTTGAGAATGATGATGAGTGTCACAGATTATCACATTCATCAAGTTGAAGTGCGAATGAATATCTTAGAATAGAAACAAGCGTGATTGAATAGAAAACAGAAATAATTGCATTAATCCATCAAGACACAGCAGAGCTCCTCACCCCCAACCATGGGGTTTAGAGACTCATGCCGTAAAAGATACAAATTTCAGATGTAAAATGTTATCTGGTACAAAATGAATCACTAGAAGTAGTTTTTATAATAAACTAGTGACCTAGGGTTACAAAAAATGAGTAAGCTAGAATAGTTAGTGTAGAAATCCACTTTTGGGGCGCACTTGGTGTGTGCTTGGGCTGAGCATTGAAGCTTTCACATGTAGAGACTTTTCTTGGAGTTAAACGCCAGCTTTTGTGCCAGTTTGGGCATTTAACTCCAGCTTTCATGCCAATTTTGGCGTTAAACGCCAAAATAGGGTAGAAAGTTAGCGTTAAAACCCCAGTTTACGTCATCAAAACTCGGGCAAAGTATGGACTATAATATATTGCTGGAAAGCCCAAGATGTCTACTTTCCAACACAATTCAGAGCATGCCAATTGGGTTCTGTAGCTCGAGAAAATCCATTTCGAGTGCAGGAGGGTTAGAATCCAACAGCAACTGGAGTCCTTTTTCAGCCTCTGAATCAGATTTTTGCTTAGGTCCCTTAATTTCAGCCAGAAAATACCTGAAATTATAGAAAAACACACAAACTCATAGTGAAGTCCAGGAATGTGATTTTTGAATAAAAACTAATAAAAACATAATAAAAACTAACTAAAATATACTAAAAACATACTAAAAATAATGCCAAAAAGCATATAAATTATCCGCTCATCAGTAATCCTCCCTAAATTTGTGCTTAAGTGTGAAAACATGCTTTTTAGGCCCAAAAATTGATAAATTTAATTCACTTTAATTCCATCCGATGCCTTGATATGTTTGTTAAGTGATTTCAGGATTAGAAGGCAAAGATTGGATGGAAGAAGTGAAGAGAAAAGCATGCCAGTGGGAGAACTCATGAAGAAAAGAAGGGATCGCTAAGTTGTCAATCCTGACGTCTTTGTACTTAGTTGATCATAACTTGAGCTACGGAGGTCCAAATGAGGCGGTTTCAGTTGCGTTGGAAAGCTAACATCTGGGGCTTCAAAATAATATAAAATTTGCCATGGACTCACTTAAAGAATCTCGTGGCCAGCGATTTCTGAAGCATTTTGGATCCAATCCAACTCATTTCTGATGCTATTGAACCCAAGGATTGAAGGGGATAAACCAAGTAATCATAGTTTAGTTTTTCATCATAGTTTAGATGTAGTTTTCTAGAGAGAGAGGCTCTCTCCTCTCTCTAGATTAGGATTCTTAGTTTACTCCTTTTTAGATCTAGATCTCTTTCTCCTTTTCCTTCTATTTAGTTTTCCTTTACATTTTTATTGTTCTAGCACTTTAGTTCATTCTACTTCTCTTGTTAATTCCTCTATTTTGTAAATTTTAGTTTATGAACTCTCTTGTTGATATCTATTTCTTTTTAATGCAATTTATGATTACATGTCTTTTGATGTTTGCTTTAACTTCTGTTGTTGATTTCTTGCTTTGATTAGTTATAGCTTCCTTTAATTCTTAAAATTTATGATGTTTACTTTTATTGCCCTCTATGTGTTTGATGAAATGTCTCCTTTAGTTATGAGTTAGATTTTTCTCCTCTTGGCTTTGGTTGAGTAATTGGAGACTCTTGAGTTATCAAACTCTTTTGTTGATTGATAATTGGAAATTGCTAGTTGACTTGAATTTCACTAAAGCTGGTCTTTCACTATGATTTGACTAGGACTTGTAGATTCAAGTTGATTATATCCACTTGACTTTCCTTCATAGTTAGAGGTTAACTAAGTGGAGCAATGGACAACTCTTGTCCCAATTGATGATGATAATGAGTATAGGAATTCTAATTCTCATCCCTTGCCAAGAGCTTTCTTAGTTATCAGCTTATTTCTCTTGTTATTTACATTCTTTGTCTTTTATTACAAAAACCCCAAAACATTCCTTTTATAGCCAATAACAAAATACTTTATTGTAATCCCTAGGGAGAATGACCCAGGATTAATACTCTCAGTTATTTTATTGGGGTTGAACTAGTGACAACCATATTTTGTTTGATGTGAGGATTGTTTGTTAGTTTAGAAACTATACATGCAACCAGAATTTATTTGTGAAATTATATACCATTAGAATTCTCTTCATCAAAACCTATAACCAAACTATTCACAAAATCAACAATAAACATGCAATCAAGTAAATATAAACCATAAAATAGTAAATTCATCAACCAAAACTTCAAGAAACCAAAATTGCATATATTAACAAAGTAACTTGAACCATAAAACAAAGTAGCAAGAGTAGTGAAATTAAAGAGGAAATTAAAGAGTACTTACAATAAGAGAAGCAAAATCCAAGATCAAACTAGAAACTATAAAATGCTACAATGAAAATTAAATAAACCCTAAGAGAGAATTTCCTATGCTACACTACTCCTACTCCTAATAATGCTTCTAACTAAACTAAAACTAATAAAAACCTAATAAAAACCTAATATCTTCATATGTGGTTATTTCCCCTTGATATAGCACTCCAATAGGCTTCAGTAACTCCAAAAATTGGGCCAAGAAAGCCCCAAAATCGCGAGCCACGTGACATTTTAATGAAGTCACGCACTGGTACCTGTGCATATGCACAGATGTGTGCATATTCACACTTGCTGATTTTTCTCCTAACGCACAGAAGTTGTGCATGTGCACACTTGCTGATTTCCATTCTATGCATATGCACAGCGTTGTGCGTGGGCACATGTGCTAATTTTGACCCTTGTGCGTTGGTGTAACGACCTAACTCCCAGCATTTCATGATCATACTAAAAGCTGAACGTTACCAACTTGTTTCCCCAACTTAAGTAATATTTAATAAATATAAGCCTTTTCGTTGTTAACACCTCGCGATTTTTCGAGCAATTTAATTTTTTTTAAACAATAGTAGTTTAGAGTCACATACATATAATATATAAGAAAATAGAAGCATACGCAATCATAGAATAGTAGAAGGCAATATATAAAACATTACATTATAATACACATCATGATACAAGACTAGCTCAGTTAAACAAGTACAGGACTAAGATAAAGCATCTCTCAGTTAGTGGCTCATATAATATATACATATATGTACATAAGACGTCCCTGGGCCTGGCCTGTCCAAAAGCCCCTAAGATGGCACCTAGACTAGTCTAACTCTATGACATGCCTATTTCCTCTGAGCATGCTAGTAAAAGCAAGGGAAACACTCTAAGGTACCAGAGTTAGACTGGATGCCTCAAAGGTCTCCTCGTCTTTGATCCATAAGCCCCTTAGAGAAAACCATTGGGCAGGTGATGATGCCTGCTCGAAGGTGCCTCTTTTGAATTATCACTTCCAGAAGAGATATATGCGATCTTGGGGTCCTCCTTAGGTTGCATCCAAGAAAGAGGAAAGTCAGAGGGTATATCGGGATCGAAGAAAGGTGTAGTAATTGGACGCGAAAAAGGTCTACCATGTACTACATAATTATGTACACGAGGTGCCGCACAACAGATGTAATACTCGCAGCCGCGCACTGGGTCGTCGTGGATGTACGGATGATTAATCTCGTAGGGCAGGACTCCCATGTCCATCTGAAGAGGTATGAGGGGTAAGAATTGGGAATTTCTTAGTAAGGTCGGGGTTTATAGTTAAGTCCATTTATAATGTCCGTTTGCAAGTTTCTAAATCCTTTGAAAACCGATGGTTTAATAATAAAAAATTCAAAACCTTTTTAAAAGAAATCAGTTAATTAACCAGAAATCCAAACTCCTTTTCCACATATAAGAATCTTAAAAGTTTCCTAATGGTATGAATGACCAACTTGTCCCAAGCATAGGTTCAATTAAGTCTATGCTGTAAGAGTTTAATTTTTCATACTTTACTAGACCATAAACATAAATGAAGTTACCTACGCGGTATAAATGATCATACTATTCCAAGCGTAGGTTCATTAAGTCTATGCTGAACAAGTCAGATACTTTATACAAAACTAGACTTCAAACATACCAGCCACGGCCTCAGGCCCAAAAAACTCAATCAACATCCAATCACCACAATCCAAAAAATCAGTTACAAACACAGGTAATGAGGTTCAAGCACAATCAAGAACAATTATGTCAAGTATAGCAATTGGCAATTAAACAGAATTATTCACATTAGGAAAACCAATTACAATATGCACAAACAAGTATGATGCATGTCTGGTCCTACTGCAGGTAATGAGCTTATTTGTCGGTTTTGACCCACACCCGACACAATCCGACCCTCCAGGTCAGATAATGCCATCCCAGAACTAAATCCCAAATTAAGTACCGCATACCTTCTACCAAGTACTCTCGACTTGCAGGGCTGGTATTTGCTCAAATATCAATATACCACAGGTATGCGAGTCAGGCCTCTACCAAGCATTCAGCTTGCAGTGCTGGTACTCTCTCTACACCAGCCTGTCTGAGAAGCAATAGCACAATACGGGTGAGAACCAATTACAATATTCACAAGCATCGCCCGGAAGCTCATATTTCACATATAACCATACTTTCCATCACTTAGCAATCATCTTCATCATCTTTCCACAATCATAAATCAAGCATCACAACATCACAGTGAGCTCATTTCACAATTCTCTGCTTACTCTGTAAGGTCAAGCACACTACTATATCGCTTTTAACTCCTTTTCTTTCTAACATGTATGAAGGTTTCTGAATCCTTTTTCATTACCTTACATACCTCAATACCTTCTCTTATACCTTTAGTTAGGTGTTTAATAAAGAGAATTAAGGAATTCTGGACTCAAAACTGCCTTCCTGCCAATGTTTAATAATATTTTATTTAACTTTCAAAAATTGCATTTGACCCCTAAACTTTTTAAAAATTGCATTTTGACCCCTTTAACTTTTAATATTTGCACTTTGTCCCTTCAACTTTTCATTAGTTAACATTCAACCCCAAACTATTTAATAATTATATTTTGACCCCAAAATCTTCCAAAACTGAACGTTTCTCATCCTTCCAAAAACTGAAAACATTTTTCCAAAAGTTCATCAGATTTTCACTTGATTTTCAGCTAGTTTTTCAATCTTTTTGGTAATCGATTTTTACCTGATTTTTACCAAACCAAAGAGCAACGTTTCAGCCATCAAATACACATAAAAAACACATCAAATCTCTTGAATTTCATGGCAGGAAAGCCACATTTTCCAGTAGCAACAACAGCAACCTCAGAACCATCAAAAACTTGATTTTCATGCATTAAACAACAAGATCTCATGATCAAACCATCACACAAACACTTAAAATCAAGCCTCAAGCAACAAGATCTAATTTAACACTTCAAGAACACAACCAATCATTGATTAGTTTACCAAACCTTACCTCCTTTGTAGCTGCCAAGAATTGAACCAAGAACAAGCTTCCAAAAGCACTTTTACGTCTATTTTAACATAAAAAACAACTTTAGAACCATATGAACCATGAAGGCTGAAGCTTCATGATGATGAAAAGAAGGTTTTTCTCACCTCAAGGCAGCTAGAAATCACGTTTTCTTAGAGCCTATGGTGATTGAACAAGAGATCCTAGGAGAAAACATGAAGAAAACATCACCAGCTTGAGTTTCCACCATGGCTGAAACTTCAAGGAGGAGGAGCAGCCATCATGCCTTCATTTACTCCATGAAAATTGATATAGAAATGAAGAGGAAGAAGAGGTGAAAACTTTTGTCAGATTATATTTTTGATAGGGTTTTGATAAACCCCATTTGTAGGGTTTATCTTGTGCGTAATTTAGGAGATTTTATGACCTTTTACCCACATTTATCCAATGAAATAGCATAGTTTCATGATTGTCTTCTAATTTTTGCTTAAGTGTAAAAATATGCTTTTTAGACCTTTAATTTGATGATCTTAATTCACCTTTGATTCCACTAGATGCCTTGATTCACTTTTCCTTTATCAATTCTTGTTCCTCTTCTTCTCCTCTCTCTAGTTTTGTATTTCAATTCTTGTAATTCTCTACTTTTATGTTGATGCAATTTTGTTCCATCCTTTTCTTTTTAATGCAATTTATGTTTTCATGTTCCTTTATTGTTCATTTTATTTGTTGTTGTTTAATTCCTTGCAATTGAGTAGTGTAGATTTACTTTCCTTGCAATTTTACTATGCCTTCCTTTTATGCCTTCCAAGTGTTTGATAAAATGCTTGAGAAGATGTTAGAGTAGAATTTTATGCTCTTGGCTTGGGAAGGTAACTTAGGAACTGTTGAGTTACTAATATCCAAGTAATTGATGATTGGGAGCCATTAACTCTAGATCTCACTAATTGAATTGGTGGAGAACTAGGACTTATGGACTTGGGTTGATATAGCTCATTTGACTTTTCTTTACTAGTTAGAGGATGACTTAATGGGATTGATCCTTGCCAATTCTCATGTTGTGGTTAGTGATAGGGATAGAGATCCTTGACCACCAAACCTTGCTAAGACCTTTTCTAGTTGTTAGTTTATTTTCATTGCCATTTATATTTCATGACTAATATCTCAAAAACCCCAAAATATCTCATAACCGATAACAAGGCACTTTATTGCAATTCCTAGAGAGAACGACCCGAGGTTTAAATACTTCGGTTTATAATTTTAGGGGTTTATTTTAGTGACAAACAAATTTTTGTATGAAAGGATTAGTGTTGGTTTAGAAACTATATTACAATGAGCTTTCATTTGTGAATTCTAGGCCATCAAAAGTCCATTCATCAAAATGACGCCGTTGTCGGGGAATTGCAATGGTGTTGTGTTATTGGTTATTGTATATATGTGAATTGTGAATAGCTTGATTTTTTATTGATTGTTAGTTTATCCTAGTTTTAGGATTTTGTTGCATTACTTCTTACTAGCTTTTGTTCTTATTTTCTCTTTTCATCATGAATTCTCACTTTGGCTATGAGTTTGGTTCTAACTATGTTGTAGGAAATGAGAGCTATAATGAGGGTGTGTATCAAGGATGGGACAATCAAAGGTGGGAGGGGCAATATGCATATGACCAATCTTCATGGCAACAACCTCCACCAATAGACTATGAACAATATCCATTCTTTGATGCATATCAATCCAATGGCTATGGTGAATCTCCCTGTAACTTTCAAGAACCACCACCATATGCCTATGAGCCATATCCTCAACATGAACCTCAACCATACTCACAAGCCTCTTTTCACCAAACACCTCCATATGACCATGATCCTTACCCACCATACCAACCACCGTTTGAACCATATGAGCCATACATAGAACCACCACCATTCCAGTATAAATACTCCCAAGAACCACTTTCTTATCATGAACCCTTTCTCCAAAACAATGAACTCTCCTATCCACCCCAATCTCTAATGGATGAAACCCTTGGTATTCTTCTTCAAGGGCAAGATGAAATGAAAAGGGATGTGCAATAATTTATGGCTACCTTAACCGAGGTACTAAGCCGATTAGCCTCCCAATGCTTGAATATTCAAGAAACTCCTATAGCTACATGTGAAGAATCTAAGGAAGAGCATAGCATGAAGGAGAGATTGGAAACTCCGGTGAAGAAGGAGGAGTGCTATGTTGTGTTAGAACAATTGGAGAAGCCTATGATTATAGAAGAAACAGAAGAAGTGGTTATAAACTTAGGAGATGCGAAATCTCCATGGGAAGATAAAATCATGGAAAGTTCCTCCAAGAAGATTGAATTTGATGTTGAAGAGGAATGTGCACAACCTCCAAAACAAATTTTGAATGAAGACTTGGAGGGAATGAAGCAAGAATTGAGTTCCCTTGGTGATGAAGATCATGCATCCAATCCTCTTGGTGGTGAATCCTTTGAACTTGAAGAACATTCTCCCAATGAGATTGAAAGTAATATGGAGGTAGATTTCTCTCAACCTACCATTTATTATTTGAGTGATAGAGAAGAGTTAGATGAAATTCATGAACAAAGAATTGAAGTTGAAGAAGTTTGTAAAGAGGTGGAGACAACCAAGGAAGAACATAAAGGAGTAGAGCTTGCAAGGATATTGGAGACACCTCTCCCAAGCCATCACCATCCATTCTTTCATTCAAGTAGGTAAAATCCTTATACTTGAGCTTTATTATTCCCCTTGAATATGGTTTGCTTAAGACAGATGGTCAACTTAGAAATATATGTGGCTTTAAGAGCAAGAGGGAGATGGTCAGTGGTTGGCATTGTAAGGGTTGGTATAGAGCTAGATCGCTTGGGTCTAGGAGGATGTTTGGTCGCTTACATGAGAATTCTAAGGCCATAGCACCCGGATGGACCAATGATGATCAATTCAAGGATGGGTGTGGAAACAAGATATGGGATCCGGGAATACATGAGGATCACCCTTGGGAGCTCATGGAAAATTCTTTTCATTTTTCACTTTTGTACATATTGATAGAATTAGCTAAATTCATGTTTTGATTAGTTAGTTGAGTTTAATTGGTAGTTTGGTATGTTAAATAAGGTTTTATGGTGTTTTGGTAGCTGATTGGAGGTTTGGAATATTTGGATTGGTGCAAAAACATAGAAAAAAATTTAAAAAACAGAGCACCATCCACGCATACGCGCACTGCACGCGTACGCGTGCATCAAGCATTTTCGCCCATCCACATGTATGCGCCATGTACGCATACGCATGGATTGTAAGATTTCATTCCTCCATACATTGACTCGAGAGTTGTGTGAACGCTGTGCCAGCATTATGCCTGAGGTACAAACCAACTCGTGCGTACGCGTACACGACGCGTACGCGCCACTTTCGAAATAAGCCATCGACGCGGACGCGCCATGTACGCATACGCGTCGCATCTATTGCACCATCATCCGTGTGCGCGCGCCATGCACGCGTACGCGCGGATGCCCTTCCTTCACCACACCTCTTTTCTTCTCCACTTTCCATTTCTTTCCTTCTCCTTTATTCTTCCCTTCTCCTACCCCCCATCCAACACTTCCAAATACCATTGATAATCATTTATTTTAGTTAGTTAATTAGTTAGTTAGTTAGTTAGTTAGTTTTAGTTTAATTTTTATTTCATTTTGTCTTTTTTTCATTATAAGTATTGGATTATTAACTTTGTTTGCTACATATTGCTGCTTATTCCTAATTGCATGATATCTTAGCATAATTGTTTTAGATGTTCATTGTTGGATTCTATTGTTGAGGTTACAATTGCTACTTGGTTTTAAGATCTTCATGCCTACCTTTTGAGAATACCAATTGATAATAATTGTCTTCGAGCTTGTAACTTTTCTTGAATTGCATGATTTGGCCACCATGTAATTGGAATCCCTTTCCTCGATTAGGCAATCTCTTGATATTGGATGTTGAGCATTTACCTTAATGCATTGTGCTTCATGATCATATGCATCCATATGTTTATAGCTTGAATGCTTTCATGCTTCTTTAATGCTTGTTTTACCTTACAAGTCTACTTAAAGCATCTCAAGAACACTAGGATGAGTGAAGTGCATGCTTCTTTTGTGACATCGCTTTTTATGCTAATGTGTGTTCTAAACCGCGCACAATTTAGAATTCACACTCTTGTTTCATTAATGTCACACTAATCCTCACTCAATTCTAGTAATTAGTACCTCATTCAAACAATGTATGCTTCCTTGCTTATGTATTTTCTCATCTTCTGGTGTTATTTTCTATTTTTCATGATTGATGCACCACAAGCAAAAAATAGAAGCAAGACAAAGAACATGCAGTAACCAGTTGATCTACCAGCTGAAGGTAGCAACCCGAAAAGTTACCGTACCCCCTTGCTCAAATTTGAGTGCACCGAGGACGGTGCAAACTTTTAAGTGTGGGGAGGTCGTCCGACCGTTCGGCGATTTTGGGTGACAAATTTCTAATCCCAACACTTTTGCATTTCATTTTAGGTTTTTAGGATTTTACTTTCATTTTCTTAATTTTGCATATATATACATAATAAGCTTAGTCAAAATAATTAGATTTTTCTGAATTATATATATATTGTGGATCATGTTTTTGAGCTAAGAACACAAGCTTGTGAGATTTGAGCCTAATGGTGTGGTTACATTTTATAACCACTTATTTTCCTTCTAGTGTGCATTATTCTCTTTCTATGATTGTAATCTTTGATTTATTTGATTCTTTATGTCCATTATTTTGTGTATACATGCATTTAAATGATTGAGGCCATCATTTTATTTGGCTCACTTACCCAAAAAGCCTTACCTTTTATCTTCGATTGTTAGCCAATTTGAGCCTACGATTAACCCACTTTGTTCTTAATTTTAGCACAATACAAGCCTTAAAGCGAAAAATAATGAAAGCCCTTATTTGGATCTTTGATTGGCTTAGGCTAGTGTGTGTGTAACATTCAAGTGTGGGAAAACTTGGGACATTGGGGGAATAAAAGGGTAGTCTTGTATTTTTATTGTAAATATTGGGAATTGAGTACATGCTCATATGTTGATTAATTGTATAGACTTTATGCATTGATGTTCTTGTATATAGTTTGAAAGAAAGAAAAAAAATGACAAAAAAACAAAAGAAAAAGAAAAGAAACAAAAAGAAGAGTATAGAAAAGAAAAGAAAAGAAAAAAAATAGAAGGAAAAGAAAAAGAAAAGTGATGAGCAGATATTTTATATGCTTTTTGGGGGTATTTTCATATAGTTTTTAGTAGGATCTAGCTACTTTTTAATATATTTTTATTAGTTTTATTGCAAAAATCACATTTCTGGACTTTACTATGAGTTTGTGTGTTTTTCTGTAATTTTAGGTATTTTCTGGCTGAAATTGAGGGACCTGAGCAAAAATCTTATTCAGAGGCTGAAAAAGAACTGCAGATGCTGTTGGATTCTGACCTCCCTGCACTCGAAATAGATTTTCTGGAGCTACAGAAGCCCAATTGGCACGCTCTTAATTGCGTTGGAAAGTAGATATCTTGGGCTTTCCAGCAATATATAATAGTCCATACTTTGCCCAAGTTATGAGAACGTAGATTGGCATTTAACCCCAAGTCCTTACCCTATTCAGGCGTTAAACGCCAGAAACAAGTTGCAAACCAGAGTTAAACGCCAGACAGGCTACAACCTGGCGTTTAACTCCAAATAAAGTCTCTACACATGAAAGCTTCAATGCTCAGCCCAAGCAAATACCAAGTGGGCCCCGAAAGTAGATTTCTGCACTATCTATCTTAGTTTACTTAATTTCTGTAAACCTAGGTCACTAGCTTAGTATAAAAACTACTTTTAGAGATCTATTTTGGATCTCATGACATTTTTTCATGTTTTACATTATATCTCTACGGAATGAGTCTCTAAACTCCATGATTGGGGGCGAGGAGCTCTGTTGTGTCTTGATGAATTAATGCAATTACTTCTATTTTCTATTCAACACGCTTGTTTTTGTTCTGAGATATTCACTCGTACCTAACCATGAAGAATGTGATGATCCGTGACACTCATCATCATTCTTTACCTATGAACACGTGCCTGACAACCACTTACGTTCTATCTGTAATAGCTTGAGTGTATATCTCTTGGGTTCCTGGTTCAAGAGTTTGATTGCCTCTCCTGACAACAGAGCGTTCAACTCCATGAATCCAGAGTCTTCGTGGTAAAAGCTAGAATCAATTGGCGGCCATGCTTGAGATCTGGAACGTCTAAACCTTGTCTGTGGTATTCTGAGTAGGATCTGGGAAGGGATGACTGTGGCGAGCTTCAAACTCACAAGTATTGGGCGTAGTGACAGACGCAAAAGGATCAATGGATCTTATTCCAATGCTTTGTCTCTGAGTCATAATCATTTTCATTACTAATTTCCTGACTAAGAGTTACAAAATAACCATAGCTTGCTTCAAGCCGACAATCTTCGTGGAATCGACCCTTACTCACGTAAGGTATTACTTGGATGACCCAGTGCACTTGCTGGTTAGTTGTACGTAGTTGTGAATCATAATTTTGTGCACCAAGCTTTTGGCACCGTTGCCGGGGATTGTTTGAGTTTGGACAACTGACGGTTTATTTTGTTGCTTAGATTAGGAAAATTTTTCCTTTTGGTTTAGAGTCTTCCGTTTGAGTTTAGTTTCATATTTTAAGTTTGGTATCCTTTGTGTTTCTGTTTTCTTAATATTTTTTTTAAAAAAAGTTGTTCTTAGTATTCATCGTGGTGTTTAAAGTTTTCCTGTTTGTTTCCTTTGTTTTGATCTAAAAATTTAAGTTTGGTGTCATTTTTGCTATTTTTCTCCTTCTTCATTAATTTCAAAAATATCTTTTCCTTTTAATTTAATTAATTTTCGAAATAAAGTTTAAAACCTTTTATTCTATCTTATCTTAGTTTTGAAATTTCAAAATTCAAAATCTTTTTTAAAAATCATATCAAAAGTTATTCAAATCTTCTTAATTAAGTAATTATTCTAGTTTTCAAGTTTATTTTTCTTTTGGTTTTCGAAATCTATATTTTATTTTCTAGTTATTTTATTTTATCTTATTAATCTTAATTATTCGATTTGCTTCTACTTAATTAAAATAAAAATAAAAATATATTTTACTTATAACTCACATCATCTCCCTTTCTCCATCATGGATCTAAGCGGAAATGAACAGTCCAGAAGGACTTTGGAGTCATATGCTAACCCCATTACTGCTGCATATGGGAGTAGTATCTGTATACCCCCCATCAAAGCAAGCAGTTTTGAGCTAAATCCTCAGCTCATTGTCATGGTGCAACAAAACTGCCAGTATTCCGGTCTTCCGCAGGAAGAATCTGCTGAGTTTCTGGCACAGTTTTTGCAAATTGCTGACACAGTACATGACAATGAGGTAGATCAGGATGTCTATAGACTATTACTGTTTCTATTTGCTGTAAAAGATCAAGCTAAGAGGTGGTTAAATAACCAGCCCACAGCAAGCATAAGAACATAGAAACAGCTGTCAAAAAAATTCCTGAATCAATATTTCCATCCTAAACGGATGACACAACTAAGGCTGGACATCCAAGGCTTCAAACAAGGAGATGATGAACCTCTTTATGATTCCTAAGAGAGGTACAGAGGGATGCTAAGGAAATGCGCCTCTGAAATGTTTTCAGAGTGGGTGCAGTTAGACATCTTTTACTATGGGCTTATAGAAAAAGCTTAGAAATCTCTTGACCACTCATCTGGTGGATCTATACACATGAGAAAGACAACTGAAGAGGCTAAAGAACTCATCGATACAGTTGCTAGAAATCAGTATCTGTACATAAATAGTGAGCCCTCCATGAAAGAAGAAGCTGAAGCAGTATCTACTGACTTTAGTCCCCAGGAACAAGTTACTGAACTCAATCAGCAACTATCTTCTATAACAAGACAGTTAGCAGAATTTAAGGAGATTCTATAGAACATTGAGAATGCTAACAAGAATATGGAAGTACAATTGAATCAGACAAGACAGTAGTTATCTGAACAGATAACAGAAGAATGCCAAGCTGTTCAACTAAGGAGTGGGAAGACATTGAGTAATTCGGCTCAAGGTAGCAGAAAGCCAAGAAAGGAACAACTGATAGAGGATGACCAAACCACCGCCCAAAATCCCTCTGAGGACAGTAAGAGCCCAGAGAGGAATCATTCTGGCGTTCAAACGCCAGAAAAGGGTGGAAAGTTGGCGTTAAACGCCCAATCCATGTCCAGTTCTGGCGTTCAAACGCCAGAAAAGGGTGGATAATTGGCGTTAAACGCCCATCCAACCCCTAATCCTGGCATTCAAATGCCAGTGAGGGATCAGACACTTGAGAGTGCTGATGATAACCCCTCCAAGAAGGCTTCTTCAACCATCTCTGTAAGGAATAAACCTGCAGCAACTAAGGTTGAAGAATACAAAGCCAAGATGCCTTATCCTCAGAAACTCCGCCAAGCAGAACAGAATAAATAATTTGCCCGCTTTGTAGACTATCTCAGGACTCTTAAAATCAAGATTCCGTTTGCAGAGGCACTTGAGGAAATACCCTCTTATGCTAAGTTCATGAAAGAAATCTTAAGTCATAAGAAGGATTGGAGAGAAACTGAAAGAGTTTTTCTCACTGAAGAATGCAGTGCAATCATCCTAAAGAGCTTTCCAGAGAAGCTTAGAGATTCTGGAAGCTTTATAATACCATGCACATTAGAGGGCACTTGCACCAAGACAGCTCTGTGTGATCTTGGGGCAAGTATCAACCTAATTCCTGCATCCAGTATCAGAAAGCTTGGCTTGACTGAAGAGGTCAAACCCACCCGGATCTGTCTTCAACTTGCTGATGGCTCCATTAAATATCCATCAGGCATAATCGATGACATGATTGTCATAGTTGGGCTATTTGCCTTTCCCACTGACTTTGTAATGCTGGAGATGGAGGAGCACAAAAATGCAACTCTCATTTTGGGAAGACCTTTCCTAGCAACAAGACGAACCCTCATTGACGTCCAAAAAGGGGAAGTAACCGTGAGAGTCAATGAGGATGAGTTCAGGCTGAATGCTGTTGAGGCAATGAAGCATCCAGACACATCAAAAGACTGTATGAGTATTGATATTATTGACTCCCTGGTAGAGGACATCAATATGGATGAGAGTCTTGAATCAGAGTTAGAGGACATCTTCAAGGATGTTCAGCCTGACCTGGAGGAATCAGAGGAAATAAAAGAACCCCTGAAAACTCCTTAGGAAAAGGAGAAACCTCCTAAACTCGAGCTCAAACCACTACCACCATCCCTGAAATATGCATTTATGGGAGAAGGTGACACTTTTCCTATAATCATAAGCTCTGCTTTAGAGCCACAGGAAGAGAAAGCACTAATTCAGGTGCTAAGGACACACAAGACAGCTCTTGAGTGGTCCATAAGTGATCTTAGGGGCATTAGCCCAGCCAGATGCATGCACAAGATCCTATTGGAAGATAATGCTAAGCCAGTGGTTCAACTACAGAGGCAGCTAAATCCAGCCATGAAAGAGGTGGTGCAGAAAGAGGTCACTAAATTACTAGAGGCTGGGATCATTTATCCCATTTCTGATAGCCCCTGGGTGAGCCCTGTCCAAGTCGTCCCAAAAAAGGGAGGCATGACAGTGATTCATAATGAAAAAAATGAACTAGTTCCTACAAGAACAGTTACAGGGTGGCGTATGTGCATTGACTACAGAAGGCTCAATACAGTCACCAGAAAAGATCACTTTCCTTTACCATTCATAGTCCAGATGCTTGAGAGACTAGCAGGTCATGAATACTACTGCTTTTTGGATGGCTATTCTGGTTACAACCAAATTGTAGTAGATCCTCAAGACCAAGAGAAAACAGCATTCACATGTCCTTCTGGAGTGTTTGCATACAGAAGGATGCCTTTTGGTCTGTGCAATGCACCTGCAACCTTTCATTGGTGCATGCTCTCTATCTTCTCTGATATGGTAAAGAAATTTCTGGAAGTCTTCATGGATGACTTTTCAGTATTTGGAGACTCATTTAGCTCCTGCCTTGACCATTTAGCACTTGTTCTGAAAAGATGCTAAGAGACTAACCTAGTTTTAAACTGGGAAAAATGTCACTTTATGGTGACTGAAGAAATTGTCCTTGGGCATAAAGTTTCAAACAAGGGAATAGAGGTGGATCAAGCTAAAGTGGAAATAATTGAAAAATTACCACCACCTGCCAATGTTAAGGCAATCAGAAGCTTTTTGGGGCATGCAGGATTCTATAGGAGGTTTATAAAGGATTTTTTAAAAATTGCAAAACCTCTAAGTAATCTGCTAGCTGCTGACACGCCATTTGTGTTTGATACAGAGTGTCTGTAGGCGTTTGAAACTTTGAAAGCTAAGCTGGTCACAGCACCAGTTATTTCTGCACCAAACTGGACATTACCATTTGAACTAATGTGTGATGCCAGTGACCATGCCATTGGTGCAGTACTGGGACAAAGGCATAACAAGCTTCTGCATGTCATTTATTATGCTAGTCGTGTTTTAAATGATGCCCAGAAAAATTACACAACCACAAAAAAAAGAATTGCTTGCAGTGGTTTATGCCATTGAAAAGTTTAGATCATACTTAGTAGGATCAAAAGTGATTGTGTACACTGACCATGCTGCTCCTAAATATCTACTCACGAAGTAAGATTCAAAACCCAGGCTCATAAGATGGGTGTTGCTTCTGCAAGAGTTTGATATAGAAATAAGAGACAGAAAAGGGACAGAGAACCAAGTGGCTGGTCATCTGTCCCTGATAGAACCAGTAGAAGGGGCGTCCTTTCCCTCTATTGAGATCTCTGAAACCTTTCCGGATGAGCAACTGTTTGCCATCTAGGAAATACCATAGTTTGTAGACATTGCAAACTATGAAGCTGCAAGATTCATACCAAAGGAGTACAGCAAGCAACAAAAGAAAAAATTAATTACTGATGCAAAGTACTACCTGTGGGATGAACCATATCTCTTTAAGAGATGTGCAGACGGCATAATCCGTAGGTGTGTGCCTAGAGAAGAAGCACAGAAGATCCTATGACATTGTCATGGATCACAATATGGAGGACATTTAGGAGGTGAGCGACCAGCCACAAAAGTACTCCAATGTGGCTTCTACTGGCCCACTCTCTATAAAGACTCCCGAGAGTTTGTGCGTAACTGTAACAGCTGTCAGAGAGATGGTAATCTGCTTTACAGTTATGCCATGCCTCAGCAAAGGATCTTAGAGATTGAGTTGTTTGACATATGGGGTATTGACTTCATGGGGCCTTTCCCACCATCATATTCAAACACTTATATTCTGGTTGCAGTCGACTATGTATCCAAATGGGTAGAGGCCATTGCAACACCCACCAATGATACTAAGACAGTGCTGAAGTTCCTCCAGAAGCATATCTTCATCAGGTTTGGTGTACCTAGAGCACTAATCAGTGATGGGGGCACTCACTTCTACAACAAACAGCTTTACTCTGCTATGGTCCGATATAGAATTAGCCACAAGGTGGCAACTCCATATCATCCACAGACAAATGGGCAAGCTGAAGTCTCTAATAGAGAAATAAAAAGAATCTTGGAATGGACTGTAAGTACCCATAGAAAGGATTGGGTAAGAAGCTTGGATGATGCTCTGTGTTCATACAGAACAGCATTCAAGACTCCTATAGGGACCTCTCCATACCAGGTTATGTATGGTAAGGCCTGTCATCTTCCCATGGAACTGGAGCATAAGGCCTACTGGGCAACTAAATTTCTAAACTTTGATGCTAAATTAGCTGGAGAAAAAAGATTGCTCCAGGTGAATGAGTTAGAGGAATTCAGACTCACTGCTTTCGAAAATGCCAAGCTTTACAAAGAGAAAGCAAAAAGGTGGCATGACAGAAAGCTGTCATCTAGAGTCTTTGAACCAGGACAGAAGGTTCTGCTGTTTAACTCTAGGCTCAGACTATTCCCTGGGAAACTGAAATCCCGGTGGAGGGGACCATATGTGATTACGAGTGTGTCACCATATGGCCATGTGGAGCCTCAAGACATTGATTCTAATAAGAAGTTCATTGTTAATGGACAAAAAATCAAGCATTATCTTGAAGGCAATGTTGAGCAAGAGTGCTCAAAGCTGAGGCTAGATTAAAAGCTCAGCAAGGTCCAGCTAAAGACAATAAAGAAGCGCTTGCTGGGAGGCAACCCAGCCATTAGAAAGGCTTATTTGTTATTTAAATAATAATTATACGAGTTTAATATAAATAATCTTCAAGGTAAAGTATCAATTGCATAAGTTCACAGAGTTATAAAAGGATTCAGAGAACAAAACAGGAAAAAGAACTCACTAGCAAGAAAATGCCAGTAAGAGGAATATTTGGGCGTTAAACGCCAGAATGGGTACCATTCTGGGCGTTTAACGCCAGAATTGCAGCATCCTGGGCGTTTAGAAAAACGCCTAGTGACAAAGGATATCTGGCGTTTAACGCCAGCCAGGTGGTGCACGAATTATGAATCACACTTTTCACAACTGATGCCAAGGCATCTTAGGCTAGTTTCACTAGCATTTTTCTGTTAGTTTTAGTTGTTTTATGCATTTTCTTGAGCTTAAAGTAACCAAGAATGGTTAAATGAATAACAAAGCAATGAACCATCCAAACAGTATGATTTTGATGCAAATTCCATGAGTTTTTAGTTATATTACTTGAATGCTATGAATGGAAGATTTCTCATGAAATTTTGCAAGACTTTGATGTAGTTGTTTGGATGATTTCAGGGAAGAAGAGGCTAGGCAAGGAAGCAACAAAATCAATAAAGGAAGCTTGAATATCACATGTGGAGTTTAAGTTCCAGTTTAAGCTTAAACTGGAACTCAAACTACCAAGCCATATAATGCTGGGAACTATCAGTGGCGTTTAAGCTCCAGTTTAAGCTTAAACTAGAGCTTAAACGCCAAAATAATGAAAGCTGAGGAAAAGCTGAAAGTGGCGTTTAACCTCCAGTTTAACCTTAAACTGGAAGTTAAACGCCAGAAATGAGAAATGCACCAGGGAGCCATTTCCACGTTTAAGCTCTAGTTTAAGCTTAAACTGGAGCTTAAACGTGTTCGACCATTCTCCTCCAGGGTTGCTTTCTTCATTTCCACGTTTAAGCTTCAGTTTAACCTTAAACTGGAGCTTAAACGTGTTCGACAATCCACACTCCAGACTTGCCTTCTTCCATTTCCACGTTTAAGCTTCAGTTTAACCTTAAACTGAAGCTTAAACGTGTTCGACAACTCCACACTCCAGACTTGCCTTCTTCCATTTCCACGTTTAAGCTTCAGTTTAACCTTAAACTGAAGCTTAAACGTGCTTGAATTATACCACCTCCAGGAGTGTCCAACGTTTAAGTTGCAGTTTAAGCTTAAACTGCAACTTAAACGCCACTAATTGAAAAGGTTTCTGGGCCAAAGATATTGCAGTTTAAGTTAGCATTTGAGCACAAACATTAACTTAAACGTACTCTGGTATGAAACCCAATTGAATATCATGGTTTATGGGATTGGGCCTGAAGAATTGATGAGTCTGGAATTTCAAATTGTTGAGTCATGTGTCATTACTTGATTATCACTAAGTTGGCTCAATGAATGTTACAGAATTGGATCAGCAGTCTCATCAGGATTATGGATCATAAACCCAAAGCAAAAGGAAATCAGGGAAAGGCCTCAAAGCCCAAGAAACACAACAGAAGCTCAATTTAGAAAGTGTATAAATAGGATAGAATTTAAGTTGGTTGGCAACTGGGGGAATTTGGGGGATCACTTTTTCTAGTTTTCATACTTTTTGTAATTGAATTCAGAGCTATGACTCACTAAACCCCCTTTCATTGGGTTAGGGAGCTCTATTGTAATTCAATGAATCAATAATAGTTTTTATCTTCTTCTTCAATCTTTTCTCTTGAATTTTGTTAGAAAGCTTCTCGATCTAATTCCATTGGTTAGTTGTCTTGGGAAAGAAACTATCCATAATTGGAATCCTTCGGAACCTTGGGAAAGGAATGGAGGATTCATGCTAGAGAAGCTTTCTCACAGTGAATTGGATTGGGGTTTGGATGGATATTGTGACATGTAATCCTACCAAATTGTGGTTCATGAAACTGTGTGGTATAATCAGTGATCGAGCATCATCTCTTCTTATGAACATTTAAACCAAGGGATTGGGAATTTGTTTGTTTTTAGAGAGAATTGGTGAGCGAAGGGATTGGGATCCAATCATATAAGATTGCCAAGCAAAATTCAATGAATGCATTGGTTGAGGAAGGGATAAAAAAATGTTTGATTCGGAGATCTCAATATCTCCTGAAACCCAATGAATTCCCCATTTTTGATCTATCACTTCTCTTTACATTCTGCAATTAAATTCATGCAATCACCCCGATCCCTCTTTAATTTCAGCAATTTAGCTTCTCGCTCTTTAATTCATGCAATTTTACATTCCGCAATTCTCATCTAAATCTTGATTCCGCTCAACTAGAACACACTTCTAATCCGAATTGCTCACTCAACCAATCCTTGTGGGATTCGACCTCACTCTATTGTGAGTTTTTACTTGACGATAACCGGTGCACTTGCCGGAAGGAATTTTTGCCGATCGTGCAATTTCTTAAAATCGTAGCATCAACAACTCGTACCACTAACCAGCAAGTGCACTGGGTCGTCCAAGTAATACCTTACGTGAGTAAGGGTCGAATCCCACGGAGATTGTTGGTTTGAAGCAATCTATGGTTATCTTGTAAATCTTAGTCAGGAAGTCAATTATGTTTATCAGTTGAATTGCGAATAACCAAGAGAGCATGAATTAAAAGTTACTTGTTATGCAGTAATGGAGAATATGTTGGAGTTTTGGAGATGCTTTGTCTTCTGAATCTCTGCTTTCCTCTGTCTTCTGATTCACGCGCGCACGTCCTCCTATGGCAAGTTGTGTGTAGGTGGATCACCATTGTCAATGGCTACCATCCATCCTTCCAGTGAAAAGATTCCCAATGCGCTGTCACCGCACGGCTAATCATTTGCAGGTTCTCAATCATGCCGGAATAGGATCTGCTATCCTTTTGCGTCTGTCACTACGCCCAGCACTCGTGAGTTTGAGGTTCGTCACAGTCACTCAATCATTGAATCCTACTCGGAATACCACAGACAAGGTTTAGACTTTCCGGATTCTCATGAATGCCGCCATCAGTTCTAGCTTATACCACGAAGATTCTGATTAAGAGATCTAAGAGATACTCATTCAATCGGATATAGAATGGAGGTGGTTGTCAGGCACACATTCATGGTTTGAGGAAGGTGATGAATGTCACGGATCATCACCTTCATCACAGTTAAGCGCGAATGAACATCTTAGATAGGAACAAGCGTGTTTGAATGGAAAATAGAAATACTTGCATTAATTCATCGAGACACAGCAGAGCTCCTCACCCCAACAATGGGGTTTAGAGACTCATGCCGTCAGAGAATACAAAGTTCAGATCTAAAAGTGTCATGAGATGCAAAATAAGTCTCTAAAAGTTGTTTAAATACTAAACTAGTAGCCTAGGTTTACAAAAAATGAGTAAACTATGATGGATGATGCAGAGATCCACTTCTGGGTTCCACTTGGTGTGTTCTGGGCTGAGATTTAAGCAATTCACGTGCAGAGGCTATTTGTGGAGTTGAACGCCAGTTTTTGTGCCAGTTTGGGCGTTCAACTCCAGCTTTTGATCCTTTTCTGGCGCTGGACGCCAGAATTGGGCAGAGAACTGGCGTTGAATGCCAATTTACGTCGTCTATCCTTGTGCAAAGTATGGACTATTATATATTGCTGGAAAGCCCTGGATGTCTACTTTCCAACGCAAGTAAAAGCATGCCATTTCGAGTTCTGTAGCTCCAGAAAATCCACTTTGAGTGCAGTGAGGTCAGAATCCAACAGCATCAGCAGTCCTTTTTCAGCCTGAATCAGATTTTTACTCAGCTCCTTCAATTTCAGCCAGAAAAATACCTGAAATTACAAAAAAACACACAACTCATAGTAAAGTCCAGAAATATGAATTTTTCCTAAAAAATAATGAAAATAGACTTAAAACTAACTAAAACATACTCAATACTATATGAAATTAACCCCAAAAAGCATATAAAATATCCGCTCATCACAACACCAAACTTAAACTGTTGCTTGTCCTCAAGCAACTAGACAAATAAAATACAAGACTAATAGGTTGAGAAGCAATAATATCTCAGAGTTTTTTATTGAAGCTCAGATTCCAATTAGATGAGCGGGACTAGTAGCTTTTTTTTGCTTCTGAACAGTTTTGGCATCTCACTTTATCCATTGAAGCTCAGAGTGATTGGCATCTATAGGAACTTAGAATTCAGATAGTGTTATTGATTCTCCTATTTTAGTGTGATGATTCTTGAACACAGCTATTTTATGAGTCTTGGCCGTGGCCCTAAGCACTTTGTTTTCCAGTATTACCACCGGATACATAAATGCCACAGACACATAATTGGGTGAACCTTTTCAGATTGTGGCTCAGCTTTGCTAAAGTCCCCAATTAGAGGTGTCCAGGGTTCTTAAGCACACTCTTCTTTTTGCCTTGGACCTTGACTTTAACCACTCAGCCTCAAGTTTTCACTTGACACCTTCACGCCACAAGCACATGGTTAGGGACAGCTTGGTTTAGCCGCTTAGACCAGGATTTTAGTCCTTTAGGCCCTCCTATCCACTGATGCTCAAAGCCTTGGGATCCTTTTTATTTGCCCTTGCCTTTTGGTTTTAAGAGCTTTTGGCTTTTTCTGCTTGCTTTTTCTCTCTCTCTCTTTTTTTTCTTTTTTTTTTCTGCAAGCTTTGTTCTTTGCTGCTTTTTCTTGCTTCAAGAATCATTTTTATGATTTTTCAGATTATCAATAACATGTCTCATGTTCATCATTCTTTCAAGAGCCAACATATTTAACAGTCTTAAACAACAAATTCAAAAGACATATGCACTGTTCAAGCATTCATTCAGAAGACAAAAAGCATTGCCACCACATTTAACTAATTAGAATTTCTCTTATTAAAACTCGAAATTTTATTGCCTCTTATTCAAAAGATCTACTACCTTATTCATGTTTGCTGATGATGAGAAAAAATAAACTATAGCTTAATTGGAGATAAAATCAAAATAGATACTAATTACTATTATATGACTCCTAAGGTAAACTTCTATAAGGACACTGTCACAGAGTTAAGGTAGAAATTGGAAATTAACAACCTTTATTCTGGGGGCACGGGGGTTCCTCTGATCCTTGGGGTGCTTGGTCCTACAAGAGAAGATTTTTGGCGCTTCAATTCCCTTAAGTCACGCCCTTGCTCCTCTTGTTCTTTAAACATATAGGTCAGCATTTGACTGTGTTTCTTCTGTTCTTTTATTATTTGCTCCATAGCTTCCCGTATCTTGGTAACAGACGTCTCAAGATACTCCTAGTATTCAGATTGAGGGATCTCTGGGAGGAATTCATGTGCTCTCTTCTTGATGGGATCATCCTGTGCTTGTTGTCTTTCCATTGATGCTTTGGTGATTGGCTTCTCAATTGAGATATACTCAGTTATTCCCATCCTTACTCCAGCGTCCTTGCAGAGCAGGGAAATCACGCTTGGATAAGCCAACCTGGCCTCTTTAGAATTTTTGTTAGCAATTTTGTAGAGTTCAGCTGAAATCAACTGATGAACCTCCACTTTCTTTCCCATCATGATGCAATGGATCATCACTGCTCTTTTAACTGTGACTTCAGAATGATTGCTAGTAGGCAACAGAGAATGCCCAATGAAGTCTAGCCATCCTCTGGCGACTGGTTTGAGATCCTCTCTCTTGAGTTGATTTGGGACACCCTTTGTGTTGGTGGTCCACCTGGTTCCAGGGATACATATGTCCTCTAGAATCTTATCCAGGTCAATGTCTGCTCTCATTATCCTCCTGTTGAAGGAGTCTGGATCGTCCTTTAGCTGGGGTAGCTTTAAGATCTCTCTGATCTTGTCAGGGGTGGTATGAACAATCTTTCCTCTGACCATGGTCCGAAATTCATAGAAGGCAGTTCCAGATAGTTTTTGCTTGTCAGTCTGCCACATATTAGCATAGAACTCCTGGACCATGTTCCTTCCTACTTTTGTTTCAGGATTAGCTAGGACTTCCCAGTTCCTGATTCGAATTTGCTCCTGGATCTCCGGATATTCATCTTCTTTCAGATCGAATCTAACTTCCGGGATCACTGATCTCAGACCCATTATTTTAAGATAATGGTCTGAATGTTCTTTAGATAAGAACTTCCCTTGATTCCAAAGTGGTTTTGGAACGCTCTCTTTCTTGCCTCTTGGAGTGGGTTATTTTCCTTTAGGAGCCATGATCTTAGTGATCTCGGATAAACACACCAAACTTAGAGGTTTGCTTGTCCTCAAGCAAAAGAAAAGAAAGGAGAGGGATAGAAGGAGAGCTAGGTGCAATTGTTGATGGAGGAGGAGGGAGGCCGAACCCAAATTTAAAGGGATGGGGGGTGGGTTTTCGAAAAATTGGAAAAGATAAGATAAAAAGATTGAGTTGAAAAAGATAAGATAGAAGATATAGTTTAATTTTGAAGAGAAATGATAGATTTTTGAAAGAGATAAATCTGAATTTTGAAAAAGATAATGGGGAGATTTGAAAAAGATATGGATTAGTTGAAGAGATTTTAGAGTGAAAAAGATAGATTTGTTTTCAGAAAAGATTTGAAAAGAGTTGGATTGAATTTGGAAAGAGGGATTTTTTTTGAAATTAAGGATTTTAGAAATCAGGGTTCTTAACATGTTCATGTAAAAATCATGCATTGAAACATAAAATTTGAAATTAGAATGGAAATACGTGTGGAAAAAATGAATTTGACTCCTCCTTGCTATCCTGGCGTTTGAACGCCCAAACACTGCCTATTTTGGGCGTTCAGCGCCCAAATGCTGCTCTCCTGGGCGTTCAACGCCCAGCTGCTGCCATTACTGGCGTTCAACGCCCAGTGGGTGCCCCTTTCTGGCGTTGAACGCCCAGATTGCTACCATTACTGGCGTTCAACGCCCAGTGGATGCCCATTTTGGGCGTTGAACGCCCAAAATATACTTTTACTGGCGTTTTCTTGCCAGTGAACTCTTTTTCTCTGTTTTGCGTGTCGAGGTCTTCTGTAAATGATTATTTACCTTGTTGTCAATGAACTCTATATAAAAATAAAAATAGAAATAGGGCAAAATGCTTAGAGGATTGTTGCCCCATGGCTGGGTTGCCTCCCAGCAAGCGCTTCTTTATTGTCTTTAGCTGGACCTTGCTGAGCTTTTAATCTAGCTTCAGCCTTGAACACTCTTGCTCAATGTTGCCTTCAAGATAATGCTTGATTCTCTTTCCATTGACAATGAACTTCTTATCAGAATCAATATCTTGAAGCTCCACAAAACCATATGGTGATACACTTATAATCACGTATGGTCCCCTCCACCGGGATTTCAGTTTTCCGGGGAATAGCCTGAGTCTAGAGTTAAACAACAGGACCTTCTGTCCTGGTTCAAAGATTCTAGATGACAGCTTTCTGTCATGCCATTTTTTTTATTTTTCTTTATAAAGCTTGGCATTTTCGAAAGCTGTGAATCTGAATTCCTCTAGCTCATTTAGCTGGAGCAATCGTTTTTCTCCTGCTAATTTGGCATCAAAGTTTAGGAATCTGGTTGCCCAGTAGGCCTTATGTTCTAATTCCACGGGCAGGTGACATGCCTTACCATACACGAGTTGGTATAGAGATGTCCCTATGGGGGTCTTGAATGCTGTCCTGTAAGCCCACAGAGCATCATCCAAGCTCTGTGCCCAATCCTTTCTACGGGTATTTACTGTTCGTTCCAGAATTCTCTTTAATTCTCTGTTAGAGACTTCAGCTTGCCCATTGGTTTGTGGATGATATGGAGTGGCCACCTTGTGGCAAATGCCATACCGAACCATGGCAGAGTAAAGCTGTTTATTGCAGAAGTGAGTGCCCCCATCGCTGATTAGTACTCTAGGGACACCAAACCTGCTAAAGATATGTTTCTGGAGGAACTTCAGCACTGTTTTAGTATCATTGGTGGGTGTGGCAATAGCCTCAACCCATTTTGATACATAGTCAACTGCCACCAGAATATAAGTGTTTGAGTATGATGGTGGGAAAGGTCCCATGAAGTCAATTCCCCATACGTCAAACAACTCAATTTCCAAGATTCCTTGTTGAGGCATGGCATAAGCATGAGGCAGATTACCAGCTCTTTGGCAACTGTCACAATTACGTACAAACTCTCGGGAATCTTTATAGAGTGTGGGCCAATAGAACCCACATTGGAGGACCTTGGTGGCTGTTCGCTCACCTCCGAAATGGCCTCCATATTGAGATCCGTGGCAATGCCACATGATCCTCTGTGCTTCTTCTCTAGGTACACACCTACGGATAATTCCGTCTGCACATCTCTTAAAGAGATAAGGTTCATCCCACAAGTAGTACTTTGCATCAGTAATTAGTTTCTTCTTTTGTATCCTGTTGTACTCCTTGGGTATGAACCTTGCAACTTTATAGTTTGCAATATCGGCAAACCATAGTGCTTCTTGAATGGTAAATAAATGCTCATCAGGAAACGTCTCAGAGATATCAAGAAAGGGGAGGGACGTCCCTTCCACTGGCTCTATCCGAGACAAATGATCAGCCACTTGGTTCTCTGTCCCTTTTCTGTCTCTTATTTCTATATCAAACTCTTGCAGAAGCAATACCCATCTGATGAGCCTGGGTTTTGAATCCTGCTTTGTGAGTAGATATTTAAGAGCAGCATGGTCAGTATACACAATCACTTTTGATCCTACTAAGTATGATCTGAACTTGTCAATGGCGTAAACCACTGCAAGTAGTTCTTTTTCTGTGGTTGTGTAATTTTTCTGGGCATCATTTAGAACGCGACTGGCATAATAAATGACATGCAGAAGCTTGTCGTGCCTCTGTCCCAATACTGCACCAATGGCATGATCACTGGCATCACACATTAGCTCAAATGGTAATGTCCAGTCTGGTGCAGAAATGACTGGTGCTGTGACCAGCTTAGCTTTTAGCGTTTCAAAGGCCTGTAGGCACTCTGTGTCAAACACAAATGGCGAGTCAGCAGCTAGCAGATTGCTTAGAGGTTTTGCGATTTTTGAAAAATCCTTTATAAACCTCCTATAGAATCTTGTGTGCCCCAGAAAGCTTCTGATTGCCTTAACATTGGCAGGTGGTGGTAATTTTTCAATTACCTCTATTTTTGCTTGATCCACCTCTATTCCCTTGTTTGAGATTTTATGCCCAAGAACAATTCCTTCAGTCACCATGAAGTGACACTTTTCCCAGTTTAAAACTAGGTTGGTCTCTTGGCATCTTTTCAGAACAAGTTTCAGGTGATCAAGACAGGAGTTGAATGAGTCTCCGTATACTGAGAAGTTGTCCATGAAGACTTCGAGAAAATTTTCCACCATATCAGAGAAAATAGAGAGCATGCATCTCTGGAAGGTTGCAGGCGCATTACATAGCCTAAATGGCATCCTTCTATAAGCAAACACTCCGGATGGACATGTGAATGCTGTTTTCTCTTTATCCTGGGGATCTACTGCAATCTGGTTATAGCCTGAGTAACCATCCAAAAAGCAGTAATAATCATGACCTGCTAGTCTTTCTAGCATCTGGTCTATGAATGGTAAAGGAAAATGATCCTTTCTGGTGGCTGTATTGAGCCTTCTATAGTCAATACACATGCGCCACCCTGTAACTGTTCTTGTAGGAACCAGTTCATTTTTTTCATTATGAATCACTGTCATGCCTCCTTTTTTTAGGACGACTTGAACAGGGCTCACCCAGGGGCTATCAGAAATGGGATAAATAATCCCAGCCTCCAGTAATTTGGTGACCTCTTTCTGCACCACTTCTTTCATGGCTGGATTCAGCCGCCTCTGTGGTTGAACCACTGGTTTGGCATTATCCTCCAATAAGATTTTTTGCATGCATCTAGCTGGGCTTATGCCCTTAAGGTCACCTATGGACCACCCAAGAGCTGTCTTGTGTGTCCTTAGCACTTGAATAAGTGCCTCCTCTTCCTGTGAATTTAAAGCGGAGCTTATGATCACTGGAAAAGTGTCACCTTCTCTCAGAAACGCATATTTCAAGGATGGTGGTAATGGCTTGAGCTCGGGTTTAGGAGGTTTTTCCTCTTCTAGAAGAAATTTCAGAGGCTCTTTCATGTCCTCTGAATCCTCTAAATCAGACTGAACATCTTTAAAGATGTTTTTCAACTCTGATTCAAGACTCTCAGCCATGTTGATCTCTTCTACCAAAGAATTAATAGGATCAACTTTCATGCAGTCTTTTGATGTGTCTGGATGCTGCATGGCTTTGACAGCGTTCAACTTGAATTCATCATCATTGACTCTCAGGGTTATTTCCCCCTGTTGGACGTCAATGAGGGATCTTCCAGTTGCTAGGAAGGGTCTTCCTAGAATGAGAGTAGCACTCTTGTGCTCCTCCATTTCCAGCACAACAAAGTCAGTGGGAAAGGCGAATGGCCCAACTCTGACAATCATGTCTTCAATCACGCCTGATGGGTATTTAGTGGAACCATCAGCAAGTTGGAGACATATCCGGGTTGGTTTAACTTCTTCAGTTAAGCCAAGCTTCCTAATAGTGGATGCAGGTATTAGGTTGATGCTTGCCCCAAGATCGCATAAAGCTGTCTTGGTGCAATTACCTTCTAATATGCATGGTATCAGAAAGCTCCCAAGGTCTTTAAGCTTTTTAGGAAAGCTCTTCAGAATGACTGCACTGCATTCTTCAGTGAGGAGAACTCTTTCTGTTTCTCTCCAATCCTTCTTATGACTCAAGATCTCTTTCATGAACTTGGCATAAGAGGGTATTTGCTCAAGTGCTTCTGCAAATGGAATCTTTATTTCAAGAGTCCTGAGATAATCTGCAAAGCGAGCAAATTGCTTATCCTGCTCCTCTTTCCGGAGTTTTTGAGGATAAGGTATCTTGGCTTTATATTCTTCAACCTTAGTTGCTGCAGGTTTATTGCCTACAGAAGTGGTTGAAGAAGCCTTTTTAGAGGGGTTGTTATCAGCATTTGTGTGTGTCTGATCCCTCACTGGCAATTGAGTGCCAGAGTTAGAAGCTGGAGTGACGTGAGAAGCCAACTCCTTGTCTGTTCCTGGCATTTGAACGCCAAAATTGTGCCCATCTTGGGCGTTCAGCGCCAGATCCTGCCCATTTTGGGCGTTCAACGCCAGATTCTTACCCATTTCTGGCGTTGAACGCCAGTCCTGCTTTGTTTCTGGCGTTGAACGCCAGTTTTGGCCATGGTCTGGGCGTTCAGCGCCAGTCTTCCACCAATTTTCTGGCGTTTTAGCGCTAGAATTATTTTTCCCTGGGCTCTTACTGTCCTCAAGTGAATTTTGGGTGGTTTGCTCATTTCTTAGCTTTTTGCTGCCTTGAGGTGGGGTATTTAATGTTCTCCCACTTCTTAGTTGAACTGCTTGGCATTCTTCTGCTATTTGCCTTGACAGCTGCTGCTTTGTTTGCTTAAACTGTTCGTCCATATGTATATTAGCCATCCTTGTCTCTTGTAACCTGTCTTTAAATTCGGCTAGCTGCTTTGTTAGAAAGTCCAATTGCTGATTGAATTCAGCAGCTTGTTTTACAGGACTGAGTTCAGCAGTTACTGTTTTAACCTCTTCATTCATGGAAGGGTTGCTTCTTAGGTACAGATGCTGATTCCTGGCAACTGTATCAATGAGCTCTTGAGCCTCTTCAATTGTCTTTCTCATGTGGATAGATTCACCAGTTGAGTAATCTAGAGACATCTGAGCTCCTTCTGCAAGCCCATAGTAGAAGATGTCTAACTGAACCCACTCTGAAAACATTTCAGAGGGGCATTTTCGTAGCATCTCTCTGTATCTCTCCCAGGCATCATAAAGAGATTCATTATCTCCTTGTTTAAAGCCTTGGATGTCCAGCCTTAGCTGTGTCATCCTTTTCGAAAAAGTGAGGAGAAAGAGAGTGGTTAGGAGATTTTGAAAAAGATATGATGATTTTTGAAAAAGGTTTTAAATTTTGAAATAAAAATCTGAATTTTTAAAGGAGAGAGAAAAACAACAAGATAACACAGGATTTAAAATTTTTAGATCTGAGGTTCCTTATTTTCGAAAATTTTGGGGGAAAAACACCAAGGAACACCAAACTTAAAAATTTTAAGATCAAGACACAAGGAAAACTTAAGAACACTAAGGAAGAACACCAAACTTAAAATTTTTAGAAAACCAAAATAAATTTTTGAAAAACTCAGAAAAATCAACAAGAAAACACCAAACTTAAAGTTTGACACAGGATTTAATAGAAAAATTATTTTTTTGAAAAATATTTTTAAAAAGAAAATAAGGATTCTAAGATTCTAACGCAACAATAAAAAGAGACTCTAAACAAAAAAAAGAGAAATTTTTCCTAATCTAAGCAACAAAATAAACCGTTAGTTATCCAAACTCGAACAATCCCCGGCAACGGCGCCAAAAACTTGGTGCACGAATTATGAATCACACTTTTCACAACTCGTACCACTAACCAGCAAGTGCACTGAGTCATCCAAGTAATACCTTACGTGAGTAAGGGTCGAATCCCACGGAGATTGTTGGTTTGAAGCAATCTATGGTTATCTTGTAAATCTTAGTCAGGACGTCAATTATGTTTATCAGTTGAATTGCGAATAACCAAGAGAGCATGAATTAAAAGCTACTTGTTATGCAGTAATGGAGAATATGTTGGAGTTTTGGAGATGCTTTGTCTTCTGAATCTCTGCTTTCCTCTGTCTTCTGATTCACACGTGCACGTCCTCCTATGGCAAGCTGTGTGTAGGTGGATCACCGTTGTCAATGGCTACCATCCATTCTTCCAGTGAAAAGATTCCCAATGCGCTGTCACCGCACGGCTAATCATCTGCAGGTTCTCAATCATGCCGGAATAGGATCTGCTATCCTTTTGCGTCTGTCACTACGCCCAGCACTCGTGAGTTTGAGGTTTGTCACAGTCACTCAATCATTGAATCCTACTCGGAATACCACAGACAAGTTTTAGACTTTCTGGATTCTCATGAATGCCGCCATCAGTTCTAGCTTATACCACGAAGATTCTGATTAAGAGATCTAAGAGATACTCATTCAATCGGATATAGAACGGAGGTGGTTGTCAGGCACACGTTCATGGTTTGAGGAAGGTGATGAATGTCACGGATCATCACCTTCATCACAGTTAAGTGCGAATGAACATCTTAGATAGGAACAAGCGTGTTTGAATGGAAAATAGAAATACTTGCATTAATTCATCGAGACACAGCAGAGCTCCTCACCCCCAACAATGGGGTTTAGAGACTCATGCCATCAGAGAATACAAAGTTCAGATCTAAAAATGTCATGAGATGCAAAATAAGTCTCTAAAAGTTGTTTAAATACTAAACTAGTAGTCTAGGTTTACAAAAAATGAGTAAACTATGATGGATGATGCAGAGATCCACTTTTGGGGCCCACTTGGTGTGTGCTGGGCTGAGATTTAAGCAATTCACGTGCAGAGGCCATTTGTGGAGTTGAACGCCAGTTTTTGTGCCAGTTTGGGCGTTCAACTCCAGCTTTTGATCCTTTTCTGGCGCTGGACGCCAGAATTGGGCAGAGAACTGGTGTTGAACGCCAGTTTACATCGTCTATCCTTGAGCAAAGTATGGACTATTATATATTGCTGGAAAGCGCTAGATGTCTACTTTCCAACGCAATTGGAAGCATGCCATTTCGAGTTCTGTAGCTCCAGAAAATTCACTTTGAGTGCAGGGAGGTCAGAATCCAACAGCATCAGCAGTCCTTTTTCAGCCTGAATCAGATTTTTACTCAGCTCCTTCAATTTCAGCCAGAAAAATACCTGAAATTACAGAAAAACACACAACTCATAGTAAAGTCCAGAAATATGAATTTTTCCTAAAAACTAATGAAAATAGACTAAAAACTAACTAAAACATACTCAATACTATATGAAATTAACCCCAAAAAGCGTATAAAATATCCGCTCATCACCAGGGTACCTGGTTGGGTGTTAAACGTCCAAAACAAGCTACAACTGGGCGTTTAACGCCAGAAGTGTGGAAGGGGAGGAATTTTGTTTTTCAATTCAATTTTTTTTCAAATTTTCGTGTTTCCATCCATGATTTCTTGCATGAACATGTTACAAATTCTCATTTTTTTTTTCAATTTCAATTTCAAATTAATCTCAATCCTAAAAATCTCTTCATTCTTCTTCAAATTCTTCTCAAATCTTTTTCAAACTTCATCTATCTTTTTAAATTCTTTTCAAATCTTTTTCAACTAATCATACTATCTTTTCAGAAATTGGATTTATCTTTTTCAAATCTCTATCTTATCTTTTCAATTTAAATTTATATCTTTTGCATATCATAATCATCCTTTTACAAATCATATCTTTTTCATAATTTTTGAACCCAACCCCTCCTCTTTAAATTCACATTCGGCCTCCCCCTCTCCTCCACAATTCGAATTTGTCTTTCCTTCTATTACTCTCCTTTCCTTTCTTTTGCTTGAGGACAAGTAAACCTCTAAGTTTGGTGTGCTTTTCGTGATCACTTAGCTAAGTCTCACTAAGATCATGGCTCCTAAGGGAAAATAAGCCACTTCAAGAGGCAAGAAAGAGAATATTCAAAAACCACTTTGGAATCAAGAGAGGTTCTTAACCAAAGAACATACAGACCATTACTACAAAATAATGGGTCTAAGAACAGTGATCCCGGAAGTTAAATTCGATCTGAAAGAAGACGAATATCTGGAGATCCAAGAGCAAATTCGAAACAGAGGCTGGGAAATTCTAGCTAATCCTGAGACAAAGGTGGGTAGAAACATGGTTCAGGAATTCTACGCAAATCTGTGGCAAACAGATAAGCAAATATTAACTTGAGCCGCTTTCTATACCTTTCGAACCTTGGTCAGAGGGAAGATTATGTACTTCCACCAAGACAAAATAAGAAAGGTCTTCAAGCTACCTCAACTACAAGATGATCCAGAATCCTTTAACAGGAGAATGGTGAAATTTGATAAGCGCTTAGACCAAGTTCTAGAGGACATATGCATCCCTGGAACCAAGTGGATAACCAATACAAAGGGTGTCCCAAATCAACTCAAGAGAGGAGATCTCAAACCAATTGCTAGGGGCTGGCTGGACTTTATTGGGCACTCTATACTACCCACTAGCAACTGCTCTGAAGTCACTGTTAAAAGAGCAGTGATGATCCACTGCATTATGCTGGGAAACGAAGTGGAGATCCATCATCTGATTTCTTGTGAGCTCTACACAATTGCAAACAAGAACACTACTGACGCCAAATTGGCTTACCCAAACCTGATATCTCTGCTATGTAAAGATGCTGGGGTGAAGATGGGAGTGGATGAGTATATCCCAGTCGAGCAACTGAAGAACGAAACTCTCGCGCGATCTAGAATTTTCACGAATAAATTCCCGTTGTAAGTATAGCTTCTAGACTGACAAGAATTCCTTTCTTACAAAAGTTTTGGTTGTCACAAGTAACAAACCCCTTTGAAATTGATAACTGAAGTATTTAACCTCGGGTCGTCTTCTCAAGGAATTGCAGGGAGGTGTTCTTATTATTGGTTATGAGTCTTGTAAATTGGGGGTTTTGAAAGTGAGGAACAGGTAATTTAAATAACAAGAAAAATAAATTGCAGGAATTAATAAATTAATATCTAATAAAACTCTTGGCAAGGTATAAAAATTCAGAAGTCCTATCCTAGTTACTCCTATGAGAATGGAAGTTAATCCCACTTAGTTAACCCTTTTGAAAGCAAGGGAAAGTCAAGTGAACTAATTAGTTAGATTCCCAAGTCATAGCCAACTCCTAAGGAAAGACTAGAGTTAGTGGAATACCAGTCAATTTAGCCGACATAACGACCAATCACGGATAGTTGATAACTCAAGAGCTTCCAATTAATCAATTAAAGCCAAGAATATAAAAAGTTAAATAAGAATCATAAATCTGAAATAACTCAATTACATTTAATAAAAGGAAATTAATCTAAAAATATAAAGAGTTCATAAGCTAAATTGATAAAATAAATAAAAAGGGCATTGAACCTGTGATGAAGAAGAAATAATCCTAAATCCTAAAACTAAATCCTAAGAGAGAGGAGAGAACCTCTCTCTCTCTAAAAACTACATCTAAAAACCTAAAATTGTGAATTATGAAAGCGTGATTATGAATGAATGGATTCCCCCACTTTATAGCCTCTAATCTGTGTTTTCTGAGCCGCAAACTGGGTTGAAAACAGCCTAGAAATTGCTGGAGAAGAAATCTGCCACGCTGATTTTCGTCACTGCGATGCATCCGCGTGGAGCACGCATTCGCGTCACCTAGCGTCATGGCAACTATGGCATATTCTATATCAAATTGAAGCCCTGGACATTAGCTTTCCAACGCAACCGGAACAGCATCGTTTGGACCTCTGTAGCTCAAGTTATGACAGTTTTAGTACGAGAGGGTCAGGCTGACAACTTTGCAGTTCCTTCAACTTCTTGTATTCCTTCCACTTTTGCATGCTTCCTTTCCATCCTCCAAGCCATTCCTGTCCTGTAATCTCTGAAAACACTTAACACACATATCAAGGCATCTAATGGTAATAAGAGAGGATTAATATTAGCAAATATAAGGCCAAGGAAGCATGTTTTCAATCATATCACAAAATCAAAAAGGAAAAAGTAAACCCATGCAAATAGTATGAATAAGTGTATGAAAGATTGATAAAATCCACTCAATTGAGCACAAGATAAACCATAAAATAGTGGTTTATCAGCAACCAATCACCAAAAAGTTAATGAAATGACAACAAGTGCAGGATAACTCCATCAAAAGGAGGGCACAGGAGTTCCTCCCAGAAATCCCTCAGATTGACTACTGGACCCGCCTAGAAGCATCTGTCACCAAGCTGCAAGAAGCTATGGATCAACTGAAGGAAGAATAGCAGGTTCAAAATAGCATGCTCTGTAAACTGCTGAAGGAACAAGAGGAGCAGGGGCGTGAACTACAGGAGCTGAAGCGCCAGAAGCTGTCTCTTGAAGGGCCAAGCACCCCACAGACTAAAGGAACATCCATCTCCCAAAATAAAGGTTGTTGAGTCCTAATCTTAGTCTTAACTCTGTGACAATTTTTACTATTAGAAATCTACCTTAGAAGTTATATGAGTAGTAGTAATTAGTATTTTTATTTTTATTTTTATTTTTATCCCCCAAATAAGTTATAAAATATCTTTCTTATCATCACTGAACATGAATAAAATAGCAAATTTTTAGAATAAGGAGGCAATTTTATTTTCGAGTTTTTAATAAGAAAAATTCAAATTATTTATATGTGGTGGCAATACTTTTTATTTTCTGAATGAATGCTTGAACAGTACATATTTTTAATGTTGTTGTTCATGAATGTTAAACTTGTTGGCTCTTGAAAGAATGATGAAAAATGAGAGCTGTTTTTGATAATCTGAAAAATCATAAAAATTGATTCTTGAAGCAAGAAAAAGCAGTAAAAAAAAAAGCCAAAAACCCTTTAAACTAAAAGGCAAGGGTAAAAAGGATCCAAGGCTTTGAGCATTAATGGATAGGAGGCCCTAAAGAAATGAAATCCTGGCCTAAGCGGCTACACTAAGCTGTCCCTAACCATGTGCTTGTGGCGTGAAGGTGTCAAGTGAAAAACTTGAGGCTGAGCGGTTAAAGTCATGGTCCGAAGCAAAAAGAGTGTGCTTAAGAACTCTGGACACCTCTAACTAGGGACTCTAGCAAAGCTGAGCCACAATCTGAAAAGGTTCACCCAGTTATGTGTCTGTGGCATTTATGTATCCGGTGGTAATATTGGAAAACAAAGTGCTTAGGGCCACGGCCAAGACTCACAAAGTAGCTGTGTTCAAGAATCAACATACTACACTAGGAGAATCAATAACACTATCTAAATTCTGAGTTCCTATAGATGCCAATCATTCTGAACTTCATGGGATAAATGGAGATGCTAAAACTGTTCGGAAGCAAAAAGCTACTAGTCCCGCTCATCTAATGAGAATTTGTGCTTCATATGAAACTCTGAGATGTTATTACCTCTTGATTTTCAATCCTATTTTATTTATCTTGTTTCTTGAGGACAAGCAACAGTTTAAGTTTGGTGTTGTGATGAGCGGATATTTTATACGCTTTTTGGGGGTATTTTCATATAGTTTTTAGTAGGATCTAGCTACTTTTTAATATATTTTTATTAGTTTTATTGAAAAAATCACATTTTTGGACTTTACTATGAGTTTGTGTGTTTTTTTGTAATTTCATATATTTTTTGGCTGAAATTGAGGGACCTGAGCAAAAATCTGATTCAGAGGCTGAAAAAGGACTGCAGATGTTGTTGGATTCTGACCTCCCTAGACTCGAAATAGATTTTCTGGAGCTACAGAAGCCCAATTGGTGCGCTCTCAATTGCGTTGGAAAGTAGACATCCAGGGCTTTTCAACAATATTTAATAGTCCATACTTTGCCCAAGTTATGACGACGTAAATTGGCGTTTAACCCCAAGTCCTTACCCTATTTTGGCGTTAAACGCCAGAAACAAGTTGCAAACCAGAGTTAAACGCCAAAAACAGGCTACAACCTGGCGTTTAAATCCAGATAAAGTCTCTACACATGGAAGCTTCAATTCTTAGCCCAAGCAAACACCAAGTGGGCCCCGAAAGTAGATTTCTGCACTATTTATCTTAGTTTACTCAATTTCTATAAACCTAGGTCACTAGCTTAGTATAAAAACTACTTTTATAGATCTATTTTGGATCTCATGACATTTTTTCATGTTTTACATTGTATCTCTACGGCATGAGTCTCTAAACTCCATGATTGGGGGCGAGGAGCTCTGCTGTGTCTTGATGAATTAATGCAATTACTTCTATTTTCTATTCAACACGCTTGTTTCTGTTCTAAGATATTCACTCGTACCTAACCATGAAGAATGTGATGATCCGTGACACTCATCATCATTCTTTACCTATGAACGCGTGCCTGACAACCACTTACGTTCTATATGTAATAGCTTGAGTGTATATCTCTTGGGTTCCTGGTTCAGGAGTTTGATTGCCTCTCTTGACAACAGAGCGTTCAACTCCATGAATCCAGAGTCTTCGTGGTAAAAGCTAGAATCAATTGGCGGCCATGCTTGAGATCTGGAATGTCTAAACCTTGTCTATGGTATTCTGAGTAGGATCTGGGAAGGGATGACTGTGACGAGCTTCAAACTCACAAGTATTGGGCATAGTGACAGACGCAAAAGGATCAATGGATCTTATTCCAATACAAGTGAGAACCGACAGATGATTAGCCATGTACATGGACCTTTTTTACTGAGAGGAAGGGAGGTAGCCATTGACAACGGTAAAACCCAACATACAGCTTGCCATGGAAGGAGCCTTGCGTACGTGAAGAAGAAGATGGAAGGAAAGCAGTGACTCAGAGACAAAGCATCTCCAAAACCTCAATCTGTTCTCCATTACTGCATAACAAGTATTATTTAATTTATGCTATTTATTCTTCATAAACATAATCATTTTCATTACTAATTTCCTGACTAAGAGCTACAAAATAACCATAGCTTGCTTCAAGCTGACAATCTTCGTGGGATCGACCCTTACTCATGTAAGGTATTACTTGGATGACCCAGTGCACTTGCTGGTTAGTTGTGCAGAGTTGTGGATCATAATTTTGTGCACCAAAAAGAAAAGTAATAGAAAGGGGAAAAAATGCCCCAAAACAAAGTTCAATAAGAATCAATGCATAAGTATTGTGAAATGAAAAGAAAATGCTTGAGTATGTTAAAAAATTGAAAAATGGGTAGTTGGGTTAGAACTTAATTGTATAGGATGTCATAGGTTAGGTGGGAAGTCTAAGCTTAACAAAGATTCAAATTTCAAGTCCACTTGACCAAATATGCATCCTACCTTGACCCTAGCCCTATTACAACCTATGAGAAAGAACTCATGATATGTGTATGCATGCATGAAATAAATGTTGTTTGTTAGAAGAAAAACAAATCTTGAAAAGCATGATTAGGAGAGAATTGAGAGAATCAACCCTAAACACTTGAGCGAATAGAGTGCAAACACATCCGGTGAGGGTTCGACTGCTCAATTACATGTTTTCACCTATGATCATCTCTTTTCATGCAAGTTTGTAAAAATATTTAATAACTCAATTCAATTGGGGATTAGATTGGCTAATACATTTGGCTCTTGTGCTTATATATGTTTTCTTGGGAATTGATTTATTTTGACCAAGCAAGTGCATTCATGTAGATAGTTGTATATAGTTTAGATTGCATGTAGTTAGATTTCATTGAATAAATGTTGATATCCTTTGCTTTCTCTTGGTTTAAGCATGAGGACATGCTTGTTTTAAGTGTGGGGAGGTTGATAAACCCCATTTGTAGGGTTTATCTTGTGCGTAATTTAGGAGATTTTATGACCTTTTACCCACATTTATCCAATGAAATAGCATGGTTTCATGATTGTCTTCTAATTTGTGCTTAAGTGTGAAAATATGCTTTTTAGACCTTTAATTTGATGATCTTAATTCACCTTTGATTCCACTAGATGCCTTGATTCACTTTTCCTTTATCAATTCTTGTTCCTCTTCTTCTCCTCTCTCTAGTTTTGTATTTCAATTCTTGTAATTCTCTACTTTTATGTTGATGCAATTTTGTTCCATCCTTTTTCTTTTTAATGCAATTTATGTTTTCATGTTCCTTTATTGTTCATTTTATTTGTTGTTGTTTAATTCCTTGCAATTGAGTAGTGTAGATTTACTTTCCTTGCAATTTTACTATGCCTTCCTTTTATGCCTTTCAAGTGTTTGATAAAATGCTTGAGAAGATGTTAGAGTAGAATTTTATGCTCTTGGCTTGGGAAGGTAACTTAGGAACTCTTAAGTTACTAATGTCCAAGTAATTGATGATTGGGAGCCATTAACTCTAGATCTCACTAATTGAATTGGTGGAGAACTAGGACTTATGGACTTGGATTGATATAGCTCATTTGACTTTCCTTTACTATTTAGAGGATGACTTAATGGGATTGATCCTTGCCAATTCTCATGTTGTGGTTAGTGATAGGGATAGAGATTCTTGACCACCAAACCTTGCCAAGACCTTTTCTAGTTGTTAGTTTATTTTCATTGCCATTTATATTTCATGCATAATATCTCAAAAACCCCAAAATATGGCATAACCGATAACAAGGCATTTTATTGCAATTCCTAGGGAGAACGACCTGAGGTTTAAATACTTCGGTTTATAATTTTGGGGTTTGTTTTAGTGACAAATAAATTTTTGTATGAAAGGATTAGTGTTGGTTTAGAAACTATATTGCAACGAGCTTTCATTTGTGAATTCTAGGCCATCAAAAGTCCATTCATCATGTTTTAGTTTGAGAAAGAACAGAGGTTGAAGATCAAGTGCTTGTGGAAGTTTTCATGAAAGTTCTTCCATTTTTCTTTCTTGAGATTTTTGAAATTCTAGCTTGTTTGGAAGAAAATTTGATGGTAATGATGAGCCTAGGGACCCATGGGGTTTGGATAAGTATTATTCTAAAGTTTAGTGTAGAAATATCTCAAGAAAGGATAATTACTGAAGCTAGATGTATTAGAATACAAGTGTTTCTTACTTTTTCCTTAAGGAACCTTTGCTTGCAGAGCAAGAAAGAAAACATGTGGTGGCTATCCCTAGGAGAGCCACATGTCATAGGGTGCTGACTCATCAGAGTTTAATAATAAAATATTATTCTGAAGATAATTACAAAAACTAGATACATTAGATTACAATACTAAAGGATAAGCATGAGCTTTTCTAGTATAAATGATACTAGTAACATGATAATCATGAGGATAAAAGATATATGATGAAGCATTAGCATTGCTAAGTTCATCCAAGAATGCCGGTATTATCCATTACCGGTAGATTTCTAGCTCAGTTATTATATTACTAAACATAGATCAACATTAACCACAGTAGAGAAAATAATAATATAATATTCTGAATAAAATAATAATATATGAATATTATATTAATATAAATTTTTTTCTCGAAATTTGAGACCGGCTCGTCACATGGAGACTAACCACGGAAATCAGAATTTTGAAATTCGGACTTGAAGTGGCTAAAAAACGCAACTTTTCGTGACGTGCCTGCTTAGATCAGGAGAGGTGTCTGGTGCAATCAAGCTGCTGACTCAGCAGCTTGATGACACAGCACCTATGCAGTGGAGGTGCTTATATGCACTAAAATTTCTAAAAATTCCATAAAAATTCTATTTGAGCCTGAAAAAGGCCGTTTCTTCGGGGCTAGGCCATTACATTCTAACATTCTAGAAGAAAATTTTGTCCTCAAAATTTTAATTACCTTAAAAGAGAAACGGATAATCTGTCCTCATCTTATCTTCCAGTTCCGATGTGTACTCTTCTGTTCCAGTTGGTCCCTATGCTACCTTAACCAATGGTACTGTCTTGCCTCGTAGTTGCTTGTCACTTCATTCCACAATCCTGGTAGGTAAAGTTTAGTATGTCAAGTTGGCTCGTAGCTATACTATTTCTTTTTGTAAAATATTGCTTTCGTCGGGATTATACTTCTTGAGTTGTGTAACAAGAAAAACATCGTGAAGGTTTGACAAATAAGAAGGGAGGGCTATTTGGTATGCTACTGGATTGACTTTTTTAAGAATTTGAAAAGTACCTAAGTATCATGGACTCAATTTCTTAGTTCTAAGAGCTCTACCTATCCCAATTGTAGGTGTCACTCTTAAGAAAATATGGTCACCCTCGCTAAACTCTAAGGGTCTATGCCTAATATCTGCATAGCTCTTCTGTTGACTTTTAAGCAGCTTGAATCTTCTCTCGAATGTGCTTAATACATTCAGTAATCTCTTGTACCAACTCTGGTCCCAAAATCCTACCTTCCTCCTTGTCATACCAATATAATGGTAACTGACACTTTCTCCCGTATAGGGCTTCATACGGTGCCATTCTGATACTTTGTAACTGTTGTTGTAAGCAAACTCAATCAACGGCAAATATTTGTCCCAATTACCTTGCTGATCCATCACACAATATCTCAACATATCTTCCAAGGTATGAATCGTCTGTTCTGTCTGTCCATCAGTCTGTGGGTGATATACTGTACTCGAATGAAATTTCATTTAAAAAGCTTTCTATAGGGCTCCCCAAAATCTAGAAGTAAACCTTGGATCCCTGTCTAATACAATTGATGAGGGTATCCCGTGCAGTCGTATTATCTCCTGAATGTACAACCGGGCGAGTTTCTCGAAGGTATAACTAACTTGAATTGGTAGCAAATGCACTAATTTCGTCAGCCGATCTACAAGTACCCAAATCGCGTCATGTTCAGTAGAAGTCCTTGGTAATCCAGTAACAAAATCCATTGTGATCTCTTCCCATTTCCATTGCGGTATCTTCAATGGTTGCAGGGTTCCAGGTGGTTTTTGGTGTTCCACTTTGATCTTCTGGCAAATGAGACACTTCGAGACATATGTTGCTACATGCTTCTTCATTCTCGGCCACCAGAACATCCTTTTCAAATCTTGGTACATTTTAGTCTTCCCGAGATTCATAGAAAACTTACTTTCATGATATCCTTTCGCAAGTCCTCTTGAGCAGGTACACAAACTCTGCCCTTATATCTCTATATTCCTTCTTTATCTTAATGTACTTCTTTCAGTTAAGTCGCCTTTATCTGTGTTAACAATGCCAGCATTCCTGAATCCTGAGATCTTAGCTATCTTAAAGCATAAGCCACTACATTCCTATGCTGCATTAATACGCATCCAAGTCCCTTAAAAGTTCCTATGGGTCTGGTAACACTAGAACTGGTGCCATCGTTAAATTTTTATTTAATGATCCAAAACTTTCTTCACACTCTTCTGTCCATGCAAACGGGACTTCTTTCCTTATAAGGAGAGTCATAGGTAAAGCTATATGTGAAAAGCCTTTAATAAACTGCCGATAGCATCCTGCCAGTCCCAGGAAACTACGAACCTCCGTAACTATCGTGGGTTGTTTCCATTATACCATTATCTCGATCTTTGAAGGATCTACTGTTATACCGTCTCGTGTGATCACATGTCCCATGAATGTCACTTCTGCCGCACAAAGCTCACACTTTGACAGTTTCACATACAGCTTTCGTGTTCTTAGTATCTAGTTCGAAAGATAGTGTTAGCTATATCTGAGTTCTTTACTCGAATTTGATGGTATCCCGACCATAAATCAATCTTAGAGAATACTATCGTACCTATCGGCTGGTCCATTAGATAATCTATCCTCAGTAGTGGATACTCATTCTTGATTGTAATCTTGTTTAGTTACCGATAATCTTCACACAATCTCATCCCACCATCCTTCTTCTTTACTAGTAACGCATGAGCTTCCCATGGTGATACACTCGGACGAATAAACTTCATTCTCAATAACTCATCTAACAGCTTCTTCAACTCTGCTAGTTTCAACAACAATATCCAATTCAGTGTTATAGAAATTGGTCTGACTCCAGGAACTAAGTCAATACTGAACTCTATCTCCCTCTGGGGTGGAAATTCAGGTATATCGTCTGAGAAAACACCAGGAAACTCCTTCACCACTCAGATTTGCTCTAAGTCTTGTTCATTACTCTCTGAGCTAGCCGATAATAGAACGTAACCCTCTAACCCACTACTACTAAAAGTAACTCTTAGGGAATTCAAATAGAAGATACAAGACTCAACTCACTCAATATGCATGCCAAATATTGGGAATATAGCAGTTCCTTTAAAACAATCAAGGAAAACATGATGCTTAGACAACCAATCTAGACCTAAGATAATATCTAAACCACATAAAGGCAAGCCGACCAAGTCATGTATGAAAGTCCTAGCCTCAATAACAAAAGGTACCTGTTGACACACTCGTCTAGTCAAGGCATTCTGAAATGTAGGTGTTTGGACAATCAGATCATAATTTAACACAGTAGAATCTAATCCCAACTCATGCGCAATAGTCGCAAAAATAAAAGAATATGATGCACCAGAGTCATACAGTACAGTTAAGAGTCGAGATTTGACATAATACTAACCTTGGATTATTGAGTCTAATTTCATAGCCATATCAGCAGTCATAGCAAACACACGTCCTTGCTGTCGTGGCCTATCTACCCCTTGTATTGGCTTCTCCGGACAATCCTTTGCCATGTGTTTAGGCTTACCACAGTAGAAACAGATAATGCCTATAGACTGACAAGGTCTACCTTCGTTCTCCCTTCCACACTGCCTACATACTGGTCGCATTTGTGCTTAGTGAGGTCACTTACCCATATACTGTCTCATTCTTCCTCCATTACCACCATTCTTGCCTTTATGGTCACCGTTGCACTCACCATTACGCTTCCCCAAATGGTTAACTGCTCAAGCAGTAGCAGACGCTGTTTCACTTATAGCCTGATAAACCACTATTTTATGGTTTATCTTGTGCTCAATTGAGTGATTTTTATCAAGTCCTTGCACACTTATTTATACAATTTGCATGATTTTACAATTCCTTTCCAATTTTGTTATATGATTGAAAACTTGCTTCCTAAGCCTTTAAATTGTATATTTTTAATCGCCTTTATACCATTCAATGCCGTGATTTGTGTGTTAAGTTTTTTCAGGATTTATAGGGAAGGAATGGCCTAGAGGATGGAAAGGAAGCTTGCAAAAATGGAAGAAGCACAAGGAATAAAGGAGATAACCAGCGAGGAGCGACGCGCACGTGCGCGTGAATCGGAGTCTGCACCGAGACGCGTGCGCATGCCTGACGCGTACGCGTGACACGCGAAGATGACCAGCGACGCGTATGCATGACTGACGGGTACGCGTGACGTGCGCTACCTGCAGAAATCGCAGAAAACACTGGGGGCGATTTTTGGGCTGAGTTTGGACCCAGTTTTTGGCCCAGACACATAGACTAAAGCTAGGGGACAAGCAGAGACTCAACACATATTCTCATTCGTAGAGTTTTAGTTTTAGATTGGAATCTTAGAGAGAAATCACTCTCCCTCTAGGTTTTCTTCATATTCATAGATTTCTAGTTTTTATGCTTTTTATGCTTTTGCTTTGGATATTGAGAAGAGTCACTACCTCCGTTGAAGTTACCATTATTCTAGTTTGCTTTCTTATTCCTTTACTCTTTTAATTGCCCATTAACCCTGTTCAAATAAGGATGTTTATGATTTTGGGATATATTAATGCCAGGAACTATTTTTACCCTTAATTAATTTTCAGTTATTATCTTATTTAATTTATCATGTCTTCTTCTTATTCCTTTTTATCGTTTATGAAAATTACATTCATGTCAATGGAGTAGATTCCTAACTTGAATTGGGGGCTGATTAAGAGGAGACCCTTGAGTTGGAATATTCAAGTGTCAATCTCAATTGGAAGTTGTTAGCTAACTCTCCATTTACTAACGCTAACAGATGAGCGGATAATTTATACGCTTTTTGGCATTGTTTTTAGTATGTTTTTAGTAGGATCTAGTTGCTTTTAGGGATGTTTTCATTAGTTTTTATGTTAAATTCATATTTCTAGACTTTACTATGAGTTTTTGTGTTTTTCTGTGATTTCAAGTATTTTCTGGCTGAAATTGAGGGACTTGAGCAAAAATCAGATTTAGAGGTTGAAGAAGGACTGCTGATGCTGTTGGATTCTGACCTCCCTACACTCAAAGTGGATTTTCTGGAGCTACAGAACTCAAAATGGCGCGCTTCCAATTGCGTTGGAAAGTAAACATCCAGGGCTTTCCAGAAATATATAATAGTCCATACTTTGGCCGAGTTTAGACGATGCAAAAGGGCGTTGAACGCCAGTTCTACGCTGCAGTCTGGAGTTAAACGCCAGAAACACGTCACGAACCAGAGTTGAACGCCAGAAACACGTTACAACCTGGCGTTCAATTCCAGAAAGAGCCTCTACACGTGTAACATTCAAGCTCAGCCCAAGCACACACCAAGTGGGCCCCGGAAGTGGATTTATGCATCAATTACTTATCTCTGTAAACCCTAGTAACTAGTTTAGTATAAATAGGACTTTTTACTATTGTATTAGACATCTTATGATCTTGGGATCATCTTTTGATCATTTTTAGATCTCTAGACCTTCATGGGAGGGTGGCCACTCGGCCATGCTTACCCTGTATTCACTTATGTATGCTTCAACGGTAGAGTTTCTGCACTCCATCTGTTCCTCATGATTTAATGCAAAGTACTACTGTTTTATATTCAATTCAACTTATTTCGCTTCTAAGATATTCATTCGCACTTCAACATGAATGTGATGAACGTGACAATCATCATCATTCCCTATGAACACGTGCCTGACAACCACTTCCGTTCCACCTTAGATTGGATGATTATCTCTTGGATCTCTTAATCAGAATCTTCGTGGTATAAGCTAGATTGATGGCGGCATTCATGAGAGTCCGGAAATTCTAAACCTTGTCTGTGGTATTCTAAGTAAGATTCTGGGATTGAATGACTGTGACGAACTTCAAACTCGCGAGTGCTAGGCGTAGTGACAGACGCAAAAGGAGGGTGAATCCTATTCCAGTATGATCGAGAACCTCAGATGATTAGCCGTGCCGTGACAGAGCATTTGGACCATTTTCATAAGAGGATAGGATGCAGCCATTGACCACGGTGATGCCTCCAGATGATTAGCCATGCAGTGACAGCGCATTGGACTATTTTCACAGAGAGGATGAAAAGTAGCCATTGACAATGGTGATGTCCTTACATAAAGCCAGCCATGGAAAGGAGTAAGATTGATTGGATGAAGACAGCAGGAAAGCAGAAGTTCAGAGGAACGAACGCATCTCCATACACTTATCTGAAATTCTCACCAATGATATACATAAGTATTTCTATCTTTATTTTCTGTCTATTTATTATTTATTTTCGAAAACTCCATAATCAATTATTATCCGTCTGACTGAGATTTACAAGATGACCATAGCTTGCTTCATACCAACAATCTCCGTGGGATCGACCCTTACTCACGTAAGGTTTTATTACTTGGACGACCCAGTGCACTTGCTGGTTAGTTGTATCGAAGTTGTGAATGAAAAACGATTTATTAAGACGTGCGTACAGAGTTTTTGGCGCCGTTGCCTGAGATCACAATTTCGTGCACCAAGTTTTTGGTGCCATTGCCGGGGATTGTTTGAGTTTGGACAACTGACGGTTCATCTTGTTGCTCAGATTAGGTAATTTTCTTTTCAAAAATTTTTCAAAAAAAAAATCTTTCAAAAAATTCTCATCTGTTTTCGAAAATTATTCTAAAACTTTTTAAGAATGAATTCTAGTGTTTCATGAAGCATGTTGAAGCCTGACTGGCTGTAAAGCCATGTCTAAATCCATTTGTACTGGGGCTTCCAACCCAACATTATCAAGAGCAAGCTAGTTATTGCTAATCCACCTGCTGCTGTTCCTGATCCACCTGATTTACATGCTAAAGCTTGACTGGCTATTAAACCATGTCTAACCCTCAGATTGGAGCTTTAGACTAAGAGTGCAAGATTCCTGGAATTCATATTAAAAAAATTTTTGATTCCTTATTTTTTTTTTCAAATAATTTTCGAAAAATCCAAAAAAAAAAATCATAAAATCATAAAAATCAAAAATATTTTGTGTTTCTTATTTGAGTCTTGAGTCAATTTCAAGTTTGGTGTCAACTGCATTTTTTCTAAAAATTCTCTGCATTTTTCGAAAATTCATGCATTCATAGTGTTCTTCATGATCTTCAAGTTGTTCTTGATAAACCTTCTTGATTGATCTTCATATTATATTGTTTTGTGTTGTATGGTGTTTTTCATATGCATTCTTGAATTCTTAGTGTCTAAGCATTAAAGATTTCTAAGTTTGGAGTCTTGCATGTTTTCTTTGCATAAAAAATTTTTCAAAAATAAGTTCTTGGTGTTCATCTTGATCTTCAAAGTGTTCTTGGTGTTCATCTTGACATTCATAGCATTCTTGCATGCATTCATCATTTTGATCTAAAAATTTTCATGCATTGAGTCTTTTTCATGTTTTTCTCTTTCATCATTGAAAATTCAAAAATAAAAAAAAAATATCTTCCCCTTTTTCACTCATAAATTTCGAAAATTTGGATTGACTTTTTCAAAAAATTTTTAAAAAAAAATCTAGTTGTTTTTATGAGTCAAATCAAATTTTCAATTTAAAAATCTTATCTTTTTCAAAATCTCTTTCAAAAATCAAATCTTTTTCATTTTTCTCAGTTATTTTCGAAAATTTTAAAAATATTTTTCAAAAATCTTTTTCTTATCTTTATCACATAATTTTCGAAAATAACATCATCAATTAATGTTTTGATTCAAAAATTTCAAACTTGTTACTTGCTTGTTAAGAAAGATTCAAACTTTAAGTTCTAGAATCATATCTTATGATTTCTTGTGAATCAAGTCATTAATTGTGATTTTAAAAATCAAATCTTTTTCAAAACTAATTTCAATCATATCTTTTCAAAAATATCTTTTTATCTTATCTTTTTCAAAAACATATCTTTTTCAAAAATTTGATTTTAAAATATCTTCTCTAACTTCTTATCTTCTCATCTTCTCAAAATTGATTTTCAAATTTGTTTTAACTACCTAACTAACCCTCTCTCTCTAATTTTCGAAAATATCTCCCTCTTTTTCAAAAATTCTTTTTAATTAACTAATTGTTTCAAAATTCAATTTTAATTTATTTCTTCTTTTAATTTTCGAAAATCACTAACCATTTTTCAAAAATAATTTTCGAAAATTCTCTTTCTCTCTCATCTCCTTCTATTTATTTATTCATCTACTAACACTTCTCTTCATCTCACATCTCTGCTCTCCTCACCCTTGTGTTTCTTTACTTACATTACATTCTTTTCTTCTTCTTTTCTTCTACTCACACAAGGACCTCTATACTGTGGTAAAAAGGATCCCTATTATTATTTTTCTGTTCCCTCTTTTTCATATGAGCAGGAGCAAGGGCAAGAATATTCTTGTTGAAGCAGATCCAGAACCTGAAAGGACTCTGAAAAGAAAACTAAGAGAAGCTAAATTACAACAATCCAGCAAGCACCTTTCAGAAATTTTCGAACAAGAAGAGGAGATGGCAGCTGAAAATAATAATAATGCAAGGAGGATGCTTGGTGACTTTACTGCACCTAATTCCAATTTACATGGAAGAAGCATCTCCATCCCTACCATTGGAGCAAACAACTTTGAGCTGAAACCTCAATTAGTTTCTCTGATGCAGCAGAACTGCAAGTTTCATGGACTTTCATCTGAAGATCCTTTTCAGTTCTTAACTGAATTCTTGCAGATATGTGATACTGTTAAGACTAATGGGGTAGATCCTGAAGTCTACAGGCTCATGCTCTTCCCTTTTGCTGTGAGAGACAGAGCTAGAATATGGTTGGAGTCTCAACCTAAGGATAGCCTGAACTCTTGGGATAAGCTGGTCAAGGCTTTCTTAGCCAAGTTCTTTCCTCCTCAAAAGCTGAGTAAGCTTAAAGTGGATGTTCAAACCTTCAGACAGAAAGAAGATGAATCCCTCTATGAAGCTTGGGAGAGATATAAGCAACTGACCAAAAAGTGTCCTTCTGACATGCTTTCAAAATGGACCATCCTGGATATATTCTATGATGGTCTGTCTGAATTAGCTAAGATGTCATTGGATACTTCTGCAGGTGGATCCATTCACCTAAAGAAAACGCCTGCAGAAGCTCAAGAACTCATTGACATGGTTGCTAATAACCAGTTCATGTACACTTCTGAGAGGAATCCTGTAAGTAATGGGATGCCTCAGAAGAAGGGAGTTCTTAAAATTGATACTCTGAATGCCATATTGGCTTAGAATAAAATATTGACTCATCAAGTCAATATGATTTCTCAGAGTCTGAATGGAATGCAAGCTACATCCAACAGTACTCAAGAGGCATCTTCTGAAAAAGAAGCTTATGATCCTGAGAACTCTACAATAGCAGAGGTAAATTACATGGGTGAACCCTATGGAAACACCTATAACCCCTCATGGAGAAATCACCCAAATCTCTCATGGAAGGATTAACAAAAGCCTCAACAAGGCTTTAATAATGGTGGAAGAAACAGGTTTAGCAATAGCAAGCCTTTTCCATCATCCACTCAGCAACAGACAGAGAACTCTGAACAAAGTACCTCTAATTTAGCAAACTTAGTCTCTGATCTATCTAAGGCCACTCTGAGTTTCATGAATGAAACAAGTTCCTCCATTAGAAATTTGGAGGCACAAGTGGGCCAGCTGAGTAAAAGGATCACTGAAATCCCTCCTAGTACTCTCCCAAGCAATACAGAAGAAAATCCAAAAGGAGAGTGCAAGGCCATTGAATTGACCATCATGGCCGAAACCACAAGAGAGGAGAAGGACGTGAATCCCAAGGAGGAAGACCTCCTGGGACGTCCAGTGATCAATAAGGAGTTTCCCTCTGAGGAACCAAAGGACTCTAGGGCTCATCTAGAGACCATAGAGATTTCATTGAACCTCCTTACGCCCTTCATGAGCTCTGATGAGTATTCTTCTTCTGAAGAGAATGAGGATGTTACTGAAGAGCAAGTTGCCAAGTTCCTTGGTGCAATCATGAAGCTGAATGCCAATTTATTTGGTAAAGAGACTTGGGGAGATGAACCTCCCCTGTTCACTAATGAACTAAATGCATTGGCTCAACTGAGATTGCCTCAGAAGAAACAGGATCCTGGAAAGTTTCTGATACCTTGTACCATAGGCACCATGACCTTTGAGAAGGCTCTATGTGACCTTGGGTCAGGAATAAACCTCATGCCCCTCTCTGTAATGGAGAAACTGGGAATCTTTGAGGTGCAAGCTGCTAGAATCTCATTATAGATGGCAGACAACTCAAGAAAAGAGGCTTATGGACAACTAGAGGACGTGTTAGTAAAGGTTGAAGGCCTTTACATCCCTGCTGATTTCATAATCCTGGATACTGGGAAGGATGAGGATGAATCCATCATTCTTGGAAGACCCTTCCTAGCCACAACAAGAGCTGTGATTAATGTTAACAGAGGTGAACTAGTCCTTCAATTGAATGAGGACTCCCTTGAGTTTAAAACTCAAGGACATCCTTCTGTAAACATGAAAAAGAGGCACAGTAAGCTTCTCTCAAAACAGAGTCAACCAGAGCCCCCACAGTCAAACTCTAAGTTTGGTGTTGGGAGGCCACAACCAAACTCTAAGTTTGGTGTTGGGGAGTCTCAATAATGCTCTGAACATTTGTGAGGCTCCATGAGAGCCCACTGTCAAGCTATTGACATTAAAGAAGCGCTTGTTGGGAGGCAACCCAATTTTTATTTATCTAATTTTATTTTTATTGTTATTTCATGTTTTATTAGGTTCATGATTATGTGGACTCACAAAATAAATATAAAAATTGAAAACGGAATCAAAAATAGCAGAAGAAAAATCACACCCTGGAGGAGGATCTTACTGGCGTTTAAATGCTAGTAAGGAGCATCTGGCTGGCGTTCAACGCCAGAACAGAGCATGGATCTGGCGTTGAACGGCAGACACAAGCAGCATCCTGGCGTTCAGACACCAGAAATGCACAGTGAAGAAGAGCTGGCGCTGAACGCCAGAAACAAGCATCTGTCTGGCGTTCAACGCCAGAAACATGTTGCATCTGGGCGTTGAATGCCCAGAACAAGCATCAATTTGGCGTTTAAACGCCAGAATTGTATGCAAAGGCATTTTACATGCCTAATTGGTACAGGGATGCAATTCCTTGACACCTCAGGATCTGTGGACCCCACAGGATCAACTCAGCATCTGTGGACCCCACAGGATCCCCACCTACCTCCACTCACTCTCTTCCCTCTTCTCAATGTTCATCCTCTCTTCCCCAAAACTCTTCACCAATTACCTCAATCTCTCTTCCCTATCACTACTTCACCACTCACATCCATCCACTCTTCCCCATAAACCTACCTCATAAACTCCACCTACCTTCAAAATTCAAAACCAATTTCCCACCCAAACCCACCCTATATGGCCGAAACTAAACCCCCCTCCCCTCCCTATATAAAGCCCTCCATTCTTCCTCATTTTCACACAATACAACCCTCTCTTCCCCTTCTTGGCCGAATACACCTCTCCCTCCTCTCCTCCATATTTTTTTCTTCTTCTTCATTTATGCTTTCTTTTCTTGCTCGAGGGCGAGCAATATTCTAAGTTTGGTGTGGTAAAAGCATAAGCTTTTTGTTTTTCCATTACCATTGATGGCACCCAAGACTAGAGAATCCTCTAGAAAAGGGAAAGGGAAGACAAAAGCTTCCACCTCTGAATCATGGGAGATGGAAAGATTCATCTCCAAAGCTCATCAAGACCACTTCTATGATGTTGTGGCCAAGAAGAAGGTGATCCCCGAGGTCCCTTTCAAGCTCAAGAGAAATGAGTATCCGGAGATCCGACATGAAATCCAAAGAAGAGGTTGAGAAGTTCTAACAAACCCCATCCAACAAGTCGGCATCCTAATGGTTCAAGAGTTCTATGCCAATGCATGGATCACTAAGAACCATGATCAAAGTAAGAACCCGAATCCAAAGAATTATATTACAATGGTTCGGGGGAAATACTTAGATTTTAGTCCAGAAAATGTAAGGTTGGCGTTCAACTTGCCAATGATGGAAGAGAACGCATGCCCCTACACAAGGAGAGTCAACTTTGATCAAAGGTTGGACCAAGTCCTCATGGACATATGTGTGGAAGGAGCTCAATGGAAGATTGACTCAAAAGGAAAACCGGTTCAACTTAGAAGACTGGACCTTAAGCCTGTGGCTAGAGGATGGTTGGAGTTCATCCAACGCTCCATCATCCCCACTAGCAACCGATTTGAAGTTACTGTGAATCGGGCCATCATGATTCATAGCATCATGATTGGAGAGGAAGTAGAAGTTCATGAAGTCATCTCCCTTAAACTCTACAAAATAGCCGAAAAGCCCTCTCCCTGGGCAAGGCTAGCTTTTCCTCATCTTATTTGCCATCTATGTTACTCAGTTGGAGCTTTTATAGAAGGAGACATTCCCATTGAGGAAGAGAAGCCCATCACTAAGAAAAGGATGGAGCAAGCAAGAGAACCCATTTATGGATCTCAAGAGACGCATGAAGCTCATCACCATGAGATCCCGGAGATGCCTCAAATGCATTTTCCTCCACAAAACTATTGGGAGCAAATCAACACCTCCCTAGGAGAATTAAGTTCCAACATGGGACAATTAAGGGTGGAACATCAAGAGCACTCCATCATCCTTCATGAAATTAGAGAATATCAAAAAGCAATGAGGGAGGAGCAACAAAGACAAGGAAGAGACATAGAAGAGCTCAAGGACATCATTGGTTCCTCAAGGAGAAAACGCCACCATCACTAAGGTGGATTCATTCCTTGTTCTTACATTCTCTGTTTTTCGTTTTCTTTATGTTAAGTGTTTATCCATGTTTGTGTCTTATTACATGATCATTAGTATTTAGTAACTTTGTCTTAAAGTTATGAATGTCCTATGAATCCATCACCTCTCTTAAATGAAAACTGTTTTAATTCAAAAGAACAAGAAGTACACGAGTTTCGAATTTATCCTTGAACTTAATTTAATTATATTGATGTGGTGACAATACTTTTTGTTTTCTGAATGAATGCTTGAACAGTGCATATGTCTTTTGAAGTTGTTGTTCATGAATGTTAAATATGTTGGCTCTTGAAAGAATGATGACAAGGAGACATGTTATTTGATAATCTGAAAAATCATAAAATTGATTCTTGAAGCAAGAAAAAGCAGCAAAGAACAAAGCTTGCAGAAAAAAATAATAGAAAAAAAAAAGAGAAAAAGCAAGCAGAAAAAGCCAAAAGCTCTTAAAACCAAAAGGCAAGAGCAAAAAGCCAATAGCCCTTAAAACCAAAAGGCAAGGGTAATAAAAAGGATCCCAAGGCTTTGAGCATCAGTGGATAGGAGGGCCTAAAGGAATAAAATCCTAGCCTAAGCGGCTAAACCAAGCTGTCCCTAACCATGTGCTTGTGGCGTGAAGGTGTCAAGTGAAAACTTGAGACTGAGCGGTTAAAGTCAAGGTCCAAAGCAAAAACAGAGTGTGCTTAAGAACCCTGGACACCTCTAATTGGGGACTTTAGCAAAGCTGAGTCACAATCTGAAAAGGTTCACCCAATTATGTGTCTGTGGCATTTATGTATCCGGTGGTAATACTGGAAAACAAAGTGCTTAGGGCCACGGCCAAGACTCATAAAGTAGCTGTGTTCAAGAATCAACATACTGAACTAGGAGAATCAATAACACTATCTGAACTCTAAGTTCCTATAGATGCCAATCATTCTGAACCTCAATGGATAAAGTGAGATGCCAAAACTATTCAAGAGGCAAAAAGCTACAAGTCCTGCTCATCTGATTGGAGCTATGTTTCATTAATAGTTTGGAATTTATAGTATATTCTCTTCTTTTTATCCTATTTGATTTTCAGTTGCTTGGGGACAAGCAACAATTTAAGTTTCGTGTTGTGATGAGCGGATAATTTATACGCTTTTTGGCATTATTTTTAGTATGTTTTTAGTAGGATCTAGTTAATTTTAGGGATGTTTTCATTAGTTTTTATGTTAAATTCATATTTCTGAACTTTACTATGAGTTTGTGTATTTTTCTGTGATTTTAGGTATTTTCTGGCTGAAATTGAGGGACTTGAGCAAAAATCAGATTCAGAGGTTGAAGAAGGACTGCTGATGCTGTTGGATTCTGACCTCCCTGCACTCAAAGTGGATTTTCTGGAGCTACAGAACTCAAAATGGCGCGCTTTCATTTGCGTTGGAAAGTAGACATCCAGGGCTTTCCAGAAATATATAATAGTCCATACTTTGGCCGAGTTTAGACAATGCAAAAGGGCGTTGAACGCCAGTTCTACGCTGCAGTCTGGAGTTAAACGCCAGAAACACGTCACGAACCAGAGTTGAACGCCAGAAACACGTTACAACCTGGCGTTCAACTCCAGAAAGAGCCTCTGCACGTGTAACATTCAAGCTCAGCCCAAGCACACACCAAGTGGGCCCCGGAAGTGGATTTATGCATCAATTACTTAACTCTATAAACCATAGTAACTAGTTTAGTATAAATAGGGCTTTTTACTATTGTATTAGACATCTTATGATCTTGGGATCATCTTTTGATCATTTTTAGATCTCTAGACCTCCATGGGAGGCTGGCCACTCGGCCATGCTTACCCTGTATTCACTTATGTATGTTTCAACGGTAGAGTTTCTGCACTCCATAGATTAAGGTGTGGAGCTCTACTGTTCCTCATGATTTAATGCAAAGTACTACTGTTTTATATTCAATTCAACTTATTTCGCTTCTAAGATATTCATTCGCACTTCAACATGAATGTAATGAACGTGACAATCATCATCATTCCCTATGAACGCGTGCCTGACAACCACTTCCATTCCACCTTAGATTGGATGATTATCTCTTGGATCTCTTAATCAGAATCTTCGTGGTATAAGCTAGATTGATGGCGGCATTCATGAGAGTCCGGAAAGTCTAAACCTTGTCTGTGGTATTCCGAGTAGGATTCTGGGATTGAATGACTGTGACGAACTTCAAACTCGCGAGTGCTGGGCGTAGTGACAGACGCAAAAGGAGGGTGAATCCTATTCCAGTATGATCGAAAACCTCAGATGATTAGCCGTGCCATGACAGAGCATTTGGACTATTTTTACAAGAGGATAGGATGCAGCCATTGACCACGGTGATGCCTCCAGATGATTAGCCATGCAGTGACAGCGCATTGGACCATTTTCACAGAGAGGATGAAAAGTAGCCATTGACAATGGTGATATCCTTACATAAAGCCAACCATGGAAAGGAGTAAGATTGATTGGATGAAGACAGCAGGAAAGCAGAAGTTTAGAGGAACGAATGCATCTCCATACACTTATCTGAAATTCTCACCAATGATATACATAAGTATTTCTATCTTTATTTTCTGTCTATTTATTATTTATTTTCGAAAACTCCATAATCAATTATTATCCGCCTGACTGAGATTTACAAGATGACCATAGCTTGCTTCATACCAACAATCTCCGTGGGATCGACCTTTACGCACGTAAGGTTTTATTACTTGGACGACCCAGTGCACTTGCTGGTTAGTTGTATCGAAGTTGTGAATGAAAAACGATTTATTAAGACGTGCGTAAAGAGTTTTTGGCGCCGTTGCCTGAGATCACAATTTCGTGCACCACTAACCCTTGCATAGGAGAGAGTTAGGACTTGTGAATAAGAGTTAGCTCAATCACTTGACCTTCCTTTATTTAGTTAGGGTTAACTAAGTGAAAACAATAACCTCTTGCTATTACACTTGGAAGATCCAACAAGGATAGAACTTCCAATTAATCTTTTCCCGGTCAAGGCTTTTTATTCTAATTAGATACATTCTCTTGTTAATTTACATTGCTTTAATTTACAATTTTTTTTTTTTTCTGTTCTCCAACTCTCAAAATTTCTCGAAAAACTCCTGACTAATAAGATAACACCCTTTTTGTCAACTCGTTGGGAGACGACCTGGGATTTCTACTCCCAATATTTTTATTCTAAATTTGTGACAACCCTTTTAAATTGATAAGCGAATTTTCGCCGGTTAGGAACTGTACTCGCAACGTTATTTCTTATTAAATTCTTAATTGGCTAATTTCCACCCACATCATAGCCTCAGCCATAGCATGAATCACAGCAAACATGTTATCACCATTTCGTGCAGAGTGTTAGCAGTAGTCTCTCCCTGAGCGCTACATCTCTGTGAACTTATCTTGATCTTATTCACACCAAACATTTGATACCAAGGTGATCAGTCTCAATACCTCAAGTTGGGCATGAACATTCTCAGAATGAAGGCACAAAGATGATCATGCAACACATATCACATGGATATCCTATAAGCATGAGACACACAACAAAGCATGCAATAAAGCATGATTCAGTTTATTCCCCAGGCTCTAACAGGAAGGACCGCTCTGATACCAAATTGTAACGACCCAACTCCCAGCATGTCATGATCATACTAGAAGTTGAACGTTACCAACTTGTTTTCCCAACTTAAGTAATATTTAATAAATATAAGCCTATTCGTTGTTAACACCTCGCGAGTTTTCGAGCAATTTAATTTTTTTTAAACAATAGTAGTTTAGAGTCGTATACATATAATATATAAGAAAACATAAGCATACGCAATCATAGAATAGTAGAAGGCAATATATAAAACATCACATTATAATACACATCATGATACAAGTGTAGCTTAGTTAAATAAGTACAGGACTAAGATACAACATCTCTCAGTTAGTAGCTCATATAATATATACATATATGTACATAAGACGTCCCGGGGCCTGGCCTGTCCAAAGCCCCTAAGATGGCACGAAGGCTAGTCTAACTCTATCACATGTGATAAACCCCATTTTGTGGTTTATATTGTGTAAAATTCGGGGGGTTTTATCAATATTTTTCGCACTTATTCATACAAATTACATGGTTTTGTGTTTTCTTCCTAATTTTACTTCATGATTGAAAACATGCTTCTTTTACCTTAAAAATACTATATTTTAATCCTCTTCTATTACCATTCGATGCCGTGATATGTTTGTTAATCGATTTCAGAGTTTATAGGGCATAGATGGCCTAGAAGAGAGAAAGGAAGCATGCACAAGTGGAGGGAACATGAAGAATGGAGCTTTGGAAAACTGGCTGCGATGCGCACGCATGACTGACGCGCGCGTGTGGGAGCATGTTGCTAGGATTGGCACGCACAAGTTGACGCATTCGCGTGGATGAGCAAAAATCCCATCGACGCGTACGCGTGGATTGCAAAACTCAGATGACGCGTACGCGTGGCCAATGCGCACGCACGACGCTCGGCACGTGACTTCATTAATGAACTCGTGGCTAGGAATTTTTGAGGAGCTCCAGGCCCAAATTCAAGTGGATTCTGCACGAAAAAGACCTTGGAACTCTAGGGAAAAAGGGGCACTATAACAAATAAGGGTTTTCGCAATGGTCAAAAACCGTTGCCATAGATTGAAAAACCGTTCCCAAAACTTTAGGCAATGCTTTGGCAACGGTTTTTGACCTGTGGTATATGCGGCCGTTACCAATGCTCAAAGGCAACGGTTTTTTACCTAAGGCAACGGTAACAAAAAAAACCGTTGCCAAAGTTACTGGTATAGACAACGATTTTGATAGAAAACTTTAAACAATGGTTTTGAACCGCTACTCGATAAAGAACGGTTTTAAACCGTTCTCTTTCATGATCCAATGGTTTAAAATCATAACTGAATAGGCAACGGTTTGAAACTGTTGTAGTTTTATTATTCACAAAGACAACGGTTTTAAAGCGTTACCGTTAGTGTTGTTTTTTGACAACGGTTTTAATACCGTTGCCATTTAATAGTCATCTAAGACAACGATTTTAAAGAGTTACTATTAGTTTCTTTTTTTGGCAACAGTTTTTTAAAATCATTCCTTTTGTGACTTTTGACAACGATTTTTTGTAGTTATATATCTTTTTATTTATAATAATTTTCTCATATTGCATTAAAATTAATATTCCAACTATTTTTTTAATTTAGTGTCAATAAATAACCTTAACTATTTGAATCAAATTACTAAAAAAAACTAATTGAATATTTACCATCAAATTTGATTTTTAAAGTATTCTATAAGATTCATACATATTTGTGAATCTTTTAGAAGTCAAATAAACTAAGATACTTTAAAATTACATAATAAGAGTCTAAGTCATAACCATATCTAATCATAAAGAAAAGAGATTGATATATTACAATAGCAAATAGATTCCTCATCATCTTCACAAATTGGTGATTTTTACTCTCTAATATTTGATCTTCATAATTTGTGTGATTAAGTTCTTTTTCTACTTCATAATAATTTTCCTGTGAACAAAAAAATTAGCAAATTAAATATAATGTTAAGCCTAATGCTAATAATCGAAGGAATGGAAGTTTGATTTAGGCTTACCAATAGCAGTAGTTATGTTGGATGTGATTAGGATTATCACATTTGGAGATGATATTAACTTGTCAATCTGAGTTAGTAATGCATTTACAACCTGAAATATTCATATTTAAGGATTACTAACACATTACGCATATACCCAAGAAAATCCAACATCTCTCGGTTGCATTTTTTAAATGATATTTAACATTCTCGCACACTATTTAAAAAAAGAAAGAAAAAAAGGAACAGCAGGGAAGAAAAGGGGTATTTTCCTCCAGGAAGGACCAGAGAGATTGGTATACCCGAATAGAATCTGAAGGTTCTGAACCGGATATAAAAGCTTTCCTCGCCGCAGCAAGGCTTTCAACTTCATCTGCATGACCACACACTTAACCCAAAGCACATGACAAGCATATAGCATTAAGTTAAATTTTGTTCTGCCTCACCAATCAAAACAAATACTAGATTGCTTTCTTCTTTACCATTTCTTGAATCTTTTGGAAAAGTTTTGAAACCTAAACAACAAGGAAACACAATTGTGCATTCAGTGCAACAATACAACATAATAACAGTTCATCTATCAATAACCTTTGAAGTGATAACAAATTCGAAATTCATCAAATATAAAGCATTGGTACTTCTAATAACTATTGTACATGCATACCAGCTTGCCATTTTCAAAAAACCATTTACTGAATAAAGAATGTGCATTCACTTCAATAACCTGGCACTGTGGAAATCTGAGAATGTGGCATTCACTTTAATTCTATTTTTCTAGATAGAACTCATTATTGTTTGTTAAGAATCTATCCAACAATTTTACTTGCATTAGTAAAACTAGATTCAAATAAATAAAGGTAAACATGATTAGCTTAAAACACATTCAAAATGATATTACAGTCAACATCCCTAAGTTTCAAAATCCACAAATTTCAGGTTCATATAACTTCATTTAATTAATTAATTATCAATTGGAAGTGGAGCCCTGTTTTCATAAACCAGTTCAGAGTTTTCAGCAAACAACCGACCTTCCAAGTGACTTATCTAACTCTAAAAAATAGATATGAACATGAAACTTGTACTCACTTAAAATAGACTGATAGATCTTTAAAATCCTTTTGAAATCAACTCAAAATTCTAGTTAATTAAAAGTTATAGCATCTGCAAGTTGGTACTGTAGAACCAGAAAACCAGAAAAATCTACAGCAACCACTAAACTTCAAAAAATCATATCTTCCAAACCACTTGGCCAAATTCCCTGAAATTTTTATGGAATTTTCAAGACACACTAAAGTTTTACAGAAAAATAATTTCATCTAAAAATTAGGTCTGGACGGCTCCCAAAAAGTCATTCATTCTGCTTCTAATTATGCAGATTTCTGCAGAAATTCTGCACAAAGTATTTCTAACAACCTCATATACCAAATCCTATATTCAAGCCTAGGATTAATCTAAAACCACATTTATAAATTTCTTTTTACTAACAAAAGTTTCCCAAGAACTCTTAATTCAATATATCACAATTTCATATCATAGGTTCAACGTAACCATATTATCATAGCATCCATTCTTCAGCATCTCATCTATAACAACATATCTCATGTTCTGATTCATCAAATGAATTTCCAGCAACCATAGCAACATTCCATACACAAAAACATCATCAACAAGTACTAGAAACAAGTATAACTTCAAAATACACAATATCGTCAATAATCACTACATTAAATCATTAAACGAATCACCAACTACAGCCATGATTCAACTCAATTCCAACAATTATTCACACAAAGCAACCATAAACCATTTGCAGTTACTCATTTAATTTTATTGGCATTTATAACTTAAAACATTTATTTTTAAAACAAATCCCCTACATCAATTAGTCGAGACCGCAGAATTTAAACGCGACAAACCCTCTTATTCTAAATTCACAGCAGCAATGGCTTAGACCCAGCAGTAGCAATAGCAGTAACATTATCAATAATCATAGCTATAGGGGCTGAAATAAAATAAAACGAGAATAGGGTAACCAATGAAATAGCAGCAGAGCAAGAAAGGAAACAGAGCAAATTAGAAGAAGGGATCTAGACCATATCAGAGGTACTTCGTCGGCATCCCCCTTTTTTTTGAAACCGCAACGGTGATTTGGCAGCAGCGGTGGCGGCTAAACAGCCCTCTGTCTCTCGGCACAAACCTCACACGACTCCTTTCCTTGTTCTCAAGGCTCCTCTCTCCTTTCGCACATGCAACAGATGATGGCGGCCATAGAAGTAGCGGTAGCGCTAGAGCCTTCGGTGGTGATGACGGGGTCACGACGTGACGGCGGTGACGGAACACAACAGCAGTGACGATTCTAACGGCGACTGGTCCCTCAGCGGTGGTAGAACGCGACGGCTCTTCTCCTCCGACGCGGCTCCTCTCCTGCTCGCGACAACGCCGGCGACGACTCCCCATGGACAGCGACTGGGCGGCGCAATTCCTTCCTCTATCGCGGTCCTCTCTCTCGCTTCAGTTCTGATCCGTAATGAAGATGACTTCGCGTACAGCAGCGGCGGCAAGGCGCGGTTTCCCTTCCTCTCCTCTTCTCCCTTCGGTTCTTACTCTCAGATCTCTCTCTCTCTATGTATGTTTATGTGTCTGTGCATGTTTGTTTATTTGGTGTGTGGTGTGTGTTGTGAGTGAGTAGCTGTGAGAAAGGGTGAAGTGGCTCAGTGGAGAATGAACAGGTGGTAGGGGGAGGGGTACATGTGTGTGTGGGTTGGGTAGAAAGGGGTTAGGGTTAATGAATTAGGAATTAGGGTTTAGAATTGGGAATTTAGGATTTGAGTAGAGTTTTGAGTTAAAACTCAATTTAATTATTTTAATCAATATAATTAATTTTAAGAATACTATTTTATTCTTCAAATTACAAATTATTTGTAATTAAATATTTTAATTTAAAATTATAGATAAATAAATAATTTTTTTTAGTTCATAATATTAATCAAAACTTTAAATTATTTCAATTTAAATTATATACAAAACTCTCTTTCATCTCCAATTACTAAAACTCTGAATTTTAATTAAGCAAAAATCATTAATTTTAGTAAATCAAAATATTTAATTTATAATTGAAATTTATATAAAACCAAATTAATTTAAAACATGAAGTCTCATAACCTTTCTAAAAAGAAAATCATATATATAATTATAAATAATTCATTATTTATTTTCTAAAAATCTGAGACTTACAAAAATTATCAACAAATATGATAAATTATAAATAAATTATTATTTAATTTTCCAAAAATTTGGGTTGTTACAAGTTTGGCATTGTTCGATGATGGCTCTAATGGTAAGTGGTGTCGGTTATGGAGCGCTAGGGCTAATAGAGGAAGGAAAAATTAACACATCTCTATGTTTTATTTTGAAGAGAGGTTGTTGAAATTTTTTTAAAGTGTTAAAAAAATATTATCTTAAATTTTAGAGTGGGAATGAAACCAAAAATATATCATTGTTATAAATTTATTTTAAATTTATTTCTTCTATAAATAATATTTGTAATATATTTATAACAATAATTTTGAGTGTTTTAAAAATTTAATATTTATAGAGAAAATTATTTAAATTTGTATAATTATTTAAATAATATAAGAAAATTATTGTTTGATAAAAAATTATTGTAATGGTTATAAAACCGTTCTTTAAAATAGTCAAAGAGAACGGTTTTATTTTGTTGCTATAACGTAATGAAAAATTGAACTTCAATAGTAACACTGTAAAAACCGTTGTCTAAGACCATCTAATTGAACGGTTTTAAAGTGTAGCATTTTGGCAATGGTTTTTATGCGTTTCTTTTGTACAATTATTTAAACAACAACAAAAAATTGTTGCTTAAAACCAAATCATGGTAACGGTTATAAAACCATTCTTTAAAATAGTCAAAAAGAACAGTTTTAATTTGTTGCTATAAAATAATAAAAAATTGAATTCAATAGTAACACTATAAAAAACCGTTGTCTAAAACTATCTAAGAGAACGGTTTTAAGGCGTTGCAAAATTTGGCGTTGCTAAAGCCCATATTTGTTGTAGTGGGGGGATCAATCATTTTATACTTTACACACAATTTGAGCTAGTTTTTGGTTCTCATGTTCTAGGGAGAGAAACTCTTGATCATCTCTAGATCTAGTTTGATTTGAGCTTCCATTGTTGAATTTCTGAATTGGATTTTGTTAATCTTTGTTTCAATTACTTAATTTGACTTACTGCCCAAGTTTCATGGCTTACCTGCTCAAGAGCCCATAAAGCACCTCAGGAATTTTCAGATAGCCTGCTCAACTAATAGGCGTCACGGTGGAGATGAAACTACTATTTGGCTATATGCCTTCCTATTTTCTCTCGAGGGAAAGGCAAGGGTGTGGTTCTACACTCAACCTGAAGCAGTTGTTACCAATTGGTATCTGCTTAGAAGGGAATTCCTAGAAAACTACTTTCCAGCTGAAGTTACAGATAGACTGAGGAAGGAAATTTCCTGCATAATCCAAGGCAAGTCAGAGACCCTTTATGAATATTGAGAACGCTTCAGAAATCTCCTAGACTCATGCCTCCACCACAAGATTGACCAGTTGGTGTTGATCAGCTACTTCACACAAGGCATGAAGCCTCAGGATAAGACTACATTAGATACTGCAAGTAATGGTTCTCTGAAGAAGTACAAGATGGCGACAGAAGCTTGGCAACTGATCACTGATGTAGCTGAATCTACCCAGAATGTCAGGCACAGGAGCAACCATCCCAAGGCTATTGCAGAGGTTTTCTCTAGTAGTGAGACTGCTGCTCTCACACAGACTCTGGGAGAGATGACCAACATACTGAAGTAGCTACAGCTGAATCAACAACAACTTCAGCCTTCCCCATAACAACAGAGTCAACAGTTGGTTCCTCAGAGAGTGTGTGGAATATGTGCTTGTTATACTCATTACACTGATGAGTGCCCGCAGCTCCAACAAGAAGACAACAGCTTGGCAACTACCCATAATTTCTATGACCGCCCAAATCAAGGATACTATCAACAAGGCAGAAATTATAACCAAAGTGGAAGCTACAATCAAGGTTGGCAAGACAACTCCAACCAGGGGTGGAGAGATAATTCCAACCAAGGATGGAAGGACAACTACAATAGAGGAGGCAGAGACAACAATGGAAATTAGAGGTGGAACAACAACAACAACAACAGACAGCAGAACCCTCCTTACCAACAACAAAACCAAAACTAGCCTTACAGAGAACCTCACCAAAGGCAGTCCCAAGTGCCTCAGAACAACCAACAGCAAGTCCCTCAAATTACTTATCCCTCTTTTTCTACCAATGATGAGATGCTTCACTCTATTGCACATGGACAGAAAGATCTTCAGAATACACCTACCTCTAGCATCAATGGTCTTACCTCCACTTTACAAGCTCTCATCTCCCGACTGGAACTACCTTCTACCCCCATCAATCAACCTTCAAGCTCCAGTGCACTACCTTCTCAACCTCGGCCCAACCCCAAAGGTGGAATCAATGCCATCACTTTGAAGTCTGGTACCACACTGTCAGAGAGGAGTCATAAGGAGTCAAGCTCAAAGGACAACACCCGAGTTGAAGACATTGTTGAGGTGGCGGATGCTGAAGAGGAGGATGAAGTACATGACAGGGTTGAAACAGAAGCAGCTCAACCAGAGAATAGCACATCAATAGAGGCTGAAGCTACAAGGGACGCCATCCCTATCCCATTTCCACACCTTGCTAGGAAATCCAGAAAGCAGATGGAACTCAATCCAAAGATGGTGGAGATCTTCAAAAAGATTGAGGTAACCATTCCCCATTTTTAATGCCATTCACCAGGTGCCTAAATATGCGAAGTTTCTAAAAGATTTATGCATGAATAAAGATAAATTACAGGATTTAGAAACTATTCCTCTAGGTAGCTCCATATCTGCTTTAATGGGTGATATACCAGAAAAATGTAGTGATCCAGGTCCATGCATGGTAACCATTACTATAGAGGGTGTAAAATTTTCGAACTGCATGTGTGATTTAGGCGCGTGTGTTAGTATAATGCCATTATCTGTATATGATGCTTTGAGGCTCCCTCCCTTAAAAAGGTCGGCAGCATGTTTTGTTTTGGCAGATAAAAGCATTATCTCTGTGGTTGGAATTGCTGAGGACGTGCTGGTGAGCATTAAGGGGATCACATTTTGGTGCGGTTATTTATAACCACAAACTAACCGGCAAGTGCACCGGGTTGTACCAAGTAATACCTCAGGTGAGTGAGGGTCGATCCCACGAGGATTGATGGACTAAGCAACAATGGTTGATTAATTTACTTAATTAGGCAAACAAAAAGGAGTGTTTGAATGTTCAAGAAGCATTAAACAATTGTTCAGAAATTAAAATAGTAAAGTAAATGAGTTGGAAATAAAATATGGAGAAGACAGTTAAGGTTTCAGAGTTATCTATTTTTCCGGATTAACTTTTCTTACTAACTATTTTAATCATGTAGGATTTAATTAATGGCAAACTACATGTGACTAGACCCTAATTCCTTAGACCTTTCTAGTTTCCTCTGAAATTCATCAACTGCCATTTCCTTGGTCAATTAATTCCAATCAGAGGGTGATGATCAAATTCCAGTTTATATGTCACAAAAACTCTAATTGCCCAAAAATTAAAGGATTATATTCACGTATCCCGTTAAATCCAGATAATTAAAATTTAGGAGAATATGTTTTCAAGCTGTTGTTCAAGTAAAGAACTTTTCCTAGTTATACAAGAACTCAAATAGAAAGAGGGTCATACTTTCGTTCTACCCACATTCATAAGATAAAGAGCGAAAACAATTCTTGAAATATAAATCAAAACATGAACTAAAATAGAAAAATAATAAAATTAATCCATACAATAGACAAAGCTCCTAACCTTAATAGTGGAGGTTTAGTTGCTCATGGTTCAGAGAAAAATAAGGATTCTGATAAAATGTATTTTGGTAGTTTGAATGGAATAATGTTGTGCTGAGGTGGAATGAAAAGTTAACTAATTCCAATCCCCTTTTATATCTAATCCTAATAAATTTAAAATCTATCTTCTAAAACTAAAATAATATCTTTTTCTATTTTTAAAATAAAAATTAAAGTTTTAATCAGAATTAATTAAAGCAATCAGCATGTCTTCAATTGATGGATGGGGACCACTTCCTTTATAGGGTCCACGCCTAACTTGGAGTGGGCATAATCATTCTTGTGTGAATCTCCCTTGAGTCTCTGCTATCCCCTGGCTCTAGTCTATATTTCTGGGCCAAAAAGTGGGTCAAAACTCGGCCTAAAATCGCCCCCAGCATTTTCTGAGTTTTCTACATGTCGCGCATGTCACGCGTACGCGTCAGTCACGCGTACGCGTCAGTCACGCGTACGCGTCGATGATCTTCTTTGCGTGTCACGCGTCGCTGAGCAAATTTGCTTTTCACGCGTACGCATCAGGTACGCGCACGCGTCGCCATGGATAGCGCCGAATCACGCGTACGCGTCAAGCACGCGCACGCGTTGCTCCTCGCTGGTCAGCTCCTTTGTTTCTTCTCTTTCTCTGCAGAAACACCATCAAATCCATCCGAATGCTACCTAAAATGAATAAAATTGTACAAGACTCAAAGTAGCATCCATAGTGGCTAAAAGATAATTAATTCTTGATAAAAACTTAACAAATTTAATGCAAATTCACTAGGAAAAGATAGGAAAGATGCTCACACATCACAATACCAAACTTGAATTGTTACTTGTCCTCAAGCAACCAAACTAATATAGGCTTAAAATGTGAATTTGCATGAGAGTGAGAGTTTAATTAAGCTCTTGTCTCTTCTTATAGTGGGGTTTACAACTGCAATCCTGAATAGTTTTGGCATCTCACTCTCCCTTGAATCAGAAGGATGTCAGTGTCATTCGGAATTAGAATCCGGATAATATTATGAATTCTCTGATCTTTTGCAACTCAATTTAACCCTTGAACACAACAGTTTTTCTTTTCTTTGGTGCTTTGCACCTTGAGCCTAGCCGTGACTTTAAATGTTGTGTCTCAAGTTTTACTTGACACAGAAACACCACAAGCACTTAACTGGGGGACTCTCTTTTAGTTATAAATATTATTATTTTTATTAGTATTATATATATATATTCAATTACTCCCAGACAGTGGTGCTCAAAGCCTTTGGCGTACTCTGAAATTGATCTCGACTATAAATGTTTTGTCTCAAGGATTACTTGACACAGAAACACCACAAGCTTGTGACTAGGGAAACAACTCTTTGAGCTTTTAATCATGTCTGACCTCCCTAGTCATTGATGCTCAGAGCCTTGGACCTTGCTTTTATTTTTCTTTTGCTATTTCTTTTGCTTCAAGGATTAAACTTTCATTAATTTCAGAGAAATCATAATAATTCTCTAAATTCCCATTCCTTGTATATCAACATTCTTTGATTCAAATTTAAATATGCACTGTTCATGTCATGCATTCAAAATCATAGAAAGTACCATCATATCTAAGTAAATAAGACTATTCTTCAATATAAACTCACTTTCTCATGCAATACATTATTTCTGTATTTTTTATTTGAATTCAAGCTCAGTGAGTAATACATGAGACATCTTTTCGGAATTAAAGCAATTAAGAAAATACTTTAGACCTAGGATTCTAACTAATAATGGATCATGCAACAAACAAAGCAAAATAGCAGAAAATCGGAATATAATATAATAAAAGCGAGAAGGAATATAGAATGAAAGGAACTCAACCACCTTAGTTATCCTAGCGGTCGTTTTATTTTTCAGGTTGTGCTCCTCCTGTGAAGATGATTTGCCTCCCATTTGGTGGCATAAAATAAACAGAAAATCTATAAGCAAAGCGTCAACACCAAACTTAAAGGTTTGCTTGTCCTCAAGCAAAGAAGAACTGAAAACAAAAACAACTAGTAAGATGAAAGAAGAATAAAAGGATAAAAAAACAAGAGAGAATTAGGATTGGGAGAGAAAGAAAGAAAATTAAAACTAGGCGGCGAACTAGTGTAATTGTACGGCGCAAGCGACGCATACACGTACAGCATGCGTACGCGTGGGTCACGAATTTTCCTTAATGATGCGTGAGCGTCAGGCATGTGTCCACGTGCCGATGATTTGTGCGATTCGCACGAAGCCAGCCGCGCGCACGCACAACTCTCTATTCGCGTGGCTTGGGAACCAATAATTTCATGCGTTGCGTGTGTGTCATGCACGCGCACGCGTGAATGGCCATTTGTGCAGATGACATGCACGTGTCAGGGACATGTCCGCGTGACTAAATTTGTGCCTCTAGCACACTTTCAGTCCCAAGCCAGCACAACTCTCTACCCAAACACTCATTGACGCTGATTTTCACGGTCACGCGTACGCGTCGATGACGCGCATGCGTGGATGGCTAAAATCACAGATGATGCACACGTGTGGGGTACGCGTACGCGTGGGCTTTTTTGTGTGAAAGGCATCATTCCTACGTGATGAGCGGATAATTTATACGCTTTTTGGCATTGTTTTTAGGTAGTTTTTAATATGTTTTAGTCACTTTTTATTATATTTTTATTAGTTTTTAAATAAAAATCACATTTCTGGACTTTACTATGAGTTTGTGTGTTTTTCTATAATTTTAGGTATTTTCTGGCTGAAATTGAGGGAGCTGAGCAAAAATCTGATTCAGGCTGAAAAAGGACTGCTGATGCTGTTGGATTCTGACCTCCCTGCACTCGGAATGGATTTTTTGGAGCTAAAGGATTTCAATAGGCGCATTCTCAATTGCGTTGGAAAGTAGACATCCAGGGCTTTTCAGCAATATATAATAGTTCATACTTTGTTTAAGGATAGACAACGTAAACTGGCATTCAACGCCAGTTCCATGTTGCATTCTGGCTTTAAACTCCAGAAACAGGTTACAAGTTAGAGTTAAACACCAGAAACAGGTTACAACCTGGCGTTTAACTCCAGAAACAGCCTACGCACGTGTAAAGCTCAAGTCTCAGCCCCAGCACACACCAAGTGGGCCCCGGAAGTGGATTTCTGCACTATCTATCGTAGTTTACTCATTTTCTGTAAACCTAGGTTACTAGTTTAGTATTTAAACAACTTTTAGAGATTTATTTTGTATCTCATGAAATTTTTAGATCTGAACTTTGTACTCTTTGACGGCATGAGTCTCTAAACTCCATTATTGGGGGTGAGGAGCTCTGCTGTGTCTCGATGAATTAATGCAATTATTTCTGTTTTCTATTCAAACACGCTTGTTTCTATCTAAGATGTTCATTCGCACTTCAATATGATGAATGTGATGATCCGTGACACTCATCACCATTCTCAATCTATGAACGTGTGCCTGACAACCACTCCTATTCTACCTTCGATTGAATGAGTATCTCTTGGATTCCTTAATCAGAATCTTCGTGGTATAAGCTAGAATCCATTGGCAGTACTCTTGAGAATCCGGAAAGTCTAAACTTTGTATGTGGTATTCTGAGTAGGATTCAGGGATTGAATGACTGTGACGAGTTTCAAACTCACAAGGGTTGGGCGTAGTGACAGACGCAAAAGGATCAATGGATCCTATTCTAGCATGAGTGAGAACCGACAGATGATTAGCCGTGCGGTGACAGCGAACCTAGACCATTTTCACTGAGAGGACGGATGGTAGCCATTGACAACGGTGATCCACCAACACACAGCTTGCCATACAAGGAACATTGCGTGCGTGAAGAAGAAGACAGGGGAAAGCAGAGATTCAGAAGACAAAGCATCTCCAAAACTCCAACATATTCTCCATTACTGCATAACAAGTATTTATTTCATGCTCTTTTATTTTTCGCAATTCAAATTGATAATCATAATTAATATCCTGACTAAGAATTACAAGATAACCATAGATTGCTTCAAGGCAACAATCTCCATGGGATTCGACCCTTACTCACGTAAGGTATTACTTGGACGACCCAGTGCACTTGCTGGTTAGTGGTACGAGTTGTGAAAAGTGTGATTTACAATTCGTGCACCAAGTTTTTTGCGCCGTTACCGGGGATTGTTCGAGTTTGGACAACTGACGGTTTATTTTATTGCTTAGATTAGGAAAAAGTTTTTCTTTTTAGTTTAGAGTCTTCTATTATTGGTTTTGGTTAAAATTTTTTTTTAAATCCTTATTTTCTCTTTTTAAATTTTTCAAAAATTTTATAAACTGATAATTGAGTTTTTCTGTTTAAGTTTAGTTTCATATTTTAAGTTTGGTGTCAATTGCATGTTTTTATTTTCTTTTAAATTTTTGAATTTGTGTTCATTGTTCTTTCTTAATCTTCAAGTTGTTCTTGTTTATTTTCCTTGTTTGATCTTTAGTTTTTCTTGTTTTGTGATTTTTCTTGTGCATTTTCGAATTATTAGTATCCCAAAAAAAATTTATTAAAAATAAAAATTTATACCTTAAATACCTTTATTAAAACACTTTAAATTTATAGCTCAATTGGCTAGAGCAGTGTGCTTATGTTCTTGGTAATTGGGAATTTTCTTTCTAAAATCTTTTCAAAAATAATTTTTCTTTGAATAAATCTTGTGCCAAACTTTAAGTTTGGTGTTCTCCTGTTAACTTTTCTTTAGTTTTCAAAAATTTTATTTTGGTTTTCTAAAAAATTTTAAGTTTGGTGTTCTTTCTTCATGTTCTTGTTGTTCTTGTGAGTCTTCAAAGAGTTCTTGAGTCTTCCTTGTGTTTTGATCTTAAAATTTTTAAGTTTGGTATTCCTTGGTGTTTTCCCTCCAAAATTTTCGAAAACAAGGAGTATTAGATCTAAAAATTTTAAGTTGTGTGTCTTTTGTGTGTTTTTCTGTTTCATAATAAAATTCAAAAATCAAAAAAAAATATCTCCTCTAACTATTTTTGAGCAAATTTTTCGAAATTTTTTCAAAAAAATTTAGATTTTTATTTTAAAATTTCTATTTTATCTCATCTTAGTTTTAAAAATTTCAAAATTCAAATTTTTTCAAAAAAAATCATATCTTTTTCAAAATTTTATCTTATCTTATTTCAAATTTCAAATTTTCAAATTTAAAATTTAAATTTCAAAACTTTTTAATTTAAATTCCTTATCTTCTCTTACCTAACTTATCTTATCTTTTCTAATCTCAAATCTTAAAATCAAATCTTTTTCATATCTTTTCTTTATTTTATTTTATTTTATTTTCTTACAAGTATCTTTAATTTTAAGACATATCTTTTTCAAAACTTCCTGACCAATTTCGCTCTCTTCATTTTTTCGAAAATCCTCACCTACATCTTTTTCAAATCTTTTTAATTAATTAATTCAGTTTTCAATTTTCTTTTATTTCTTTTTCTTCTAATTTTAGAAAATATAGTCAATTTTTCATTTATTTTATTTAATTTTAATTTCAGTTTTCAAAAAAAATTTAAAATATATTTTCTTTGCAATTCATATCAATTCTATTTTATCCATCATGGATCTAAGTGGAAATGAACAGTCCCGAAGGACTCTGGGATCATATGGTAATCCCACTACTGCTGCATATGGGAGTAGTATCTATATACCCTCCATCAAAGCAGGCAGTTTTGAGCTAAATTCTCAGCTCATTGTCATGGTGCAGCAAAACTGCCAGTATTCCGGTCTTTCACAAGAAAAACCTACTGAGTTTCTGGCACAATTCTTGCAAATTGCTGACACAGTATGTGACAAGGAGGTAGATCAGGATGTATACAGGCTGTTACTGTTTTCGTTTGCTTAAAAGATCAAGCAAAAAGGTGATTAAATAACCAACCCACAGCAAGCATAAGGACATGGAAACAGTTATCAGACAAATTCCTGAATCAATATTTCCCTCCTAAAAGGATGACACAGCTAAGGCTGGACATCTAAGGCTTTAAACAAGAAGATGATGAATTCTTTTATAATGCCTGGGAAAGGTACAGAGGGATGCTAAGGAAATGCCCCTCTGAAATGTTTTCAGAATTGGTGCAATTAGACATCTTCTACTATGGGCTTATAGAAGGAGCTCAGACATCTTCTAATAAAAATATGGACGCACAATTGAATCAGACAAAACAGTAGTTATCAAAGCAGATAACAGATGAATGCCAAGCAGTTCAATTAAGAAGTGGAAATACATTAAATACCTCACTTCAGAGCAGCAGAAAGCCAAGAAAAGAACAACTGACAGAGGATGAGCAAAATATTATCCAAAATCCCTCTGAGGATAGTAAGAGCCCAGAGAGGAACAATTCTGGCGTTCAAATGCCAGAAACAAGCAAGGAGTTGGCGTCAAATGCCCAATGGAAGCTCAGTTATGGCGTTCAAACACCAGAAACAGGTAAGAAGCTGGTGTCTAACGCCAATCAAGCTTCTAACCCTGGCATTCAAACGCCAGTGAGGGATCAGACATACACAAGTGCTGATAACAACCCCTCTAAAAAGGCTTCTCCTACCACTTCTGTAGGAAATAAACTTGCAGCAACCAAGGTTGAGGAATACAAAGCCAAGATGCCTTATCCTCAAAAACTCTGCCAAGAGGAGCAGGATAAGCAATTTGCTTGCTTTGCAGACTATCTCAGGACTCTTGAAATAAAGATTTCATTTGCAGAGGCACTTGAGCAAATACCCTCTTATGCCAAGTTCATGAAAGAGATCTTAAGTTATAAGAAGAATTGGAGCGAAACTGAAAGAGTTCTCCTCACTGAGGAATGCAGTGCAGTCATTCTGAAAAGCTTCCCAGAAAAGCTTAAAGATCCCGGGAGCTTTATGATACCATGCATATTAGAGGGTGATTGTACCAAGACAGCTTTATGTGACCTTGGGGCAAGCATCAACCTAATACCTACATCCACTATCAGAAAGCTTGGTTTAACTGAAGAAGTCAAACCAACCAGGATATGTCTCCAACTTGATGATGGCTCCATTAAATACCCATCAGGCATGATTGAAGACATGATTGTCAGAGTTGGGCCATTCGCCTTTCCCACTGACTTTGTAGTGCTGGAAATGGAGGAGCACAAGAGTGCTACTCTCATTCTAGGAAGACCTTTCCTAGCAACTGGACAAACTCTCATTGATGTCCAAAAGGGGGAAGTAACCCTGAGGGTCAATGAGTATGAGTTCAAGTTAAATGCTGTCAAAGTCATGCAGCATCTAGACACTCCAAAAGACTTCATGAAAGTTGATCTTATTGACTCTTTGGTAGAGGAGATCAACATGGCTGAGAGTCTCAAATCAGAGCTAGAAGACATCTTTAAAGATGCTCAGCCTAATTTGGAGGATTCAGAGGAGATAAAAGAGCCTCTGGAAATTCCTCAGGAAGAGGAAAAACCTCCAAAACCCGAGCTCAAACCATTACCACCATCCCTGAAATATGCATTTCTGGGAGAAGGTGACACTTTTTCGGTGATCATAAGCTCTGCTTTAAATCCACAGGAAGAGGAAGCACTACTTCAAGTACTAAGGACACACAAGACAGCTCTTGGGTGGTCCATAAGTGACCTTAAGGGCATAAGCCCAACTAGATGCATGCACAAGATCTTATTGGAGGATGATGCTAAGCCAGTGGTTCAACCACAGAGGTGGCTAAATCCAGCCATGAAGGAAGTGGTACAGAAAGAGGTCACCAAGTTACTGGAGGCTGGAATTATTTATCCTATTTCTGATAGCCCCTGGGTGAGCCCTGTCCAAGTTGTCCCCTAAAAAGGGAGTCATGACAGTGGTTCATAATGAAAAAAATGAACTGGTTCCTACAAGAACAGTTACAGGGTGGCGCATGTGTATTGACTATAGAAGGCTCAATACAGCCACCAGAAAGGATCATTTTCCTTTACCATTCATAGACCAGATGCTAGAAAGACTAGCAGGTCATAATTGTTACTGCTTTTTGGATGGCTATTCAGGCTACAACCAAATTGCACTAGATCCCCAGGATCAAGAGAAAACAGCATTCACATGTCCATTTGGAGTATTTGCCTACAGAAGGATGTCATTTGGGCTGTGTAATGCACCTGCAACCTTTCAGAGATGCATGCTCTCTATTTTCTCTGATATGGTGGAAAAATTTCTGGAAGTCATCATGGATGACTTCTCAGTATATGGAGACCCATTCAGCTCCTGTCTTGATCACCTGACACTGGTTTTGAAAAGATGCCAATAGACTAACCTGGTTTTAAACTGGAAAAAATGTCACTTTATAGTGACTGAAGGGATTGTCCTTGGGCACAAGATTTCGAACAAGGGAATAAAGGTGGATCAAGCTAAGGTAGAGGTAATTGAAAAATTACCACCACCTGCCAATGTTAAGACAATCAGAAGCTTTCTAGGGCATGCAGGATTCTATAGGAGGTTTATAAAGGATTTTTCAAAAATTGTAAAACCTTTGAGCAATCTGCTAGCTGCTGACACGCCATTTGTGTTTGACACAGAGTGTCTGCAGCCGTTTGAAACTCTGAAAGCTAAGCTGGTTACAGCACCAGTTATTTCTGCACCAGACTGGACATTACCATTTGAACTAATGTGTGATGCCAGTGACCATGCTATTAGTGCAGTACTGGGACAGAGGCATAATAAGCTTCTGCATGTCATTTATTATGCTAGCCGCGTTTTAAATGATGCCCAGAAAAATTACACAACCACAGAAAAAGAATTGCTTGCAGTGGTTTATGCCATTGACAAGTTTAGATCATACTTAGTAGGATTAAAAGTGATTATGTACACTGACCATGCTGCTCTTAAATGTCTACTTACAAAGCAGAATTCAAAACCCAGGCTCATAAGATGGGTGTTGCTTCTGTAAGAGTTTGATATAGAAATAAGAGACAGAAAAGGGACAGAAAACCAAGTTGCTGATCATCTGTCCCGGATAGAGCCAGTAGAAGGGCGTCCTTCCCCTCTATTGACATCTCTGAAACCTTTCCGGATGAGCAACTGTTTGCCATCCAGGAAACACCATGGTTTGCAGATATTTCAAACTATAAAGCTGCAAGATTCATACCCAAGGAGTACAGCAAGCAACAAAAGAAAAAATTAATTACTGATGCAAAGTACTACCTGTGGGATGAACCATATCTCTTTAAGAGATGTGAAGACGGAATAATCCGTAGGTGTGTGCCTAGAGAAGAAGCACAGAAGATCCTATGGCATTGTCATGGATCACAATATGGAGGACGTTTCGGAGGTGAGTGAACAGCCACAAAAGTCCTCCAATGTGGCTTCTACTGGCCCACTCTCTATAAAGACTCCCGAGAGTTTGTGTGTAACTGTGACAGGTGCCAGAGAGCTGGTAATCTGCCTCACAGTTACGCCATGCCTCAACAAGGAATCTTAGAGATTGAGTTATTTGACGTATGGGGTATTGACTTCATGGGGCCTTTCCCACCATCATACTCAAACACTTATATTCTGGTGACAGTCGACTATGTATCCAAATGGGTAGAGGCCATTGTCACACCCACTAATGATACTAAGACAGTGCTGAAGTTCCTCCAGAAACATATCTTCAGCAGGTTTGGTGTCCCTAGAGCACTAATTAGTGATGGGGGAACTCACTTCTACAACAAACAGCTTTACTCTGCTATGGTCTGGTATGGAATTAGTCACAAGGTGGCAACTCCATATTATCCACAGACAAATGGGTAAGCTGAAGTCTCTAATAGAGAAATAAAAAGAATCCTGGAACGGACTGTAAGTACCCGTAGAAAAGATTGGGCGAAAAGCTTGGATGATGCTCTGTGGGCTTATAGAACAGCATTCAAGACTCCTATAGGGACCTCTCCATACCAGCTTGTGTATGATAAGGCTTGTCATCTGCCCGTGGAACTGGAGCATAAGGCCTACTGGGCAACTAGATTCCTAAACTTTGATGCCAAATTAGCTGGAGAAAAAAGATTGCTCTAGCTGAATGAGCTAGAGGAATTCATACTCACTGCTTTCAAAAATGCCAAGCTTTACAAAGAGAAAGCAAAAAGGTGGCATGACAGAAAGCTGTCATCTAGAGTCTTTGAACCAGGACAGAAAGTTCTGTTGTTTAACTCTAGGCTCAGACTATTCCTCGGGAAACTGAAATCCCAGTGGAGGGGACCATATGTGATTACAAGTGTGTCACCATATGGCTATGTGGAGCTTCAAGACATTGATTCTGATAAGAAGTTCATTATTAATGGACAGAGAATCAAGCATTATCTTGAAGGCAATATTGAGCAAGAGTGCTCAAGGCTAAGGCTAGATTAAAAGCTCAGCAAGGTCCAGCTAAAGACAATAAAGAAGCGCTTATTGGGAGGCAACCCAATTTTTCCTTATCTATGTTAATTTTCTATTTTCCATTTTTATTTTTATGTTTTCTTTAGGATGATGATCATGTGGAGTCACAGAAATCAAAGCAAAGTCAAAAATAACTCACCCTAGAGGAAGAGCTTACTGGCGTTTAAACGCCAGTAAGAAGCATCAGACTGGCGTTTAACACCAGAAAGAAGCATCAAGTTGGCGTTAAACGCCAGAAACAAGCACCAAGTTGGCGTTCAACGCCAAGAAAGGGGAAAAGCTGGCGTTTAACGCCAGAAACAAGCAGCAATCTGGTATTAAATGCCAGGATTACACACTAAGGGCATTTTGCATGCCTCAATGGAGCAGAGATGCTAAGCCCTTGACCCCTCAGGATCTGTGGACCCCACAGGATCCCCACCTACCTCACCATTCTAATTCAAACCATTCCCCTCCCAAACCCACCCATTCACACACCTCCTTCTCCTCCACTTCTCCTTCTACTCCCTTCTATCTTCTTTTGCTCGAGGACGAGCAAACCTTTTAAGTTTGGTGTGGAAAAAAAGCGTTGCTTTTTGTTTTTCCATAACCATTTATGGAACCTAAGGCCGAAAAAACCTCTAGAAAGAGGAAAAGGAAGGCAGTTGCTTCCACCCTCGAGTCATGAGAGATGGAGAGGTTCATCTCAAGGGTCCATAGTTCAGTGGTAGAGCATTTGACTGCAGATCAAAGAGCTATGAGGGAGGAGCAACAAAGACAAGGAAGAGACATAGAGGAGCTCAAGAGCACCATTGGTTCTTCAAGAAGAGGAAGACGCCACCCTCACTAAGGCGGACTCGTTCCTTAATCTCCTTGTTCTTATTTCTCTGTTTTTCGTTTACTATGCTTTATGTTTATTTATATTTGGGTCTTATTACATGATCATTAGTATCTAAGTGTCTATGTCTTAAAGATATGAATGTCCTATGAATCCATCACCTTTCTTAAATGAAAAATGTTTTCTGAAAAAGAAAAAGAAGTACATGAATTTTGAATTTTAAAATAGTTTAATTATTTTGATGTGGTGGTAATACTTTTTCTGAATGAATGCTTGAACAGTGCATATGTCTTTTGAATTTGTTGTTTATGAATGTTAAAATTGTTGGCTCTTGAAAGAATGATGAAAAAGGAGAAATGTTATTTGATAATCTGAAAAATCATAAAAATGATTCTTGAAGCAAGAAAAAGTAGTAAAGAACAAAGTTTGCAGAAAAAATGTGAAAAAAAAAGAGAGCAAGTAAAAGAAAAAGCACGCAGAAAAAGCCGAAAGCTCTTTAAACCAAAAGGCAAGAGCAAAAAGCCAATAGCTCTTAAAACCAAAAGGCAAGGGTAATAAAAAGGATCCAAGGCTTTGAGCATTAGTGGATAGGAGGGCTTAAAGGAATAAAATCCTAGCCTAAGCGGCTAAACCAAGCTGTCCCTAACCATGTGCTTGTGGTGTGAAGGTGTCAAGTGAAAACTTGAGACTGAGCGGTTAAAGTCAAGGTCCAAAGCAAAAACAGAGTGTGCTTAAGAACCCTGGACACCTCTAGTTAGGGACTTTAGCAAAGCTGAGTCACAATCTGAAAAGGTTCACCCAGTTATGTGTCTGTGGCATGTATGTATCCGGTGGTAATACTGGAAAACAGAGTGCTTAGGGCCACGGCCAAGACTCATAAAGTCGTTATATTTAAGAATCAACATACTGAACTAGGAGAATCAATAACACTATTTGAATTCTGGGTTCCTATAGATGCCAATCATTCTGAACTTCAAAGGATAAAGTGAGATGCCAAAACTGTTCAGAAGCAAAAAGCTAATAGCCCCGCTCATCTAATTAAGACTGATCTTCATAGATGTTTTTGGAATTCATTGTATATTCTCTTCTTTTTATCCTACTTTGTTTTTAGTTGCTTGGGGACAAGCAACAATTTAAGTTTGGTGTTGTGATGAGCGGATAATTTATACGCTTTTTGGCATTATTTTTAGGTAGTTTTTAATATGTTTTAGTCACTTTTTATTATATTTTTTTTAATTTTTAAATAAAAATCACATTTATGGACTTTACTATGAGTTTGTGTATTTTTTTGTAATTTCAGGTATTTTCTGGCTGAAATTGAGGGAGCTGAGCAAAAATCTGATTCAGGCTGAAAAAGGACTGCTGATGCTGTTGGATTCTGACGTCCCTGCACGCGGAATGGATTTTTTGAAGCTACAGGATTCCAATTGGTGCGCTCTCAATTGAGTTAGAAAGTAGACATCCAGGGCTTTCCAGCAATATATAATAGTCCATACTTTGCTTAAGGATAGATGACGTAAACTGGCGTTCAACGCCAGTTCCATGTTGCATTCTGGCGTTAAACGCCAAAAACAGGTTACAAGTTGGAGTTAAACGCCAGAAACAGGTTACAACCTGGCGTTTAACTCCAGAAACAGCCTAGGCACATGTAAAGCTCAAGTCTCAGCCCCAGCACACACCAAGTGGGCCCCGGAAGTGAATTTATGCACTATCTATCGTAGTTTACTCATTTTCTGTAAACCTAGGTTACTAGTTTAGTATTTAAACAACTTTTAGAGATTTATTTTGTATCTCATGACATTTTTAGATCTGAACTTTGTACTCTTTGACGGCATGAATCTCTAAACTCCATTGTTAGGGGTGAGGAGCTCTGCTGTGTCTCGATGAATTAATGCAATTATTTATGTTTTCTATTCAAACATGCTTGTTTCTATCTAAGATGTTCATTCGCACTTCAATATGATGAATGTGATGATCCGTGACACTCATCACCATTCTCAATCTATGAACACGTGCCTAACAATCACTCCCATTCTACCTCCGATTGAATGAGTATCTCTTGGATTCCTTAATCAGAATCTTCGTGGTATAAGCTAGAATCCATTGGCAGCACTCTTGAGAATCTGGAAAGTGTAAACCTTGTCTGTGGTATTCCGAGTAGGATTCAGGGATTGAATGACTGTGACGAGCTTTAAACTCACAAGGGTTGGGCGTAGTGACAGACGCAAAAGGATCAATGGATCCTATTCCAGCATGAGTGAGAACCGACAGATGATTAGCCGTGCGGTGACAGTGCACCTGGACCATTTTCACTGAGAGCACGGATGGTAACCATTGACAACGGTGATCCACCAACACACAGCTTGCCATAGGAGGAACCTTGCGTGCGTGAAGAAGAAGACAGGGGGAAAGCAGAGATTCAGAAGACAAAGCATCTCCAAAACTCAAACATATTCTCCATTACTGCATAACAAGTATTTATTTCATGCTCTTTTATTTTTCGCAATTCAAACTGATAATCATAATTAATATCCTGACTAAGAATTACAAGATAACCATAGATTGCTTCAAGCCAACAATCTCCGTGGGATTCGACCCATACTTACGTAAGGTATTACTTGGACGACCCAGTGCACTTGCTGGTTAGTGGTACGAGTTGTGAAAAGTGTGATTTACAATTCATGCACCACTACGCCACTCCCGTGCAACTCTCTGTTCACTTTTATTTTTCACGCACATGCATATGACGCGTACGCGTCAGCGACGCTCGCGCGTCGTGTGCTTTTTTTTCGGCTCCTGTTCTAAGATAGCTGCATGATCTGAAAAACAGTAAAAACTTAGTAAAAATCAAATAAGGAAGAAAACTACTACTACGAAAATAGCTAAGTATACGAATTTATCGGGTTGCCTCCCGACAAGCGCTTCTTTATCATCACTAGCTTAACGGTTAGCTCCTCTAAGGAGGAGGATCATAGGGGCTCAGCTCTTCACCCCTTACTTTGAACTTCTTTCCTGTGTCTCCATAAATTAGCTTAATATGCTCCAGAAAGAGGATTCTGTTTACTGTATAAATCCACACTGGATTCCTAGTCAACACCACCTTCATTCCTGGGGAGAAACCTTCAGTGGGGATCTTTTTGTTTCTCTATCCCCTGGGTACTTTCTTCTTTTTGGGAACCTCCTTCTTGGTGGATGATGTATTCCTAACACCAAACCTAGGTTTGATGTCAAGAGGAATTTTATTGGTTATCACCAGAGGAGGTTTGAGCTGCACTTTCTACTGTGCATCATCAGGGGGTTCTTGAAGGTTTGGATTAATAAGCTCAGTCTGCATGCACCTCTCTTCTTTACCTGCTGAATCTATATATTTGAAGACATGAAAGACCAGTTGCTCATCATGCACTCTAAGCAGTAATTCACCCACTTCCACATCAATCAGAGCTGTTCCAATGGCTAGGAATGGTCTTCCTAGAATTATAGAGGCATTCTCATCCTCCCCTGTGTCAAGAATAACAAAATCTGCTGGGAGGAAGAACTTACCCTCTTTGACCAAGATATTCTCCACTAATCCGTATGCAGGCTTCATAGATTTGTCTGCCATCTGTAATGCTATCTTTTTGGGTTGTGCCTCTTGGATTTGTAGCTTCTTCATCACAGATAAGGGCATTAGATTTATGCTTGCCTGCAGATCACATTGAGCTTTCTCAAATGTTGTGCTCCCAATGGTGCATGGAATTTGAAAGCTCCCTGGATCTGGCATCTTCTTTGGTAAGTTATTCTGAATGATGGCACTACATTCTTTAGTCAGGACCACTGTCTCATTTCCCTTTAAAGGCCTCTTCTTTGACAACAGCTCCTTCATGAACTTTACATAGAGAGGCATTTGCTCCAAGACCTCAGCAAAAGGAATATTGATTTGTAACTTTCTGAAGACTTCCAAGAACTTTAAAAACTGCTTGTCCTTGGTCTTCTTTTGAAGTCTCTGAGGATATGGCATTTTAGGCTTGTACTCAGGAGCCTTTGGCAATGTAGGATAAGTGTCAAGAGAGTCTGGGAATGGGTTGTCTGCACGCTTTGGAAGGACATGCTCTACTTATTCCTTCTTCTTCACTGGAGCTTCTTTTTCAACGGGCTCCTCACTAACTTGTGCTTCCATACTTGCCACTTGTTCATTTATCAAGGTGATAGCCTTGCATTCCTCTCTTGGATTTGGAATTGTTACCCAAAAGGCTATTGGTGGTTCTCTGATCAATTTTATTAACTCTTGTGGCTATTTGACCCATCTAAATCTCCAAATTCTTGATTGATGCTCTGGTTTCCTGCACAAAACTCTATCAACTCCCAATTAGCATCTTGTTGGGATTTAGAGTTTGCCTGCTGAGGTGGTTGTTGCTGCTGAGACTAAAATTGGCCGTTATTGTAACTGTTCTTTTGGAAGTCGCCCTGAGAATTGTTGTTAAAATTTTGAGGTCTCTGAGGTTGGTTCCTCCACCCAAAATTTGGGTGATTTCTCCACCCCTTATTGTAGGTCTGACAATAGGGATCATTATTGGGGTTTTTAGGAGCACTCCCTATGTAATTGACCTGTTCAGAAAAAGATTGAGCAGAATCATAATTATCATTTTGCACAAAATTACCTATCATGTCATAAGAGACTTTTTGAGGTGGATTTTTGGTGTTAATAGCTGAGACTTGCATGCCACTCATCTGTTGAGTAAGTAGGCTTATTTGCTAAGACATAAGCTTATTGTGAGCAAGAAGAGTATTAAGAACTTCTACTTCCATAACACCCTTCTTCTGAGGAGCCTCAGAGTTCACAGGATTCCTGTTAGATGAGTATAAATATTGGTTACTAGCAACCAATTCAATCAGCTCAATAGTCTCCTCCGGTGTCTTCTTCTTGTGCAATGAACCACCTGCAGAATTATCTAAGCACATCTTGGACATTTCACCCAAGCCTTCGTAAAAGATATCTAATTGGATCCATTTAGAAAACATGTCTGGAGGGCATTGCCTAATCAGTAGCTTGTACCTCTCCCAGGCTTCATAAAGAGTTTCACCATCCCTCTGCCTGAAGGTCTGAACCTCCACCCTAAGCTTAGTCAGCTTCTTTGGTAGGAAAAATTTAGTAAGAAACTCAATAACAACCTTGTCCCAAGTATTCAAACTCTTCTTGGGCTGGGAATCTAGCCATAGCTTTGCTCCATCCCTCAGAGCAAATGGGAAGAGCATGAGTTTGTACACCTCTGGGTTCACTCTATTTGTCTTCACAGTATCACAAATCTGCAGAAAATTAGAAATAAATTGATTTGGGTCTTCGTGGGGAAGACCATGATACTGGCAGTTTTGTTGCACCAGGGTGACCGACTGTGGCTTCAACTCAAAGTTGTTCGCAGTTATAGGAGGCACCACAATGCTTTCACCATAAAGATCTGCAGTAGGAGCAGAGTAAGATCCAAGTACTCTCCTTTGTTCTTCATTCCCATTTGGATTTGCCACATTGGCATTAACAGCATTATTGTGATCTATAGTGGATTCTGCAGCCTTGTAAAGTCTTGCTTGTTGTAAACGTCGCCTACAAGTCCTTTCAGGTTCTGGATCAAAGTCTAGCAGAGGTTCCTTGTTTCTGTTCCTGTGCATAAACCAACAGAAAACAAGAAAAGATGGGATTCTCTACATTAGAGTGCAGAGAAGACCCAGGAAAGTATCCTGTGTAAAATAATAAAATAAAAATACTAAATAAAATAAATAAATAAATTTCGAAAATGATAACTGAAAGTAGACAGAAAATTTCGAAAATTAACAGGGAAAATAAACAAGAAAATTAAAATAAAATTAACTAGGTGACACCAAACTTAATTTCAAAAATTAAGGAAAAATATTAGTGCTATTTATTTATAAAAAAAAATTTTCAAAAATACTAAGCAAAAAATTAAAAAAAATTATTAAAACTAAAACGCCTAATCTAAGCAATCAAACAACTGGTAGTTGTTAATCACTATGAATCCCCGGCAACGGCGCCAAAAACTTGGTGCGGTTATTTATAACTACAAACTAACCGGCAAGTGCACCGGGTCATACCAAGTAATACCTCAGGTGAGTGAGGGTCGATCCCACGAGGATTGATGGACTAAGCAACAATGGTTGATTAATTTACTTAGTTAGGCAATCAAAAAGGAGTGTTTGAATGTTCAAGAAGCATTAAACAATCGTTCAGAAATTAAAATAATAAAGTAAATGAGTTGGAAATAAAATATGGAGAAGACAGTTAAGGTTTCAGAGTTATCTATTTTTCCGGATTAACTTTTCTTACTAACTATTTTAATCATGTAGGATTTAACTCATGCCAAACTACGTGTGACTAGACCCTAATTCCTTAGACCTTTCTAGTCTCCTCTAAAATTCATCAGCTGCCAATTCCTTGGTCAATTAATTCCAATCAGAGGGTGATGATCAAATTCCAGTTTATATGCCACAAAACTCTAATTGCCCAAAAATAAAAGGATTATATGTCACGTATCCCGTTAAATCCAGATAATTAAAATTTAGGAGAATATGTTTTCAAGCTGTTGTTCAAGTAAAGAACTTTTCCAAGTTATACAAGAACTCAAATAGAAAGAGGGTCATACTTCCGTTCCACCCACATTCATAAGATAAAGAGCGAAAATAATTCTTGAAATATAAATCAAAACATGAATTAAAATAGAAAAACAATAAAATCAATCCATACAATAGACAGAGCTCCTAACCTTAACAGCGGAGGTTTAGTTGCTCATGGTTCAGAGAAAAATAAGGATTCTGATAAAATGTATTTTGGTAGTTTGAATGGAATAATGTTGTGCTGAGGTGGAACGAAAAGTTAACTAATTCCAATACCCTTTTATATCTAATCCTAATAAATTTAAAATCTATCTTCTAAAATTAAAATAATATCTTTTCTTATTTTTAAAATAAAAATTAAAGTTTTAATCAGAATTAATTAAAGCAATCAGCATGTCTTCAATTGATGGATGGGGACCACTTGCTTTGTAGGGTCCACACCTAACTTGGAGTGGGCATAATCATAAATTACATGTAACTTGTAACACCCTAATTAGCCTAAGCCTTACCTCGCGTCGTAAAGCAAAGGTTAACCAGAGAGTACAATAGTTCTATAGCTCATACGTATAATATAGAAGAATAATATAATATCTAGAAGCCCGATGAAAGATATAGCTCAAATATTGGATTTGAAAAGCGCAAAGCGTACTATCATAAGGCATAAGAAACAGAAGTGACATAAACAAGGTAATAGTATAATAGCGTAATATCATAAGAAACTAGCCTCGACTCGCGGAGTTTAAGCCGGCTAGCCATATACAGACCATATAGAAACCTGACAGTTTAAAAAAAATAGCTTATACAAGTTTTTCTCTCATAATACAAGCTTCTAGGCTAACCAAAATACAAAAGTGAGAGATATAAAATATAAAATAAACCAAAAAGACTCCAAAAGAAACCAAGATCCTCCGCTCCTGTCACCATCCAAAGCAACTCACCGAGGTGGGTTGCGACCTGCATCTGAAAAATACAACAAAGATATGGTATGAGAACTGGAGGTTCTCAGTATGGTAATAGTACCCAGTGATGTAGGATATAAGACCCCAGGATGCCAAAATGCAATCCTAAGCTCCATATCCATCATAAGATTCAAGCTTAAAGCATTTTAAAAACAAATAAGCATCATATAAACCTTATCATAATTAAACAGGGTACTCTATCTTAAGGGAAAACTATTCTAATCAAACACCGCTATCCCATAGCCTTCACCAACCTATCCTCCATGCGATCCCATCGCCACCGCCTTCCGAACCTCCTCAATCCCAGTAGAAAACACAGGTAATATACAATGCAAGTAAAACACAAGTAGACGCATATAAGGCAAATAATTCAGATAGAAAATAAGCATGTTATTCAATTAGGCAAGCCATTACAAGTAAACAAGACATACAAATAGATAGAAAATGCATATGATGAATGCCTGCCCTACTGGCTGTGATATCACATTGTCGGTTCAACTGCCAACCCGACACATTTCCATGGAGACGTCGCCCTTCGGATTTCTCATATGGGAACCCCCGAGATATAGTGCCCGGATCACTGTCCAGGTACCGGCGCATGCTCGCCTATAGGTCCGAAGGGATGCGAGCGGGATACTCTTGCCACAGATCTCACATCTCAACGCAAGCGGGACGAACCACCGCCCTTACGCCGCCGCTGCTACCTCGATAGGCGGGATCCAACCGCCGTCCCTGCCGGGCGCATAGTGAAGAAACGGAAGATTGACGGTTTAGAATTCAGAATAAATTCTCGTTGCAAGTATAGTTTCTAAACCAAGCAATCATCCTTTCTTACAAACGTTTTGGTTGTCACAAGTAACAAATCCCTTAAAAATTAATAACCGAAGTATTCAAACTTCGGGTCGTCTTCTCAAGGAACTGCAGGGAGGTATGTTCTTATTATTGGTTTTTGTAAATTGGGGGTTTTGAAAGTAAGGAACAAGTAATTTAAATGACAAGTAAAATAAATAAATAATTATAAAATAAACTCTTGGCAAGGTATGAAAATTTGGAAGTCCTATCCTAGTTATTCTTATGAGAATTGAAGTTAATCCCACTTAGTTAACCTTTATTAAAGCAAGGGAAAGTCAAGTGAACTAATTAGTTAGATCCCCAAGTCCTAGTCAACTCCTAAGGAAAGACTAGAGTTAGTGGGATTCCAGTCAATTAGCAGATATAACAATCAATCACGATAAGGTTGATAACTCAAGAGCCTCCAGTTAATCAATTAAAGCCAAGAATATAAAAAAGGCTAAATAAGAATCATAAACTGAAATGCTTCAAATTATATTAAATAGAATATTCAAATCTAACATGAAAAAATTCATAAATTAAATTGGAAATTAAATAAAAGGAATATTGAACCTGGAACTCAGAAGAAATTGTAAGTTGAAATAATAAAGTTGAAATCCTAATTCCTTTAAGAGAAATCCTAATCCTAAAACCTAAGAGAGAGGAGAGAGCCTCTCTCTATAAAAACTACATCTAATCCTAAAATTGTGTGTTATGAGCTGATGATTATGAATGAATGGATTTCCCCACTTTATAGTCTCTAATCTGTGTTTTCTGGGCCGAAAACTGGGTCGAAAATAGCCCAGAAATCGCTGGAAAAGAAATCTGCCACGCTGATTTTCGTCACTACGATGCGTCCGCGTGGAGCGCGCATTCGCGTTGCCTAGATTGAGAGAAACTATGGCATATTATATATCAAATCAAAGCCCCGGACGTTAGCTTTCCAATGCAACTAGAACCGCATCGTTTGGACTTCTGTAGCTCAAGTTATGACCATTTTAGTGCGAGAGGGTCAGGCTAACAGCTTTGCAATTCCTTCAACTTCTTGTATTCCTTCCACTTTTGCATGCTTCCTTTCCATCCTCCAAGCCATTCCTGTCCTGTAAATCCTGAAATCACTTAACGCACATAGTTTGAGTGAAACTTGATTGACAGAAGCTAAGTTGCAAGTAAATAAAAGGGAGAGGGTAAATTGGCTGAATCTTAAAGTGCAGAAGAAATAAATTGCAGAAACTTAAAGAGCAAGAAAGTAAAAGAGCTGAAACTTAAATTACAAGAAAGGTAAATGACTGAAACTTAAAGTGCAAGAAACTTAAATTGCTGAATCTAAATTGTTGGGAAATGTAAATTGCATTAAGAGTAAAGGGATTTGGGTGTTGGGATTCAGATTGAACTGGAAAATGTAAATTTAAGTAAATCAGAGAGATATGAGATGAAGAGATTCAGCTCAGTAGCAAAACAGAAATGGAAAATTGCTTGAAGACACAAACAGCAAGAAAACTTGAATTAATTATGAAACCCTAAAGAGAAATTGACAATTGAAGAAGAATAATGAGAATAGAAAGTAGATCTAGATCTCAATTACTCTCTTGACAACATAGAAAAGAAATTGCAGAAGAAATGAAAATGAAAACAGAAAAGGAAATTTATATCCAACTTTCAATTCTTAGAAAAACGAAAAGGAAAAGCGAAAGGTGATTCTAAGATGAAATAGAGTCCCCCAATCTTAGTTCAAAACCTAAAACAGAAAGTAGAAGTTACAGATGAAAGAAAATGAACATAGATAGAAAACTAGATCTAATCCCAATTCCCAAATTCAAAACAAAATGAAAATTAAAAAGTGAGAAAACTAAAAATGAGCCAAAGGTCCTCTGCAAATCAAATTTGCTCCTATTTATACACTTTCTATTCTAGTCACTTAGCACTTGGAATGGGCTTTTAGGTTTGTGAAGAAATGGATCCAAATTGGCAATTGTTTGAAGATGGGTCAGGGGTGTAGCTCCAGTGGAGCGTTCAGTTCAATTAGTGAACGCCCCGTTCACTTTGCTAGGCATGTTTCTTCACGTGCTTCCTTGGTGAGCATTTGATTCCTAGCGTTCACTTAGTGAACTTCACATTCACTTATTGAACGTTGTTCCTTGTGGGTGGCTCTGCTTAGTGCGCGCTATTCTTTCCTTGGCTCTCTCTCTTCGAAAACGTTCACTTTAGTGAACGTCACGTTCATTCTCTTGAACGTTCATCCTTGGTGTGCCCTTTTGTTGCGCACCATTCCCACTAGCGTTCACTTCTTTGAATGCCACGCTCCCTTGGTTGAGCGCTCCCTTGGTTCCAAGCCTTGTGTCGCGATAAAGTTCACAAAAGTGAACGCTACGTTCAAACTTTTGAGCGCTACCCTTTGTGTTATTTTGATGTGCGCCCAGCTTCCCTTAGTTAATGCCTGAAAACATTCACTAAAGTGAACGTGGTGTTCACTTGCTTGAACGCTGCCTCTTATGTGAGCCTTGGTTTGGTTGAGTGCTTCTCTCTTCATGGGCGTTCACTCTTTGAACGCTACGTTCATTCATTGAATGCTGCCCTTTGTTTCTCGTTTCTTCACCTACAAGTAACCAAACAAACAATCAAAGTATCACCAAATTTCACAAGATCTTTGCATCATTTATAAAATCAATTAATTCTATCATAAACCTTATGATTTTGTGTAAAATAAATGATGTTTGATTGATTTAAAATAATCATGAAAATCCACTCCAATCACTTACTTATTGTGCAAGAAAGTGCATAAAATCTAATGAAACAAATGAAAAATGCTTGTAAGACTAGCATAAGATGACTTGTCATCACCACCCTGATAGCCCTTGGATCTATGGGTCATCGAAGCCGAGTCTGAAGGGCATAGCAATCAGATGTCTCACCAATGAGGCTAGGCTCTGACATTAAATCCTGACCAACTATGTGATGCCTAGCACTCATAAGACAGAGATCACTTCAGATATGGTTGTGCTTATCTAGTATGTCTTGGAAGGAAAGTAGTTGTACCTTCCAAGACTCATTAGAGGGTATATGCTCGGACGCATCACGTAGGCAACCTAGCATTCCCTGCCTGATCACACAATTGGGAAGATGTGGATGAGAGGTGTCGGTAGCAAGGGGATCATCCCGCATAGCAATTGGTTTTCGTCATCCACCAGACGCCGAGGTCGTAGGACAACCACTATCAGAGAGGCAGCCACCTTTTCTGTAACACCCTGTTACCTAAGCCTTACCTCTACCCGTAAAGGAAAGGATAACAAAGTGCCACGACAGTTCTAAAGCTTATAATATATAATATAGGTCCAAGAATTTATATAACTAGAAGCCCGATGAAGGAATAAAGCTCAAAGTCGCATATAGCAAAATTACGAAATGCGAAGCGTCCACACACGATAACTAAACGCGTAGGCACGAATAGAACAAGACATAATAACTATAAAACCTTGTAGATAACTCCAGGATACACAAGGTAATCTTTAAATTAAACAAGATCTATATATATATATATATATATATATATATATATATATATAGAGTAATAAAACCCCTCCCCGGTCCTTAACCATTTACGAAATTGACCTGGCGCCCCCTCACCATTGGAAATTAACAACGCGGTCCTTAACCATTCTCTCCGTGTGACCAAAAGGACCCTCTTACCGGTACTTCTGGTTACTTTTTACCCAAAAACCGGCAAGAGGGTCCTTCCGGTCACACGAGAGAATGGATAAGGACCGTGTTATTATTTTCTAATGGTCAGAGGACACCAGGTCCTTTTCTAGATGGTTAGAGACTAAATATTTTAATAGTAGGGTTACACGTAGAGACTAAATATTCTTTTTAGATTTTTAGAAGTGATATTTGTTTCATTCAAATGTTCGTGATATGACGAATTAATTTTAATTTAATTTTACGTATTTTAATTTTGTTTATTTAGTTACTAATTGAAATTTTATCTCAGAGGATTTAGAGTTTTCTTTATTTAACCTAAAGTTGAGTGAGTTTCTTCGATTTAATTTCTAAACCAGTGAACAAATTAGATTGAGGTATTTCTTTCTTGTTGCATCAAGAAATTGAATAAAAAATCAACTGATTCTCTTTGTATTCAATTTCTTGATGCAATAAGAAAGAAATACCTCAATATAATTTGTTCACTGGTTTAAAAATTAAATCGAAGAAACTCACTCAACTTTAGGTTAAATAAAGAAAACTCTAAATTCTCTGACATAAAATTTAAATTAGTAACTAAATTAACAAAATTAAAATACGTAAAATTAAATTAAAATTAATTCGTCATATCACGAACATTTGGATAAAACAAATATCACTTCTAAAAATCTAAAAAGAATATTTAGTCTCTACGTGTAACCCTACTATTAAAATTATGGTTGATGAATTTAATTCCACTAATAAGAAAAGCAGTTTAATTTTTTTTTAGAAAAAGGTGTATGAAATAATACTCTTGAACTAATCTTTTTTTTAGGTTCAACAATATAGAACATACATGTCGTTCTTAAAACCCTAAATCCAAGACATAATAATGCTTAATCAACCCAAATAATTATCACTTTTGTGTTAAGTTTCATTGTTAATGATTTCGTACTATCTATTAAATTTAACGTTGTTTGCTCTACGTCCACATGTAAAATATGGCAGAATGCATTAGATGCAAAACTTAAAACAATGCTTTTTTTTTATTTATTTTCCAATTTTAAGTAAAATCCCTCCCCGGTCCCCTCACCATTAGAAAATAACAACACGGTCCTTATCCATTCTTTCCGTGTGATCGAAAGGACCTTCTTAACCGGAAGTACCGGTAAGAGGGTCCTTTTGGTCACACGGAGAGAATGGTTAAGGACCGCGTTGTTAATTTCCAATGGTGAAGGGGCGCCAGGTTAATTTCGTAAATGGTTAGGGACCGGGGAGGGGTTTTACTATATATATATATATATATATATATATATAAGTATGATATACAAAAAGAGGACTAGTCACAACCTGTGGAGTTTAGGTCGGCTAATCAAAATGAATACAAGATAGTTTTGAAGTTTAAAACAGTAACAACCTATCTCTCAATGTTTTTAGAAATAAAGCCTCTAATGCAATAAGGTTATATAAAAAGGTGAGGGAAAGTCCTATAACAAAATAAAACAGAAATAAGCAAGGAAGAAACCATACTCCGCTCTGTCACCTTGTCCGCAATTTCACCGAGGTGAATTACGACCTGCATCTGAAAATCAACGACAACATATGGTATAAGAACCGGAGGTTCTCAGTATGGTAATAGTACCCAATATGTAAGATGTAAGGTTCCGGGACGCCAAAGGCAATTGGTGCACGAAATTGTGATGTCCAGGCTCAAACAATCCCTGGTAATGGCTCCAAAGCTTGGTGCTTTGATCTTAATTCATAATTGTCACAACTTCGATACAACTAACCAGCAAGTGCACTGGGTCGTCCAAGTAATACCTTACGTGAGTAAGGGTCGAATCCCACGGAGATTGTTGGTATGAAGCAAGCTATGGTCACCTTGTAAATCTCAGTCAGGCGGATTTAAACATGATATTTTATTAGATTAAAATAAACAATAAAAGGGATAGAGATACTTATGTAGATTCATTGGCAGGGATTTCAGATAAGCGAATGGAGATGCTTTTCGTTCCTCTGAACCTCTGCTTTCCTGCTATCTTCATCCAATCAGTCTTACTCCTTTCCATGGCTGGCTGTATGCAACGGCATCACCATTGTCAGTGGCTACATCCCCTCTTCTCAGTGAATCATATGCTCACGCACCCTGTCACGGCACGGCTATTCATCTGTCGGTTCTCGATCATGCTGGAATAGGATTCACCCTCCTTTTGCGTCTGTCACTAACGCCCAACAATCGCGAGTTTGAAGCTCGTCACAGTCATTCAATCATTGAATCCTACTCAGAATACCACAGACAAGGTTTAGACCTTCCGGATGCTCTTGAATGCCGCCATCATTCTAGCTTACGCCACGAAGATTCTGGTTAGGAGATCTAAGAGATACTCATTCTAGCTTAATTCATGTAGAACAGAAGTGTTTGTCAGGCACGCGTTCATAGGGGAGAATGGTGATGAGCGTCACACATAATCATCACCTTCATCACGTTCTTGAGTGCGAATGGATATCTTAGAAGCGAAATAAGAAGAATTGAATAGAAAACAGTAGTACTTTGCATTAATCTTTGAGGAACAGTAGAGCTCCACACCTTAATCTATGGAGTGTAGAAACTCTACCGTATGAAAATACATAAGTGAAGGTCCAGGCATGGCCGAGATGGCCAGCCCCCAAAACGTGATCAAAGGATCATAAGGTAATCCAAAGATGCCTAATACAATAGTAAGAGGTCCTATTTATAATAAACTAGTCACTAGGGTTTACATGAGTAAGTAATTGATGCATAAATCCACTTCCTGGGCCCACTTGGTGTGTGTTTGGGCTGAGCCTGAGTGTAGCACGTGCAGAGTCCATTTGTGGAGTTGAACGCCAAGTTCTGTGCCAGTTTGGGCGTTCAACTCTGGTTTTGGATCCTTTTCTGGCGCTGGACGCCAGATTTGGGCAGAAGGCTGGCGTTGAATGCCAGTTTACGTCATCAATTCTTGGCCAAAGTATGAACTATTATATATTGCTGAAAAGCCCTGGATGTCTATTTTCCAACGAAATTGGAAGCGCGCCATTTTGAGTTCTGTAGCTCCAGAAAATTCACTTTGAGTGCAGGAAGGTCAGAATCCAACAGCATCAGCAGTCCTTTTTCAACCTCTGAATCTGATTTCTGCTCAAGTCCCTCAATTTCAGCCAGAAAATACCTGAAATCATAGAAAAACACACAAACTCATAGTAAAGTCCAGAAATGTGAATTTAACATAAAAACTAATGAAAACATCCCTAAAAGTAACTAGATCCTACTAAAAACAATGCCAAAAAGCGTATAAATTATCCGCTCATCAGCAATCCTAGAACTTCACATCGATACAGATATTCAAGCTTAAAATAAGTAATTAACTTAAACTAAACATCATAAACATGGTTATCTACCATAAGGGATTTCTAAATAACATAGCACTGCTACCCCACATCCTTCGCCACCGCCTATCGAGCCTCCTCAATCCCAGAAGAAAACACAAGTAATGCAGACAAGTAAAGCAAAAGTAAAGTACATATACAATAATTAGAACAATTAGCAAGTAAACATGTGTTTCATTTAGGCATAATAGAAATTAAGCAAAGCAAACAAACAAGTAGAAGATGCACATGATAAATGCCTGTCCTATTGGCTCGTAATATCACTTGTCGGTCTATAAATGCCAACCCGACACATCCTCCCAGAGGTAGCCTTTTCTGCCATGCCAGAGATATAGTGCCCTGCACACTCATGCAGCAGGGAGTCTGGCACGTCAGGGATATAGGCCCCACACACTTCTTATAGCAGAGAAGGAAACAACAACAATAACTCATGCAGTAAAGAAATCTGCCACGCCAGGGATATAGGCCCCGCACACTCATGCAGCAGAGAAATGTTCCAAGTCAGGGATATAGGCCCTGCACACTCTCATATAATCCAATAATTTTATCATTCCTTTCCAAGTTCTCAACTCATCATAACCATCACCGGTTTTCAACTTCTCAAATTCATCATAGAAGTTCCTAATTTCATAGTCTCATCAAAGAAATACCTCACCACACCATATTCACTAACCTCATCCACAAACCTCCCAAACCCTATGTCACTAGCTCTAAACTCATATCAAAGAAAATCACCAATTCAAATTAACTAACACATCCTCACTAGTCTTAGAGTCTAATTACCAACCATAAGTCTCAAAGAGAAGTTAAGGAAGTTGGGAAAGCTAGAGAATCCTTAAAAGTGAAGAAAAATATATTTTTAGCAAAACAGGGGTCACGCGTACGCGTGGGTGCATTTTTCTTTGCTCGTGTACGCATGCACCTTGCTCGTGTACACGAGATACCAAACCCGAAAGGGTTGGTCGCATCGCGAGCAGGTGGTCGCGTACGCATGCTGCATCAGACCTAGAAAAATTAAATGCTGCAGAATTTCAGTTTGAAACACCAAACTTTAAACGCTCATAACTTCCTGTATAAAACTCCGTTTTCTCCAAACTCTATATCATTTTAAAGCTCTTGAAATCATCGTTAATTTGAGAAAAAATCAATCAATTTTAAAAACTGAGGCTCAACTTATGATCTGCTAAAGTTTGCTAAAGTCAAGTTTTTCACAAAAACATCAAGGTTCTCAATTTCCAAATTTCATAACAAAACCAAACCAAAACATACCCAATTCCCAATCTTATACTTAATGTACCTAATCAATCAAACACACATCACTACTAAAGTACCCAAATCAATTCCATTCTCCAATTACAATAACATTTTTTCATATATAAGCCATATACCTAATTATCATGATTCATCATCAAATCATATAATCATCGTCATTATTATTCCAATTCCTTCCACACAACACCACTACAACATCTATCAATTCCCATCAACAACTCCAATCATCAATTTTCTCATCAATGTAATAATCAAACTCTAACATACACAACTCATAAAATCTTCATCATAATTCACATGCTACATACATAACCCAATCCACCATTTATTTAATACAATCCTATCTTAAAGTCAACTAGCCTAAGTGTCCAGAAACATTACATATTACATAAAGAAGACTGAAACCATACCTTGGCCGATTCCCAATATGCTCAAAAACCAAACTTGATTCCAACAAGCTTCCACCAAGCTCCAAACAACCAAAGCCAAACTAAAAGCCACAACCAACTCTAAAAACAAGCTTCATACATACAACATAACCATGTATTAATAACTAAAGCTCAAACTACACCAAACTACAAGGATATAGAGGTTCCTTACCTTATCCACAGTGATTAGGGCAAATTCCGATAATTACCCGCTACTAGAGATCACCTAAACAACCAAAATCACAAAATCTACTAAAAAACTATAACCAAAAATGCCCAAAAGCTAGGGCAGGAATCTGGAGCTTCAGTTTTGATTTCTTGCTAAAAAATCCTAGCTATAAATAAAGAGCTCAATGAGAGCTTTACATAGCCGCAAACGGCTCATCAATCGGAGCTCCGTAGCTCAAATTATGGCTCCTGGAAGGTAATGATGAATAATGACAAGAGGGTTTTCTTCTCCCCTCTTATCAATTCAGCGTGGCTCTCTTTGTGGAGGGCCAAAATGAGCTGAGTTGCTCATTAACTCACTTATATATGTTGGGCTTTGGGCCCAAATTGGGCCCAGTCCAACCCGTTAGCGTGTTAGGTTTGGCCCACTTTGGGCCAAAACCTTTAAGATTAGTGTCCAGTTTTCGATTCTAAATTATTTTTGTCCTTTCAAAGCAATAAATTAAATTTTCAAAATCTCATTTTACTAAAATATGTAGTACCAGACAGACTTGAGCCGGTACTACTAGCTTAGGCTCCGGTACGCATTTTTACAAAAAATTTTTGCAAAAGATACATTTTCCAACTCAGAAAAATTCATTGAAGTCAAATTTCTCCGTTAAATTTTCAAATTAAAACTTCTAAATTTTGAATCTACTCTGGACAATTAAAACTTATTATTTTATTAAAATGGTTATACCGGTTCTTACATTCTCCCCAGCTAATAAAATTTTTGCGCTCAAAAATTCGAATTACGCGATATATCTTCCTCGAAGCGACCTACCGTGTCGATGTTCCCTCTCACCTTCCGCTGTGTCACTCTGATTATTTGTCATTAAGAGTCTAACTCACTCCACTCCTTCTGACGATACACCCTCATTCTGTAGCTGCATTAGTCGTCACTTCCCCTGCCACCAGTGCTGAGCATCACCCATCAACTGATATGCTGCAAACTCCACGATTTGGTTTTCTGGAACATGTTGAGCTCGTAACATATTGGCTAAGTTAATCATCCTCACTACCTTTCCGTCAATGTGATCGACTTCGTCTGTGAGTTGCCATTTGGGGTCCTGTCTACACCAAACAATTGATATCGAGGTGATCAGTTTCAATATCTCAAGCCTAGTGCTTCAATTATCCCCAAGGGCACTCACAAACAAGCATACTATGCATATCAAACAGATATCCTAACTAGCACGAAAGAAAAATGACCCTGAGTGTGCAACGAAGCACAATCGGTCCGTCCCTCAGGCTCACCAGGACGAACCGCTCTGATACCACTAAATGTAACATCCTGTTACCCTAAGCCTTACCTCTAGCCTTAAAGCAAAGGATAATAAGGTTCTAGGACAGTTCTAAAGCTTATAATATATAATATAGGTCAAAGAATTTATATAACTAGAAGCCCGATGAAGGAATAAAGCTAAAAGTCGTATATAGCGGAATTACGAAACGCGAAGCGTCAACACACGATAACTAAACGCGTAGGCACGAACAAAACAAGACATAATAAATATAAAACCTTGTAGATAGCTCCAGGATACTCAAGGTAATCATTAAATTAAACAATATATATATATATATATATATATATATATATATATATATATCCATTGAAAAATACTTTTAAGTCCCTGATCTTCACAAAATTTGGACGGATCAGTCCCTGAAGAAGGCATTTGGATGGATCAGTCCCTGATGGAGGCATTTGGACGGAGGGACTGATCCGTCCAAATTTTTTGAAGGTCAGGGACTTAAAAGTATTTTTCAATGGTCAGGGACGAAAATGTCTGCGAGACAAAAGGTCAGGGACCTATTTGTCTTTTTCTCCATTTTTTCACTTGAAATAAGCCCAGATCACGCTGATTAAGGGGAACGCTCTTCTTCTGCCCAGAATTGTCTCATACCTGTTTATGAGACAAAAAGCTCTAGCAAATACATCAGTAATTTTCAAATAAAGAATCATAACTCAAAATTCCTAGACTTGTCCTAAGCATACAGAATCTGTCATCAGCTAATGGTTTTGTGAAAATATCTGCTAATTGCTCCTCTGATTTAACAAATTGAATGCTACTATCCCTCTTTTGGACATGTTCTCTTATTGAGTGAAATTTCACTTCAATATGCTTAGTCCTAGAGTGCAAAACTGGATTTTTAGAAATATTAATGGCACTCATATTATCACACATCAAGGGAATATTTTCAGCATTTAATTTATAATCAGCAAGCTGTGTTTTTAACTATAAAAGCTGAGAACAACAAGAAGAAGCAGCTATATACTCAGCCTCTGCAGTGGATAAGGCCACTGTTGGTTGCTTCTTACTTGACCAAACATTTAATGACTTTTCAAGGAAGCAACATAGGCCTGAAGTGCTCCTTCTGTCAACTCTATTGTAACACCCTAATTAGCCTAAGCCTTACCTCGCGTCGTAAAGCCAAGGTCAATCAGAGATTACGACAGTTCTAAACTCATACATAACATATATATATATATATATATATATATATATATAGAAAGAATAGTATAATCTAGAAGCCCGATGAAAGATATAGCTCAAAAACAGAATTTCGAAGCACAAACGTACTAACGGAGCTACTAGCTTAAGGCATAAGAAACAGAGAAGATATAAGAAAAGATAAGTATATAATATCATAGGGAACTAGTCACGACTCGCGGAGTTTAAGCCGGCTAGCCATATACTGATATACAAAACCATACAGTGAAAACAGCTTATACAAGTTTTGTTCTCTCAAATACATGCCTCTAGGCAAAACAAAATACAAAAGGAGAGATGTATAAACAAAATAAACCAAAAAGAACTCCAAAATGATCCAAGATTCTCCGCTCCTGTCACCAACCAAAGCAACTCACCGAGGTGGGTTGCGACCTGCATCTGAAAAACACAACAACAATATGGTATGAGAACCGGCGGTTCTCAGTATGGTAACAGTTCCCAGTGATATAGGATATAAGACCCCGGGACGCCAAAGGCAATCCTAAGCTTCATATCAATCACAAGATTCAACTTAAAGCATTCTAAAATATTTAAGCATAATATACCAACTTGACTTAAATAAACCAGGTTATCTATCTTAAGGGATTTCTATTCTAACCAAACACCACTGTCCCACAGCCTTCACCAACCGATCCTCCATGCGATCCCATCGCCACCGCCTTCCGAACCTCGTCAATCCCAGCAGAAAACACAGATAATGTTCAAAGCAAGTAAAGCACAAGTAGTAGCATATATGGCAAATAATTCAGATAGCAAGTAAGCATGTTATTCAATTAGGCAAACCATTACAAGTAGACAAAGCATACAAGCAGATAGGAAATGCATATGATGAATGCCTGCCCTACTGGCTGTGATATCACATTGTCGGTTCAACTTCCAACCCGACACATCTCCATGGAGACATCGCCCTTCGGATTTCTCATATGGGGACCCCCGAGATATAGTGCTCGGATCACTGTCCAGGTACCGGCGCCTGCTCGCCCTATAGATCCGAAGGGATGCAAGCGGGATATTCTTGCCTCAGACCTCACATCTCAACGTAAGCGGGATTAACCACCGTCCTTATGCCGCCGCCGCTACCTCGACAGGTGGGATTAACCACCGTCCCTGCCAGGCGCATGGCGTCTCCAAATATCATGTAAAAATATTATTTCAATGGTTTTCAAAAGTATTTTCAGCATACATAGATCCATCACTTCAATCCGAGTCCCCGACTCATCTCAACCACTGTCCCTTTATAACTCAGTTTCCAAATACCAAAAGTCTATCATTCCTCATCTCATATACTAATCATCCTTCACCTAACGTCAAACCATTCTCAGCACGCCAGAAACCTAGGTTTTCCATTTTAGGGTTTAAATCTTTAAAATTAAAGGCCGGTTTTCCATTTCTAATATTTTTCTAAGGTTTTTTGACAGTTTTCACTTTTCTCGTGCGGTACCAGGCAGACTTGAACCGGTTCAACTGGTTCAACTGCCGGTTCGCAATTTTTCACGGTTTTTCGTAAAAAGCACATTTTCTGACTCAGAAAGACTCACTGAGTCCAAAAATTACCTTTAAATCCCCAAATTCTCTCTCTAAATTTTTGGAATCTAATTTGGGAAATTAATCACTTAATTAACCGGTTGATTAGTTGCGATTCTTACATCTATCACCAGCAAAATCTGCATCACAATAACCAACTGCAGAAAAATTATCAATCTTAGGATACCAAAGACCAAAATTGGATGTGCCATGAACATATCTAATGATCTTTTTAACTGCAGAAAGATGTGACTCTTTTGGTTTGGATTGAAACCTGGAACACAATCCAACACTTTGCACAATATCGGGTCTAGAGAAAGTTAAGTACATAAGAGAACCAATCATTCCTCTATACCTAGTCTCGTCAACATCTTTCTCAGTTTTTCCCTTATCTAATTTTGAATTAGGATGCATGGGAGTTCCCATAGGTTTGGCATTTTCCATACCAAATTTCTTAACTAATTTCTTGGCATACTTCTATTGATGAATGAAAATACTCTTTTCAGTTTGTTTAATTTGCAGCCCAAGGAAAAAATTAAGTTCCCCCATCATACTCATGTCAAATTCACTTGTCATGAGTTTTCCAAATTCAGAAAAAAGGGATTCATTGGCTGATCCAAAAATAATGTCATCAACATATATTTGAACTAGAATGAAGGAATCATTAGAATTCTTGATAAATAGAGTTGTGTCAGTGGTGCCTCTTTGAAAACCATTTTTCAAAAGAAAAGAGCTAAGTCTCTCATACCAAGCTCTAGGAGCTTGTCTTAAACCATAGAGAGCTTTAGATAGTTTGAAAACATGATTAGAATGCTCTTTATTTTCAAAACCAGGAGGCTGCTCCACATACACTTCTCTATCTATCACACCATTCAAAAATGCACATTTAACATCCATTTGATATAATTTAAAACCACAAAATGCAGCATAAGCTAAGAGAAGTCTTATGGCTTCCATTCGGGCAACAGGGGCAAAGGATTCATCAAAGTCTATTCCTTCTTCTTGGTCATATCCTTGTGCCACTAGCCTCGCCTTGTTTCTTGCAATGCTACCATCTTCTCCCAACTTGTTCCGAAATATCCACTTGGTGCCGGTCACTTTCTTTCCACTTGGCCTTGGGACCAAAGTCCACACTTAGTTCTTTTCAAACTCAAAAAGCTCATCCTCCATAGCTTTAACCCAAGAAGGGTCACTAAGGGCTTCCTTGATATTTTGAGGCTCTATTTGTGAAAGAAGGGCAATGTTTGATCCTTCATTTGCCTTTCTAGTGGAAGACCGTGTTTACACTCCATGAGAAACATCCCCAATGACAAATTCCTTAGGATAATTCTTCAAGAATCTTTATTCACGAGGTTTGGTGGATTTGGAGGCAGATTCAGATACCAAGGGATTTTGGGTGCTGCTGGCTTCAGGATTTCCTTCAGATTCATGAGACAAAATGGAATTGTCTCTTGAATTTTCAGCAGTTGCAGTTTCTGGTTCAGCTTGACCAGAATTTTTTTTGTCATGATTCTAAGTAGTTTTATCTTCCTTATGAGCTTGATTTCCTGCATCACAATCTTCTAAAATTCTTTGTACCAAGTTAGTATCACAAAATATAACATGTATGGACTCCTCAATAATTCTAGCATCTTGATGATAAACCGTATATGCTTTACTAGTTGTGGAATATCTTACAAACACACACTCATACGCCTTTGGATCAAATTTTCCTAAATTATTCTTGTTGTTTAAAACAAAACATTTGCATCCAAAGATGTGCAAGTAGTCTAAGTTTGGTGGGTAACGTTTCCAAAGTTCATAAGGGGTTTTCTTCAAAAATTTCCTTATGGTTGTTCTATTCAAAATGTGGCAAGCCGTGTTAACCGCTTCAGCCCAAAGGAATTTTGGAATATTACTCTCACATAGCATAGCTCTTGTCATCTCTTGTATGCTTTTATTTTGTCTTTCTACAACACCATTTTGTTGTGGTGTTCTAGGACAAGAGAAGTTGTGAGATATTCCAAATTCCTCACAAAAGGATTCAAATAAATTATTTTCAAATTCAGTTCCATCATCATTTCTTATAGAAGAGATTTGTAAATCCTTTTCATTTTGAATTTTCTTGCAAAAAGGTTCAAAGGCCGAAAAGGCTTCAATTTTTGTGTGCAAGAAACAAAACCCAACCAAACCTAGTATAGTCATCCATAATTACTAAACCATAATGTTTACCACCTAGGCTTTGAATTCTTGTTGGACCAAATAAATCAATGTGTAGCAACTTAAGTGGTCTTTTAGTAAAGATGTCTTCCTTTGGTTTAAAAGAACTTTTGGTTTGTGTAACGACCCAATTTTCAATATGTCTAGATCATACCAGAAACTGAGCGCTACCAATTTGTCTTCCTAATTTTTATCTATTATTTATCATATGAGCCTGATTCGTTGTTAAACGCGTAGTTAATTTGCGTGGTGTATTTTTTTAAAAATGAAAACATTTGGATTAATAGACAGAATCATTTATAATTAATTCACAAGTAATAACAAATAAAACAGTTATAAACAACCACACAAAAATACATCACAAGTAGTTGACAACATTCGGTGAATCAGCCTTTATTAGCATATAGACTGTTAGTTAGAACACCCCTAGATATAGCTAAATAATATCTATATACATATATATACATACAACATCCCAGGTCCTGACCTGTTCAAGAGGTCCCTAAGCTGGCACTTAGGCTAGCCTAGACTCTATACTCACCTAGTCCCTCTAAACTACTAAAGCGAGGAAAAGTACGTTCTAAGTCTTCAAAACTCAAGTCAGGTGGATCGTCATCAAAAGGTAGAACATCATCTGCTACTCCTCTGCACGATCAGACATTGCCATAGGACGTTTCTCTGGTACCTCATGAAGTAGCCACACACAACAGGAGTCTCGTACACATGATTTAGGTTAAAGTTCATGTACAAAGGGGTGTAGACATTGGCTGGTCTCATGGTATATACATAAACAGAGAACGATATTCACCATATACTAAGAAGACTACCTAGAGCGGAATCCTTTTTGTAAAGGCCGTCAGCGAACTACAGAAAGGAACTCTTGCTTCCATCTGAAGGGGAAGGGAGAGAGAAGGGATAAGAACTGGGGAGTTCTTAGTAGGGTCGGGGTTATTAGTTACGTTCATTAATTTCGTGTTGTTTAGCAAATAAATAGCAGAATACCGAGAAGTAGTAGACAGAAGAAACAGATAAATAGAGAAAATAGAAAGCAAAACACAAACAAAAGAATACAAGAAAACAAAACACAGACACAGAGAATAGAATGAAAACAAAGAAAGCATACATTCAAACAACAATCATAACAGAGGAAATGTGCAACCAAGTATGATGCATGTCTGTCCTATGCAGGCCATGAGCTCACGTGTCGGTTTACACCCTGCAGCCCGACATTACCTAGGAACTAGTCCTAGATATGGCTTATTTTCTGTAGGTGAACTTCGGCCTACAGAAATAGCACTCCTGTAAGTGAACTTTGGCTTATAGGAATAGTCTAAACACAACACAACAACTTTCTGTAGGTGAACTTCGGCCTACAGAAATAACACCTCTGTAAGTGAACTTCGGCTTACAGAAATGGTGCCCCTGTAAGTGAACTTCGGCTTACAGGAATAATATAAACACAACAGAGCAACTTTCTGTAGGTGAACTTCGACCTACAGAAATAACACCTCTGTAAGTGAACTTCGGCTTACAGAAATAGCGCCCCTGTAAGTGAACTTCGGCTTACAGGTATCACAACTCTCTGTAGGTGAACTTCGGCCTACAGGAGCAACACCCTGAGATACACAATTGATATTCACTGCAGGTGAACTTCGGCCTACAGGAATAACAACTCACTGTAGGTGAACTTGGGCCTACAGGACCTCTAGGGCCAATGGAAAAGCAGCAGAGGAACATCCAACAGAACATCATGCTACAAGGCTTAACTCTTTATTCTTATACTCTTCTCTTTATATCTCTTTACTCTGTTCTGGTTTCTCTTTTCTCTGTATCTCTTTACTCTGTTTTAATTACTCTGTTATCTGTATTCCTTTTCTCTTCTCTAATTACTCTTTTCATCTGTATCTATATTATTCTTTTTCTCTTTATCTCTTTAATTTACTCTGGTTACTCTATTTTCTGTGTTTCTCTACTCTGCCCTGATTTCGTATGTATTTAAAGCTTATGTAAATTTCGGTATGAATAGTTAGTCTGTCCCAAGTATAGGTTCATTAAATCTATACTGAAACAGTTTAACTTTTTATATTATACCTAACCCTAGTCGCAACTCAAGGACTAACTATGTTGTCCTAGTTCGTTCGCTATTCTCTGTTTGTTTTTCTGTCATTAAAACTTTACAGACTTTTTCTTCGATTTTTATCTTTCTTCAACTCTTTATCTTTCTTTTATCTTTGCCTCACTAATATGTTCTTACAACTCCCTAAGTGTTTTATGAAGGTAATTATGAGATTCTGCGCTTAAAGTTGTCTTTCTAAAGCTTTTACAGAAAACTGCATTTTCCGCATTATTTTATTATTTTATTAAAATATTATTTTTAATTAAATATTATTATTTAATATTTTATTATTATCTATTATTTTATTAATATATTTTCGAAAATTACCCCACTTTAACTTTTAACCTTTAACATTCACTTTTTACCACCCGTAACTTTTAATATTTCTACTTTAACCACCCTAACTTTCAGAAATTACAAAATAACCCCTCAAACACCAAAATATTTACTTCCTTGCCCTTTTCAAGATCTAAAAGGTGTTCTTCATTGTTCTTCACCACACTCAAAGTGTTCTTCATGTTCTTCATAAATTCTTCAGATTCTTTCTCTGTTTTTACCCGTTTTTCAGTCTTTTCAGCAACCGATTTTTACCAAAATTCAAAATAAATTAGCAGCCACTAAAACCCCATCTTTTCTACATGATTTCAACACAAATTGAACCTCAATTTAAGCTTAGGGTTTCGTTTTTCCAGCTGCCCCAAGAACATGAACTTTAAAGCTTGAATTTCATCAAATTTCATCAAAATTTTACCAAATTTTCACCAAGAATCAATCATATAAGCAACCAATTTTTAGCACAGCCAATTTATACAACATTCACACAACTCAAACACAAATAATCAAGATTAATTTCGTGACACCCTATCTGATTTTGCTGCTCCAAATTCAGTTAGACTTTCAGGTGGTCCTGTAGCACCTTTTCCTCCCAAATCACATCAAAAACAACTTTAAATCCAAAAATTCTCAACTGACCAAATCTTACTCAGTATGTTAGGAAGAGATATATCACCTTAGACTTGCTGGAAATTCACATTTCTTGGCCCTCAAGTCAAGTTAAGCATGATTCCTAAGGAAGAACATCAAGAAAACACATGTTTTGCATGGTTTTCCTTGAAAACCGAATTGAAATGGGAGGGAGACAGCCATCTCACCTTATTTCCAGTCTTGATAAGTCACATGGTTATGTAGAGGAAGAAGAGAGGATCATTTTGGTGAAATCGGAGTTTTGATTTGAGTTTTAGTTTAGAAGAAATCAAGCTTTGAAGATTAAGTGTTCATGAAAGTTTCTCTCTTTTCTCTCTTGTTATTTTCGGCCAAAATGATGAAATGAGACAGCCTTGGAGGTCTTGGGGGTGTAAGGTGAGTTGTGATTGGTTGGCTTGGAGGTGGATTAAAATAATATTAAAATATCTCTGGTGTACAACTACTAAAACTAGGTGTACTGGAACACTCGTAAAAACATCTCTAAAAATTATTTTCTGAGCTACTAGCATAAATGACACTAGTAACATATTTATTATGAGAATAGAACATGTATAATGAGGCCTTAGCATTGCTAAATTCATCAGAGAGTGCTGGTGCTAAGCTGCACCAGTAAACCATAAACCCGGTTAAACCGATTTTCTGTTTTTAACTAAAACAGACCAGGTAACCTTATATTATCATTCAAGAATTTTATAATACTAATATAATGATAATATTATACTATTATCTCTCTCCTCTCATGAATCGAGTCCGGTTCGTCAAACAGAGACTATTTACGAAAATCAGAATCAAAACTGCCAACCGATACGGTTCAAAAACTAGGTTCTTCGTGATTGCGTTATCGAGCTTGCCTCGGAAAAGGTTCTAGTTTAAGGATGACATAATAATAATGAGGATTGATGTAACAACCCTGATTTTCGAGTACGCGAGATCTTTTCTGAAGGCATTGATTTCTCCGAAAGATCAGTAAAGGGAACACCTCTGTTATATCATCAAGCATCTCAATCCTCATTATCATTATGTCATCCTTAAGCTAGAACCTTTTCCGAGGCAAGCTCGATAACGCGGTCACGAAGAACCTAGTTTTTGAATCGTATCGGTTGGCAGTTTTGATTCTGATTTTCGTAAATAGTCTCTGTTTGACGAACCGGACTTGATTCATGAGAGGAGAGAGATAATAGTATAATATTATCATTATATTAGTATTAGAAAATGTTTGAATGATATTATAAGGTTACCTGGTCTGTTTTAGTTAAAAACAGAAAATCGGTTTAACCGGGTTTACGGTTTACTGGTGCAGCTTAGCACCAGCACTCTCTGATGACTTTAGCAATGCTAAGGCCTCATCATACATGTTTTATTCTCATAATAAATATGTTACTAGTGTCATTTATGCTAGTAGCTCAGAAAATAATTTTTAGAGGTGTTTTTACGAGTGTTCCGATACATCTAGTTTTAGTAGTTATACACCTGAGATATTTTAATATTATTTTAATCCACCTCCAAGCCAACCAATCACAACTCACCTTACACCCCCAAGACACTCCAAGGCTGGTCATTTACTCCCTTTGGCCGAAATTGAAAGGAGAGAAAAGAGAGAAAACTTCATGAACACTTAATCTTCAAAGCTTGATTTCTTCTGAACTAAAACTCAAATCAAAACTCCGATTTCACCAAAATGATCCTCTCTTCTTCCACTACATAACTATGTAACTTATCAAGGCTGGAAATAAGGTTAGATGGCTGTCCCTTTCCCATTTAAATTCGGTTTTCAAGGAAAACCATGCAAAACATGTGTTTTCTTGATGTTCTTCCTTAGGAATCATGCTTAACTTGACTTGAGGGCCAAGAAACATTAATTTTCAGCAAGTCTAAGGTGAGATATCTCTTCCTAACATACTGAGTGAGATTTGGTCAGTTGAGAGTTTTTGGATTTAAAGTTGTTCTTGGTGTGATTTAGGAGGAAAAAGTGCTTAAGGACCACCTGAAAGTCTAACCGAATTTGGAGCAGCAAATCAAGGTAGGGTGTGACGAATTTAATCTTTATTGATTGTGTTTGAGATGTGTGATTATGATATGGTTTGGTTATGCTTGAAATTGATTGCTTATATGAGTTATTCTTGATGAAAGTTTGTTGAAATTTTGATGAAATTTGATGATATTCAAGCTATGAATGTTGTTCTTGAGGGCTGCTGGAAAAACGAACCCTAGGCCTTAAATTGGGGTTCAATTTGTGTTAAAATCATGTAGAAAAGATGGGGTTTTAGTGGCTGGGAATTTATTATGAATTATAGTAAAAATCGGTTGCTGAAAAGACTGAAAAACGGGTAAAAACAGAGAAAGAATCTGAGGAATATACGAAGAACACGAAAAACACTTTGAGTGTGGTGAAGAACATTGAAGAACACCTTTTAGATCTTAGAAAGGGCAAGGAAGTAAATATTTTGGTGTTTGAGGGGTTATTTGGTAATTTCTGAAAGTTAGGGTGGTAAACGTAGAAATATTAAAAGTTACGGGTGGTAAAAAGTGAATTTTAAAGGTTAAAGGTAAAGTTAAGGTAATTTTCAAAAATATATTAATAAAATAATAAATAATAATAAAATATTAAATAATAATATTTAATTAAAAATAATATTTTAATAAAAATAATAAAATAATGCGGAAAAGGCAATTTTCTGTAAAAGCTTTAGAAAGACAACTTTAAGCACAGAATCTCATAATTACCTTCATAAAACACTTAGGGAGTGGTAAAAACATATTAGTGAGGCAAAGATAAATAAAAGATAAAAAGTTGAAGAAAAGATAAAAAAATCGAAGAAAAAGTCTGTAAAGTTTTAATGACAGAAAAACAGACAGAGACTAGTAAACGAACTAGGGCAACTTAGTTAGTACTTGAGTCGCGACTAGGGTTAGGTATTATATGAAAAGTTAAACTGTTTCAGTATAGACTTAATGAACCTATACTTGGGACAGACTAACTATTCATACCGAAATTTACATAAGCTTTAAATACATACGTTAAACAGAGAAATCAGAGCAGAGTAAAGAAAACACAGAGAACAGAGTAACCAGAGAAAAGTAAAGAGATACAAAGAAAAGAGTAATCAAAGCAGAGTAAAAAGACAAAGTGAAAAGAGTAATATGATAAAGAGAAATGGTTTGAGCCAAGATATTGTAAAAGTAAAAGCTGTAAAGTTTGTAAAGTATGATTGAACAGAGAAAGAAAGAAGTACTGCATAAGAATGTGAAAGTAATGATGAACAATGAGAATGATATTGAATGATGATAATGAGAAAAGAGTAATATAACAAAGAGAATAGAGGAGAAGAGTATAAAGATAAAGAGTTAAGCCTTGTGGCATGATATTCTATTATATGTTCATCTGATGCTTTTCTATTGGCCCTAGAGGTCCTGTAGGCCCAAGTTCAGCTACAGTAAGTTGTTATTCCTATAGGCCGAAGTTCACTTGCAGTGAATATCAATTGTGTATCTCAGGGTGTTGCTCCTGTAGGCCGAAGTTCACCTACAGAGAGTTGTGATACTTGTAAGCCGAAGTTCACTTACAGGGGCGCTATTTCTGTAAGCCGAAGTTCACTTACAGAGGTGCTATTTCTGTAGGCCGAAATTCACCTACAGAAAGTTGTTGTGATTAAACCATTTCTGTAAGCCGAAGTTCACTTACAGAGGTGTTATTTCTATAGGCCGAAGTTCACCTATAGAAAGTTGTTGTGTTGTGTTTAGACTATTCCTGTAAGCCGAAGTTCACTTACGGGAGTGCTATTTCTGTAGGCCGAAGTTCACCTACAGAAAATAAGCCATATCTAGGACTAGTTCCTAGGTAATGTCGGGCTGCAGGGTGTAAACCGACACGTGAGCTCATGGCCTGCATAGGACAGACATGCATCATACTTGGTTGCGCATTTTCTCTGTTATGATTGTTGTTTGAATATATGCTTTCTTTGTTTTCATTCTATTCTCTGTGTCTGTGTTTTGTTTTCTTGTATTCTTTTGTTTGTGTTTTGCTTTCTATTTTCTCTATTTATCTGTTTCTTCTGTCTACTGCTTCTCGATATTCTGCTATTTATCTGCTAAACAACACGGAATTAATGAACTTAACTAATAACCCCGACCCTACTAAGAACTCCCCAGTTCTTACCCCTTCTCTCTCCCTTCCCCCTTCAGATGGAAGTAAGAGTACCTTACCATAGTTCACTGATGACCGTTCGCAAGAAGAGGATTCTGCTCTAGATAGTCTTCTGAGTCTAGGGTGAATATCGTTCTCTGATTATATGTAAATACTGTGAGACCAGCCAACGTCTGCACCCCTTCGTATGCGCACTTTAACCTAAATCCTGTGTACGAGATTTCTATTTTGTGGATACTTCATGAGGTACCAGAAAGACGTCCTGTGGAAAAGTCTGATCGTGCAGAGGAGTAGCAGATGATGTTCTATCTTTTGATGACGTTCCACCTGACTTGAGTTGTGAAGACTTAGAACGTACTTTCCCTCGCTTTAGTAGTTTAGAGGGACTAGGTGAGTATAGAGTCTAGGCTAGCCTAGGCGCCAGCTTAGGGACTTCTTGAACAGGTCAGGACCTGGGATGTTGTATGTTTATATATGTATATAGATATTATTTAGCTATATCTAGGGGTGTTCTAACTAAAAGGCTATACTCTAATAAAGGCTGGTTCACGGAATGATATCAACTGCTTGTGATATATTTATGTATGGTTGTTTATAACTGTTTTATCTGTTATCAGTTGTGAATTGCTTATGAATGATTTCGTCTATTAATCCAAATGTTTTCAAAAAAAAAAGTACCTCGCAAATTAACTACGTTTTTAACAACGAATCAGGCTCATATGATAAATAATAGATAATAATTAGGAAGACAAGTTGGTAGCGCTCAGTTTCTAGTATGATCATGACGTACCAGAAATTAGGTCGTTACAATTGAGATGCTTGATAATACATCAGAGGTGTTCCCTTTACTGATCTTCCAGAGGATTTCATGCCTTCGGAAAAGATCTCGCATACTTGGAAAAACGGGGTTGTTACAGTTTGTTTTCCCATTTGGCAAGCATCACAAGTGATGTCTTTGTCAAACTTTATCAAAAGAAGACCTCTTACTAATTCTTTCTTTACAAGTTTGTTTATTTGAAACATACTTGCATGGCCCAATCTCTTGTGCCATAACCACTTTTCAGATTCTTTAGAGTGAAGACAAGCTACATTTTGATTCTTTAGTTCATCAAGAGTAAGTCCATACATATTATTAAAACGCTTGGCAACAAACATCACTTTATTTGTCTTTTCATTAACAACACAGCATTCAAATTTTTTGAAAGTCACTAGATATCCTAAATCACACAGCTGACTTATACTCAAAAGATTGTGCTTCAAACCACATACCAAAAGTACATTATCGATGAAAGTAGATTGCTCATTACCTACTTTTCCAATAGCAATAATTTTACCTTTACTATCATCTCCAAAGGTCACAAAACCTCCATCATACTTATTTAGTTTGATGAAGTAGGTTGACCTTCCAGTCATGTGCCTTGAACATCCACTATCCATGTACCACATGTCCTTTTTGTTCTTGGATGCTAGGCAAATCTGCATGAAGAGTTTCAAGAAGCTTTAGGTATCCAAATTAATTTGGATCCTTTGAAGTTAATCCATCTTGGTTGCCCAAGTGCATTGAAATCACAAACAACATTGTGAACTTTGTTTCCTACAACCCTTTTTTTAATGAAACATTGTGCATATGAGTGACCAAATTTCTTGCAATTGACACAATAATTTTCTGATGTGTGTCACTAAAATTGAGGTGAGTTATATTGCTTGAAATGATTAAAGTGTTGAAATTTTCTAGTTTTTGGAGGAGATGCATTTCTTTTGACAAACTGATTTTTATTAAAGTTATTCCTCTTTGCAAAAGCATTTTCACCAGAATTTCTTTGAACATTTTTACCTTTCGAATATGAGATTTTGTTGTAAAATGGTAGTTTCTTGAAAACACCCTCATTTTTCGAAATGTAACCCAAACCTGGCCGGTTTGAACTCGGATTAGTTATTGGTGAAGGCTCAGTTTCACTTGTGTATACTTCATCAAATTTTTCTTCAAAAGTTGAAACATATCCAATACTCGATTTGTTTGGTATGGATTTGGTATTTGATGAAGAAGCCACAAATTTTATAGAGGAAGTGTTGGAAATTGCATATTCCTTGGCTATGTAGCCTAAACCAGATTTTTCAAATAATGGTCTTTGACTTGCAAGTAATTTGTCCAAGTTACTAGAACCTTGAGCAAATTTTGCTAAGTCACCATTCAGCCTTTTAATCATATCATTTAATCTTTTATTTTCAGCAATTAACTCATGAGAAGGATCCACAATGTGCTTTCCTTTTAATTTTTCAAGTTCAGATTTTAGAAATCTATTTTCTTCAATGATGTCCAAAGCACATTCAGTTTCCTTCACTTTTTCTTTTAAAAAATCATTTTCAGCTCTTAACATATCTCTTTCAGATCTGTATTCATTGTACTTGTCAAGCAGTTTTGAGGTGTTTAAAGTGAGATCATCAATAATAGCATGTAAGTCCTCAATGGTCAAATCATAGTAATTTACCTCATCAAGATTGTTGTTTCTAGCCATGAAGCAGTCTTTGTCATCTCCTTCAGATTCTTCTTCTTCATTTGATTCGTTCTCAAGATCCTCCCAAGCTGCCATGGGTACTCTCTTCCTTTCCTTCTTTCCTTTGTCCTCCTTTTTGAGCTTTAGACAGTTTAGCTTGAAGTGTCCAGCCTCCTTGCAGTGATGGCACGTCACTTTGCTCAAGTCGATCTTGTGCTCCTTTGAACTTGAACCCTTGTATTTGCCCTTGTTCTTCATCATCCTTCTAAATCTCCTAGCAAAAAAAAAAAAGCTCGTCATCTGAAATACCATCACTAGACTCACTCTCTTTTGGTTCTATTTGTGACTTGAGGGCTATTCCCTTTTTCTTTGAGTCTGTGTTTGTGTGTGTGGCTTCATATGCAAGGAGTTTTCCTCTCAGCTCATCATAAGTTATGGGACTTATGTTGTTACTCTCGGTTAGGACAGTGGCAGTGTTTTCCCATTCTTTTGTGAGGCTTCTAAGGAGTTTTTCACCAAGGTTTGTTCTGCATAGTTTGTACCCATAGCATCAAGGTTGTTGATTATGATTGAGAATCTCTCAAACGCTTCATCAATGCTTTCTCCATCCTTCATGCTAAACATCTCGTACTCTTTTCGCAGCATATCAATCCTCATTTCTTTGACTTGTTTAGTTCCTTCGTGTGTAACCTAGAGTTTTTTCCAGATTTCTTTGGCTCTCTTGCATCTAGACACCTTCCGGTACTCTTCGAAGCTGATAGCACAGTGAAGAAGGTTGATTGCTTTAGCATTCAGCTCTATTTTCTTCTTATCATCTTCATTTCATTCAGCTTTTTTTGGAGTCACCACTCCATCAGCACTTGTTTTTGTTGGGATCTTGGGACCACTCACAACAATCTTCCATATGTTGTAGTCAATGGATTGGATGAAAATCCTTATCCTTTCTTTCCAGTAGGAGTAGTTCTTCCCGTTGAAGAAAGGTTGCCGGTTGTTTGACTGGCCTTCAGTGAGGGTGTAGGCAACTGTGGTTGTGCCCAAGTTATTCGCCATTGGATCTTTGCTCCAAGCGGTTAAGCTTGATTCTTGAGACCTTAGCTCTTGATACCAATTGAAGGTTGTAGTAAGCTTAGAGAAGGGGGGTTGAATCTATGCCTTCCTTTTAGTTGCTATTTTTACTCTTTTTAAACAAACTTTCAATTCTGAATCTATTTGTACTCAGCAGCAGAAATTTATGAGACAATTTATTTTTGTCTAATGAATATCAGAAAATAGAACACAGTAGAGAGGAGAAAAGCTAACACCAGCATGTATCCTGGTTCAGTTGCCTTGTGCTATACAACTTACATCCAGTCTCCTCCACAACAGTGGAAGAATTTTCACTATAGTTAACAGTATTATATACACCAATTTCACAGGATTGACCTAATCCTTTCACACTCAAGTTCTATCCTAACTTGACATTGGCTATGCTAATACCTAACTATTCACTCTTAGTGCTAACCCAACTAAGAAAGGGATACCTTACAAGTACAAGATACAAGAAACTTAACCAACCTAAAGAAATCAGAAAATAACTCTAGGCTTTTCTCTCAAGTGTTTCTCTCAGCCTTTTTCCACTCATGGCTTTTTCTTAAACTTTCTCACAATGCCTTTTCTCACAAGAAATTACAGAAAGATAAATATTGAAAAGTACATTACAATCAGTAAAACATAAAGGAGATTGACTTCATCAACAACCTCTTTGCTATGTGCAAAACCAGATTTGCAAACCTCAGCTTGAGTTCTTCAGTATTGGCCGAATACTTCTTTGAAAGAAAGCATTATCCAAGTAGAGGAACTTCTTTTTAGAACACTACTCTCAAACACTAGTTTTTTCTCCTCTGTTCTGAATGAACAGAAAAACTTCTTTTATCTCCTTGCATGTTGCTGGGTCCTTCTACCAAGGTCAACACCTTGAGCCTTGAGCTTCACCAACCAACAGATTCACTTTTTCTCTTTAATCCCCAGAGTAGAAACTCTCCTTCTGACTTCCTCATCTTGACTGAGAGCCATACAATAGCAACCACAAAAATCTTTCAATGGTCAACTTAATCTGAGCCATTGAGAAGCTACTTGGTTGATAAACCACTATTTTATGGTTTATAATGTGTTTAATTGTGTGGTTTTATCATGATCTTTATCCACTTATTCATATGATTAGCATGCATTTATATTTCCTTCCTAAAATTATCACATGATTAAAAACTTGCTTCCTAAGAGACTTTTAATTATGTATTTTAATTCTCCTTTATTCCATTCGATGCCGTGATCTGTGTGTTAAATGTTTCAGGCTTTATAGGGCATGAATGAGTTGGAGATTGGAAAGGAATCTTGCAAAAATGGAAGGAACACAAGAAGTTGAGGAGATGACCAGCGAGAAGTGACGCGGCCGCATGGCTCATGCGACCGCGCGAAAGAGAGGAAATCGTAGTGACGCGGCCGCATGGCTCACGCGACCGTGCAGATTGGAATAGCACAAGTGACGCAGAGGCATGGACGACGCGCCCGCGTGGCAAAGCAAAACGCCGAATGACGTGTCCGCATGAATGACGCGATCGCGTGACGTGCGTGATCTGCATAATCTGTAGAATTTGCTGGGGGCGATTTTGGGCCCTGTTTTGACCCAGTTTTTGGCCCAGAAAAGCCAACTAGAGCCAGAGAACATGCAGAAACCAACAACAACATTCATTCTACACAATTTTAGTTTTTAGATCTAGTTTTACTCCTCCTCTAGGTTTTCTCTCTACACATTCATAGTTCTTAGGATTTTTATTTCTATTACTCTTTGCATTGGGATATTGAGAAGAGTTATTACCTCATCAAGACTTCGTCATTCTAGTTCGTTTTCTTTACTTGGCTTCACTCTTCCATGTCCTTTAATTTACTCAATTTCACTATTGGATTATTTTAGAATTTATTGATACAAGAATTACTTTTGTTTTTAATTGATTCCTTTGAGTTTTATTTATCATGTCTTTCTTTAATTCCCTTTCCTATGTTATGAGTTCTACATTCACAATGAGCGAGTAGTTCCCTAACTTGATGGGGAGTTGATTGAAAGGAACCCTTGAGTTGGGATGCTTAAAGGAAAATTGTAATTGGGTTTATTGTTGGAATGCTCTCTAGTCACTGACACTAATCCTTTTCAATTGAGCGGATTGGAACTTGTGAATAGAAATAGCATTCCAACTTTTTGACTTTCCCTTACCTAGTAAGGGGTAACTAAACAGAACAACCTTCAATTATCAATTAATCTTGAGAGTACTTCAACAAGAATAGGGCTTCCAACTAATCTACTCCCAGTCAAGGCTTTTATTTAAATTATTTAATTTCTCTAATTTAATTTCCTGTTTATTCAACTCAAACCCTTTTTGAAAACATCTGATTAATAAAATAGCACACCTTTCTGTAACTCGTTGGGAGACGACCTGGGATTCATACTCCCAGTATTTTAATTTTAATTTTTGTGACACCCTTCTAAATTGATAAGCAGATTTCTGGTTGGTTGAGAACTATACTTGCAACGCATATCTTATAACAATTCTTGACTCGCCAATTTCCGCCACGTCAATTTTTGGCGCCATTGCCGGGGAGTTGGAATAGAGTGCTAAGTTATTGATTAGAATTTATTTATTTGCATTTTATTTTATCTTTATACTATGAGCTACTTGTTTCTTTCATTAGATGACGCGTTCACTTCCTGATCCAAGCTTACCAGTATTCGATCCTGAGATTGAAAAAACTATTTCACGAATAAGGCAAGCTCGGCGTCAGTTAGTCCTCTCTGAGGGCGGATCTAAAACGTCATTTGAGGAAAAAACCAGCCCTCGTTCTACTGATTTGGTTGATTCACGTGAAGGTGACATGGCAGCACCTAGGAGAGTTACTATCCAAGAGGCTGGAGCCCCTGATTTTACAATGCAACCGTTTCAAGTGTATCACCTAGCGATGGCTACAGACTTTAAAATAAAGACTGCACTGCTCAATTTGATGCCCAAGTTTCATGGCTTACCTGCTCAAGAGCCTATCAAGCACCTAAGAGATTTTCAAGCAGCCTGTTCTACTGTCAGGCGTGACGGTGCAGATGAAATTTCAATTCTGTTGAAAGCTTTCCCGTTTTCTCTTGAGGGAAAGGCGAGAGAGTGGTACTACACTCAACTCGCAGCAACTGTATCCAACTGGGATACACTTAGAAGAGAATTCTTGGAAAAGTTCTTTCCAGCTGAAGTTACTGATAAACTGAGGAAAGATATTTCCATGATTGTTCAGGATGAGTCGGAGACTCTCTATGAATACTGGGAGCGCTTCAATAATCTTCTAGAAGCATGCCCCCACCATATGATTGACAAGATAGTGTTACTCAGTTACGTCACATAGGGCATGAGACCCCAAGATAAGACCACATTGGAAAGTGCTAGCAATGGGTTTATGAAAAAGTACAAGACCACTGATGAGGCATGGCAATTGATCAGCGACCTAGTTGAATCTACTAGGAATCATAGGCAGAAACAAGGCCGTTCAAAAGCCGTTGCAGAAGTATCCTCTAGCAGAGAGACTGCTGCTCTAACTCAGAGTATCTGTGAAATGACCAACTTGCTGAAGCAGATGCAATTGAATCAACAACAAGTTCAGCAAGCTCAACCACAACAAAGCCAACAGTTAGTCCCACAGAGAGTTTGCGAAATTTGTGCTGATTATAGCCATTATACTGATGAATGCCCGCAGCTCCAGCAGGAAGACAACACCGTGGCAGCCACTCATAACTTTTATAACCGCCCCAACTAAGGGTACAATAAGGTGGCAATTACAGCCATGGATGGCAGGACAATTCTAACCAGAATTGGAGGGACAACAACAACAGAGGAGGCAGAGACAATCAGGGAAATCAGAGGTAGAACAATAACAACAACAGGCAGTAGAACCAGAACCAGCCTTACAGAGCACCTCACCTGAGGCAACCCCAAGGACCACAGAATACCCAACAGCAGACCTCTCAAATTACATATCCTTCTTCATCTTCTAATGACGACTTACTACAATCTATTGATCGGAGACAACAGACCATGGAAAATAACCTTTATGCTACACTAAATGGTCTGAACTCTACTTTGCAAGCTCTTGTCTCACATATTGGATCAATGAATAACTCCAATAACCAGCCTTTGAGCTCCAGTGGAATTCCCTCTCAACCATTACCCAATCCAAAGGGTGGCATTAATGCAATCACCCTAAGGTCCGGAACCACACTGCAGGAGAGGAATCAGGAGGAGCCAAGCCCACCAGAACACGCCTCAGCTGAAGAGGTAGTGGAAATAGAAGATGTTAAAGAGGAAGAGGACATACAGGACATAGATGAAAAAGAAGAAGTTCAACCACAGGAGGAAGCACCATAGGGCGCAGACACTGCAGAAGACACCACTCCCATTCCATTTTCACAACTTGCAAGGAAGTCCAGGAAGCAGCTGGAACCTGATCCCAAAATGGTAGAGATATTCAAAAAGGTTGAGGTAACTGTTCCTCTTTTTGATGTTATTCAACAGGTACCTAAATATGCAAAGTTTCTAAAAGATTTATGTATACATAAAGACAAAATTAATGAATTAGAAACTATTCCTTTAGGTAGTTCCATATCTGCTTTAATGGGAGGTTTACCTGAAAAGTGTAGTGACCTAGGTCCATGCATGGTTAATTGTACTATTGGTGGTGTAGTATTTTCTAACTGCATGTGTGATTTAGGAGCATGTGTGAGTATAATGCCTTTGTCTATATATGATATTTTGAGGTTTCCTCCCTTAAAAAGGTCGGCAGCTCGTTTTGTGTTAGCAGATAAAAGCATTATTATAGTGGCTGGAGTTGCTGAAGATGTATTAGTGGGCATTAAGGGGCTCACATTTCCCATTAATTTTTATATCCTGGAGATGCCCCAAATGACTCAGAAAAGCCCTCATCAAACCTACTCGGAAGACCATTCCTGAAGACCTCGAAGTTCAAATTAGATGCTTTCTCAGGAACATACTCTTTTGAAATAGATGGCCGAGTAGTAATCTTCAATCTGAATGGAGTTATGAAGCATCCTCCGGAGGATCATTCTATCCTCCAGTGTGACATCATAGATGAAACCGTGGCTGAAGTTCACCAGGAGAAATTCGAAGAGAAGTACATAGGACAAGGTCCAAGTGTGGGGACATTCTCAGAGGATAATGACAGTTCTTTACCATTGTTACCAGCCCCAGACAACCCAGAGCCTAACCATGATCCGAAGTTAGAATTAAAACCCCTTCCTCCACACCTCAAATATGCTTACCTTGAAGACGAGCAGAAGTTTCCAGTTATCATTGTAAGGGAACTCACTTCTCAACAGGAAGAGCAGTTACTTAGTGTATTGAGGAAGTACAAGAAGGCAATTGGTTGGAGTTTGGCAGACATAGTAGGCAACAACCCTCAAGTCTGTGAGCATAGGATATTTTTAGAAGAGGGAGCAAGACCTGTCCGTCAACCCCAGAGAAGAGTGAACCCCACTATCTTAGAGGTTGTCAAGAAGGAAGTGACCAGACTACTGGAGACAGATATCATCTACCCCATTTCAGACAGTGAATGGGTAAGCCCAGTACAAGTGGTGCCCAAGAAGTCTGGAATCACTACAGTAAAGAATGAGCATGGAGACCTCATTGCAACCAGAGTTCAGAATGCCTGGAGGGTCTGTATTGACTACAGACGCCTCAACCAGGCCACTCGTAAGGATTACTATCCTCTTCCATTCATTAATCAAATGCTGGATCGCCTGTCAGGTAAATCACATTATTGTTTTCTAGATGGTTACACAAGTTATTTCCAGATTCATATAGCTCCTGAGGATCAGGAAAAGACCACTTTTACATGTCCTTTTGGGATTTATGCTTACAAGAGAATGCCCTTTGGCTTGTGCAATGCACCAGCTACCTTCCAAAGGTGCATGATGAGTCTTTTCTCTAATCTTATTGAGGATTGTATGGAAGTTTTTATGGATAATTTTAGTATATATGGCAATTCCTTTAACCTTTGCTTAGATGGATTATCTAGAGTATTAGATAGATGTGTCAGTACAAACCTTGTATTAATTTTTGAAAAATGTCACTTTATGGTAAAACAAGGTATCGTACTAGGACATGTTGTGTCTAATACTGGCATTTCTGTAGATCCAGCAAAGGTGGATGTTATTTCTAGTTTACCTTACCCCTCCTCTATGAGGGAAGTCTGTTCGTTCCTTGGCCATGCAGGTTTTTACAGGAGATTCATTAAGGACTTCAGTAAGGTAGCACTTCCCTTATCCAGACTACTGCAGAAGGATATTGAGTTCAAGTTCAGTGAGGATTGCAAACAAGCGTTTGATAAGCTGAAGACCGCCCTGACTTAAGCTCCAATTATGAGAGGACCAGACTGGAGCCAGCCATTTGAAATAATGCGCGACGCCTCCAACCATGCAGTAGGAGCAGCACTGGCTCAGCGTGAAGGTAAGGACCCCTTTGTTATTGCTTATGCGTCTAAAACTTTAGATGCCGCTTAGTCCAATTACACTACTACTGAGAAAGAGCTTCTTGCTATTGTTTTTGCTCTGGATAAATTCCGAGCCTATTTACTTGGTACGAAGGTAGTAGTGTACTCAGACCACGCAGCTCTAAAGTATCTATTAGCTAAAAAGGAATCCAAACCAAGGCTCATACGTTGGATACTGCTATTACAAGAATTTGATTTAGAAATTAAGGATAGGAGTGGTAACCAGAATTTAGTGGCAGACCATTTAAGTCGCCTTGAGCACATTACAGATGACCCCACTCCTATGGCTGATAATTTCCCATTTGATAACTTGCAAGCAGTATCTGAGGTAGTATCTTGGTATGCACCTGTAGCTAATTATCTAGTTAGCCGCACCTTTCCTCCAAACTTTTCTAAGCATCAAAGAGACAAGCTGAAAAGTGAGTCTAAATATTATATATGGGATGACCCATATTTATGGAGATGTGGCGCTGACCAGGTAATTAGGCGGTGTGTGCCTCAATCAGAATTCCAGTCCATCTTAGAGGCCTGTCACTCATCTGAGAGTGGAGGACATTTTGGCCCTCAAAGAACAGCTAGAAAAATCTTAGACTGTGGATTCTGGTGGCCTACACTTTTTAGAGACGCTGCTGAATTTTGTAGATCTTGTTTTCCATGCCAAAAATTTGGTAATATATCCAAGAGGGATGAGATGCCTCAACAAATTATGCTTTTCTGTGAAATTTTTTATGTTTGGGACATTGACTTCATGGGTCCATTTCCAAATTCTAATGGTTATTTTTATATATTGTTAGCTGTGGATTACATTTCCAAATGGGTGGAAGCAATTCCTACCCGCACTGATGATGCTAACACTGTTGTTTCCTTTGTGAGAAATCACATTATTTGTCGCTTTGGATCACCACGAGCAATCGTGAGCGATCAAGGCACCCATTTTTGTAACAAGAGACTAACAGGATTAATGAAGAAGCATGGGATAATTTATAAGGTTGCAACAGCCTACTATCCTCAGACTAATGGGCAAGTCGAGGTGTCAAACAGAGAGATAAAGCGTATCTTGCAGAAGATAGTCAAACCTCATAGAAGAGACTGGAGCACCAGGCTACAAGATGCACTCTGGGCATACAGAACAGCATACAAAACACCCATTGGGATGAGCCCTTTTCGCTTGGTTTATGGAAAAGCTTGTCATCTTCCTGTTGAAGTAGAGCACAAAGCCTTTTGGACAGTGAAGGAATGCAACATGGGAATTGAGAAAGCCAGAGTTGAAAGGAAATTACAACTGCAAGAATTGGAAAGCCTTTGCCTAGAAGCTTATGAGAACTCAAGGCTTTACAAGGAGAGATGAAGGCTGTACATGATCAGCACATCAAGAGAAAAGAGTTCCAACCTGGGGACTTAGTCCTCCTTTACAAATCTCGACTGAGGCTCATGCCAGGCAAGTTGAGATCAAGATGGGAAGGTCCATACAGAGTAGAGAAGGCCAAACCATACGAAGTCTATCACCTAAGCCACCCTTCAAGCTCTGAACTTATGAAACTTAATGGACATCGTTTAAAGCTGTACCATGGCGAGAAACTGAAGAAAAACAAGGAGCTCGAGATCTTCCTCTTGGAAGATCCCTATATAGCCAAAGCCTGAGCTAGTGGAGCGTCCAACTTACGGACGTTAAAGCAAAGTGCTAGGTGGGAGACAACCCACCATGGTATGATCGCTCTTTTCTTTATTCTTAGTTTTCCCTATTCAATAACTCTTCTCTTTATTAGTACATTTCGCGTATCTGTATTTACATACTTTTATTTTAAAAAAAAATTTCACGCGACGCGACCGCCTCATTGACGCGCCTGCGTCGCAGGAGAGGGGAGAAAATAATAAAAACGAACAGAGAGTCACGCAAGAGCGTGGCTGGAGGCGTGCCAGTGGCACAAATCGCCCCACGCGACCGCGTCACCGACGCGTCCGCGTCAAATGGGATCATTGGCCTCCCACGCGACCGCATCACTCACGCGGCCGCGTGCCCTGGAATTCGACGTGAAAAGGGCGCACGACCGAAAGTTGTGCTAGAGTGGTGCTGGATTGGTGCTGAACGCACAATTCTTCCCACGCGGCCGCGTGACCGACGCGACCGCGCCATATCCTTCTAATGGCCACTCACGCGATCGCATGCCCCACGCAATCGTGTCACCCAAAAATTTGACAAAATAAGATTTTTTGAATAGAGAGTTGTGCGAGCGCGAGGCTGCCCTCGCGCCAGTAGCATATAACGGGTCACGCGACCTAGTAACCGACGCGACCGCGTGCCCCACGTGGCCGCGTCGCTTGCGCCGCACAGCTTCCCTAATTTGGCAATTATCTTGTCTTTCTTTTCCCCAAATCCTATTTTCTCTTCCCCCCCCTTATTTCTTCTTTCTCCCGTCTTCCTTCTTTCTCACTTTCTACACACACTCTCTCTCACTCCCATTACCAAGGTTTTTCCTTTCTTCTTTCCCCCCTTACTTTTCTATTATTCTTCTTATTTTATTACGTTACCTTCTTTTCTTTTTTTTTAACTTTCATTATCCATATTTTCTTTTTCTTTCTTTTTCCTTTTTACTTGGTGTTAGAAATTTATTTGAGTCATTATTTCTCATTATATACTTGTGGATTGTTGTAAAATTGTTTGGCAATTATATACTTTTTTTAAAGGGGTTGCTTGCATGTTCACTTTAATACTTTCTATACCCTCTTTACCATGCATGCTATGTGTTTGTGAAAAAGCCACTATGGCTTTATGCATTTTTCTACATTATTCTATTCTACTATTAAATGCTTGTTTTTCACAAAACCCCTTTCATATTTTATTCGTTGAATATCATTGTCAATACAAACGTGATGGTTTGTTACGAGTGATGCTTGATCTATGCTACTCATGCCTTTGCCAGCATGCCAATAAACATCTTGCATCTAATTACCCAAACATGCACTTGCTATATTCCTTTGATAAACTTTTCACATGTAGTCATGACCATGTGTTCGCTTCATTCATCTTTAATGTGCATTGATTGCCACCCATACCATCATATTCCTTGCTTTACTCCTTGACATTTTGACATACTTCCTCTTTTCTCCCTTTCAGGATGGCCACAAAGAAAGGAAAAGAGAAAGCTACTCCCAAACTACCAGCAAGAAGAGGAATAAAAAGAGCATTAGTGGCAGAGCCCTCTTCAACTGCGGTTAAACCCTCAACAAAAAGAACTAAGAGGATTATAAAGGTTGATGATAAAGACAAAGCCTTCCCAGCATAGGACACTGCACGATTTTCCAATCGCTACTGTGAGCAGATGTTCCCCATCCTGGCAGAAAGGAATTACAACAACGAATACCTTCTTCTCCTCCCAAACCATATTGCTACCTTTGTTGAGCCGCAAATTGCACAAAGACAATGGGGTTTCCTATAGAGACAGCCAAGGCAGGTCAATCTTTCTTGGGTAGTCGAGTTCTACTCCAACTTATACCTGCCGACCCTGCAGTCTGTCTTTGTCCGTCAGAAGCAAGTCCCCATTACAGAAGAGACCATTCAAAGAGCTCTAGGTCTTCCCCCTATTCCAGAAGGATTGGACGCCTTTCAAGAAGCCGCACTCAAGCGCCAGATGTACCAATTTGACTGGGACGTCGTTCTCAGAGTTATCGCACTACCTGGCAGCCATTGGATCTACGGATACCATCGTACCCCGCCCTAAGGGAATATCGGCTTCAGCACTTACCTTGGAGGCTCGCGTATGGGCACAAATCATGTCCCATTACGTCTTTCCGAGCACTCACGAGTCCTCCTTCACTGCGGACATGGCCGTCCTACTATGGTGCGTCCTTACAAACCAACCTCTGAATCTACTGAGACACATCCGGAATGCCATGGGACACGTACAAATTGCAGGCAACTTACCTTTTCCCGCCTTGGTCTCAGATCTTGTCTCGGCAGCCGGAGTCTCCTACAGAGCTGGGGACACCAAAGCCATGCTTCCACGGGATGATCAGTATGTCCCTAACGGGAAATACATCAGACCTCCACCAGCTGCCACAAGCCATCCTACTGAACCGGTTGAAGATATTCCTTCTTCAACACCACAAGCACCTACAACAGACCAACTGCTCCATCAGATACTCGAAAGGTTGGATCGGCAGGAACACAAACCTAAGATGAGAGAGCGCCATAACAAGCGTTGATTCACATACCTCAAGGAGCTGATTATGGGAAAATTCAAGGACTCAGACACCCCAGACTCCACTTCATTTACCAGCACAGGAAGCCATGATGGCCCCGACTATGGAGATACTGCTACCAGCCCACCTTTGTTTCTGACAGATGGCACCGAGGACGGTGTAAAGCCTTAAGTGTGGGGAGGTCAGTCAGTACCTGACTTCCGGAGGTAATTTCCCTTCCCTAAACACCATTAGGATAATTAGATAGTTTTTCTTTTATAGAATAGGATAAATTGCATAGTAATAGATTAGTTGCATGCATGTTCTACTTGATTGAAAAGACAATAAGTTTCTTCTAAGACTCTATTTTCGGAAGAGCAGTTAAGACCAAGAAATTGAATCCAAGGTATATAGGACCGTTTGAGATTCTAAGGCGATTCAGGCCAGTGGCGTATCAAGTTGCTTTACCACCTCATCTGTCTAACTTGCATGACGTATTCCACGTGTCACAACTATACAAGTACACGTCGGATGCGGCTCATGTATTGGAGCCCGACTCGGTTGAGTTGAAGGAGAACTTAACTTTCCAAGTAACGCCAGTGAGGATCGATGACCCTAGCATTTAGAAGCTACGAGGAAAGGACGTCGCGTTGGTTAAAGTTGCTTGGAAGCGAGCAGGAGTTGAGGAGCATACGTCGAAATTGAAGTCTAAGATGCGAAAGGATTATCCCAAGCTTTTCTCAGGTAATTCAAATTTTGAGGGCGAAATTTCTTATTTGGTGGGGAGAATGTAAGAACTACAACTAATCAACTGGTTAATTAAGTGATTAATTGCCCAAAGTAGATTCCAAAAAATTAGAGTGAGAATTTAAGGATTTAAAGGTGAATTTTGGACTCAGTGGGTTGAGTCAGAAAATGTGCTTTCTGTGAAAAATCGTGAAAAACTGCGAACCGGCAATTGAACCAGTTGAACCGGTTCAAGTCTGCCCGGTACTACACAAGAAAAAGTGAAAACAATTAAAAACCTTAGAAAAATATTAGAAGTCGAAAATCGGGCATTAATTTTAAAGGTTTGGCCCGAAGTTGGGCCAAACAGGCTAAAAACACTAACGGGTTAGACTGAGCCCAAAGCCCAACATATATAAGGGTTCATTAATAAACCCTCACCTCACAAACACACACACTTCAGATTTGAGAGAGGGAAGGAGAGGAAGAAGAGAACACTATTCACACCTCTCTTTTCTTCGCGATATCTCGAGCTACGGTGCTCCGATTTGCGTGCTGTCAGCGCCTACGCGTTCTTTGTGAAGAGCTCTAAGAAACCCATGTAAGTAACTGGTAAGGAAAGTTCGAAATCTTCCCAGTTCCTCTCCTCTAAATTTTGGGTTTCTAGGGTTTTGGATTAAGTGAGTTTTTGTGATTTTGGATGTTTAGGTTTGCTCTAATCCTTGCTTAGCATTGGATTTGTGCTATCAAATCTGTTGGACAAGGTAAGAGACATTAAACCCTTGTGATTTTATGTTTATGTTGAACCCTAGGTTGATTTGTGGTGATTTATATGTATATAGCTTGATTATTGTGAGTTTGTGAGCTATTGTAACATATTGGTGCTTGTTGAAATGGAATCAAAGCTTGGTTTGGAGTTGAGAGCTTGTTTGTGCTCATCTTGGGTCTTGGTGCATATAGGAAATCGGTCAAGGTATGGTTTCGGTTTCCTCTATGTAGTATATAATATTCATGGACACTTAGGCTAGTGACCCATAGGATAGGTTTGGAAATTTTATGTTGTTGATGATTGTTTGTGTTGATAAAGTATAACAATTTGATGTTGTTGTTGTGGTTAAATGATGAAGTTGAGATATGATAGATGTGGACGAATGAGTAGTGTTAAATATTAATGTGAATCATTGTTGAGTTGATGATGAGAATTGATAATGATATAATGAGGGTTGGTGGATATGTTGTATATGTAATAATTGAGGTTGTGGATAATAAAATGTGAAAGAAATGTGGTATGATGGATGTAATATGATATAAAAGGTATATTTTGATCAGAAATAGAGATTGGAATGGTTTAGTATGGTTTTGGGTTGTGTTTTACAAACATTTATGGAAATTGTGAAGTTTGGTAAAATTGGATTTTTGGTGAACTTTGTCTTATCATAACTTTTGCCTCGGTTTTCAAAATTGGTTGAAATTGGCTTAGAATTAAAATTTATTGTAAACACTTTGAAACGATATAATGTTTGAAAGATTTGGAATTTTGTAGAGGAAGTTATGATCATTCAAAATTGGAGTTAAAAATCTGAAATTTTGCAAAGTTGCAGAATTTCATGATTCCTGATATGTGCGAGCGCACACCCTTGTGCGGACACACACCCTACGAAAATTTTGATCTGTGCGGACGCACACACCTGTTCGCACGCACAGGCAGGGAAATGCGTTCTGTTTGCAGCGCTAGCACAGCTTGTACGCGTACATATCTAAGGATGAATTACAACCTGTGCGTCCACATAGGCACCTGTGCGCACGCACACGTTAGGAAGGGGAGTCTGTTGGGGGCACTAGCACACCCTGTGCGAGTGAACAGACCTTATGGATTTCATTATCTATAAGTATGCACACACTCCTGTGCGCACGCACACTTTTAAACTCTCTTGGGCGTGCGCACACACACACCCCTATGCGGCCGCACACGGCCTGTTTCTCAAATTTTACTTGTTTTCAACTAGTCTACCTTCCCAACAAGGTTGTAAGTTTCTCTAACACCTTTTTAGGACTCTTGGGCCTAGTTTTAGATATTTAAATTATTGGAAAAGAATTTAAGGGCTTTAGATGAGATTATTCGGAAAACATAGAAAATGGAGGGTTAGGTTTCTGGTGTGCTAGGGATGGGTTTGGTGGAGTGAGATAGAAGAATGGAGATGTTGGATTGATAGTGGTTGAGATGAGTCGAGGACTCGGAATGAAATGATGGATCCATGGCATATTGAAAATGTTTTATAATAACCACTGATGTATCATTTGTATATTGAGATTATGAGACGTTATGCGCCCAGTAGGGGTTGCGGTTGGATCCCGCCTGTCGAGGTAGCAGCAACAGCGTAAGGGCGGTGGTTCGTCCCGCTTGCGCTTAGATGCGAGGTCGGTGGCAAGAGTATCTCACTCGCATTCCTTCGGACCCATAGAGCGTGCAAGCACCAGTACCTGGACAGTGATCCGAGCACTAAATCTCGGGAGTTCCCATATGAGAATTCCGAAGGGTGACGTCTCCATAGAGATGTGTCGGGTTGGCAGTTGAACCGACAATGTGATATCACAGCCAGTAGGACAGGCATTCATCATATGCCATTTTCTATCTGTTTGTATGCTTTGACTACTTGAAATGGCTTGCCTATTTGTATAACATGCCTAATTGCTATTTGAATTATTTGCCTTATATGTTTTTACTTGTGTTTTACTTACATTGTATATTACCTGTGTTTTCTACTGGGATTGAGGAGGTTCGGAAGGCAGTGGCGATGGGATCGCATGGAGGATCGGTTGGTGAAGACTGTGGGACAGCGGTGTTTGGCTAGAATAGAAATCCCTTAAGATAGATTACCCAGTTTATTTATGTTAAGGTTTATATAATTATGCTTTACTATTTTAGTATGTCTTAAGTTGGAATCTTGTGATGGATATGGAGCTTAGGATTGCCTTTGGCGTCCCGGGGTCTTATATCCTACATCACTGGGCATTGTTACCATACTGAGAACCTCCGGTTCTCATACCATATTTCTGTTGTATTTTTCAGATGCAGGTCGCAACCCACCTCGGTGAGTTGCTTTGGATGGTGACAAAAGTGGAGGATCTTGGATTCTTTTGGAGTCTTTTTGGTTTATCTTGTTTATACATCTCTCCTTTTGTATTTTGTCTTTGCCTAAAGGCTTGTATTATGAGAAAAAAAAACTTGTATAAGCTGTTTTTAAACTGTCAGGTTTCTGTATGGTTTTGTATACTTGTATATGGCTAGCTGGCTTAAACTCCGCGAGCTGTGGCTAGTTTCCTTTGATATTATATAATTACCTTTTGTTATATCTTATCTGTTTCTTGTGACTTAAGTTAGTAGCATCGTTAGTATGTTTTGCGCTTTTCAAATCCAAAATTTGAGCTATATCTTTTATCGGGCTTCTAGATTATATTATTCTTTCTATTTATATTATATAAATGAGCTTTAGAACTGTCGTAATCTCTAGTTAACCTTTACTTTACGACGTGAGGTAAAGTTTAGGCTAATTAGGGTGTTACACCATCTATTTATACAAGATCAAATATTTTTTACTCATTGACTCTCTTCTCTCTCTCTCTCTCTCTCTCTCTCTCTCTCTCTCTCTCTCTCTCTCTCTCTCTCTCTCTCTCCTCCCTCCCTCCCTCCCTCCCCCCTCTCTCTCTCTGTCGTGTTTAGAGTACAATTTTTATAATTGATTTATTTTTTGTTTCTCTTATCTTTATTTATACATTTCATTTTTTTATATTTTTTAAATTTTTTGTTTATTTTAATTGCTTATTATTAGGTACATACTTTATATATATATATATATATATATATATATATATATATATATATATATATATATATATATATATATATATCTTTTTTTTTGTGATTCACAATTAATATATATACATTGTTTGTGTATGTGATTTATATGTTAATGTTTTTATTGATTCTCTTTATTATTATTTTTTTGTGTGTTTTTTTGTTGCTCTTTATTTTAATTATATTCATTAATTTCTCTGTATTGATGCTTTTTTTATTTGAAATATCGTAACAATTTAGAGTGTATATTGTGACCCATGTGATATTTGCTAATTTGGTGTATCTTTTTAGATGGTTTATGTTATAATGTGTTTAAAGAGTTGAGTTAAAATTATAATATGATATATAAATTTATAATATGATTTATAGTATGATAAAATATTAGGACATTATCATATAGATATTTTTTTTATTTGTCCATTAGATTCAACTATATAGGATCTTGAAAATTATGCAATTATGTAATTAGTTATTTTTTATATAATTATTGTATTGATAATTTACAGTAGTGTGATTATTTTTATTATTAATATTTATAAATATGCTATTATTTGTATAATTAATTGAGTCATCTTATTCGTTTAAATTTAATTCTATTGAATTAATTATTCAAGGTGCCTCGTTATTTTTATTTTTAAAGAATTTTTTAAATATTATTTAACAATTCTAAAAACATAATAACAATTAAAATAGACAGAACAAAAAATTTTTTAATGTGAAAATAGGGCAAAAAGAATAATTTATTTAATAATTTTTTCAGGATATATATGTTTCTTTATAGATAATTATTACAAGGTATGAAAAATTATTAAATTCTAACAATAATTATTAAGGATAAATGATTATTATAATTAAAAATAATGTCAATTTAAATGATATACAAATAAACCATACCAAACATAACATCTTAAAAGGGTTACTTTTTAAAAGAATATAGTTTATGATATTTAATTTTTTATTATTTATTAAAAAAGCATAATTATATACTTAACGATATTTATTTTTTAAATTCACTATGTATGTAATTTTATTCTTCTTTTTTTTGATAAAATTTTACTCATGATGGTAATTCTTCTAATGGTGTAAATGCGGATAATTATATTTTTACTTTTGATATAATCGATATATTATTAATAATGAATAGTAATTAATCCCTCATATTTTTAATCAAAATATTTTGACAATAGTTTCTATTTATAGATATTAATGAATGATTGTTTCTTTAAAAATAAAACGTATTATGATTTAGGGTATTTCATAATTAACAGTAATACTTGATTATTTCTTTAAAAATAAATTACATTAAAATTTTAGGTTATTTCACAATAATAATTAATGTTCATAATATTGAATTATTCTAAATTTTATTATTTTCTATCTTAGTAGTTAATCCCAAATTAAAAAGATTATGTTGAATTGTTGAATAGTTCAAGTATAACCAGAGTTAATTTAGTTTATTTGTTTATTAATATAATTGATTGAAAGCATAAATGATAAATAAGACAAGAAAATAATTAGAAAAATATAATGTTAGTAATTACTTAAAATAGATAACAAAATAAGTTATAGGGTATTACTTTATTTAAATTATTAATAATTAAAAGAATAAAAGGTCAGTAATTATTTTTAAAATAGACATTAAATTTAGTTTTATGGTACTACTTTATTTGAGTTGTTAATAAAATTTTATAATTTTCAGATTTATATCTACTCAATTTATGTATTTTATTTTATTCTACTTTAACAAAAAATTGAGACGTGCATTTTTAATTATTTATTTAGAAAGTATAGCGAAATGAGTTATATCAATTATAATTAATTATCGATAATTGATATCAATTAATTGATTGTATTAATTTGTAAGATGAATAACATATAATAAATGTTGTGAAATTAATTATAATAAATTAATAATTAATAAATAAAAAACTAAAAGAGACTTTTTTATTGCTTTTTAATGGCTACACATTTTTATAATTTTACTTTTTCTTTATCTCTTCCTTTCACATTTAGTTCTTTTGATTTATTAAACTAAATCAATTATACTAATTATTTATATTAACTAATTAAGTATTTTTTTAATGGGTTATTATAACTGTGCCTTTAGACCATAGGTTAAAAATATTATAAAAAATATTTTATAAAAGTTGTTGAAAAATAAATATTTTTAAAATGTGTCCTTAAGACACAAATTAACTAAATTATTTTTCAATTTAATGTGTTTGATTCATTCAATTGTATTAATTATAACTAATAAATTATGTAATTTGATTTGATTAGGATAAATATTTCATCATTTAATATTTTATTTGATTCATTAAATTACATTAATCATAACTTCAAATATTTAATTTAATTAGAGTAAATATCAAATTATTTTAAATTTTGTTTGATTCATTAAACCAAATTAATTATAACTAATTTATTATTTAATTTGATCGAGATAAATATTATATTATTTAATAAATAATATATAAAGCAAAGAAATAAATAAAATCAATAATTTAATTTATTATCTTATTATTTTATATATCCTTTTTCTCTGTCTATTTTGTACTTTAGGTAATTTGTAATTTTTTATGTTTATTTTTTATCTTAATTTTACTAATATTTTTTTATGATTTTATTTTATATTAATTCTTTTTTATTTATTTTGATTAATAATTCTTAAGGGTATTATTATTTTATTTAAAGATAATTTAAATTTTTTACAATATTTTAATAAAAGTTGATCAATAGATTTTTTTTAAATATTTTTTTAAAAATTTTTTTAATAAGATCGTATTTTGATTTTTCTCTTCATCCTTTGTATTAATTAATTATATTAATATTCTATTGCAATACATTTTTTATCTACTCCACACATTATTTTTTCTATCTTTTTTTATTTTTTTGATTGTTCTTTTTACTTTATTTTTAATTGTTTATTTTACTTTTACTTCTCATATATAGATTTATTATAATTCATCACATGTTCTTTTTGAATTTAAGTGATTTTTTAGATTATATTTTGCCATTGATGCTTTTATTTTGTTTAGTGTGTTTTTGTTAGTCTGGATTTAATATAATAATCTGTAAATATCTATTCTATTATATAAAAATTAAATTTATGCACCTAATGATAAAACTGTCGTGGCATCACTGGCATGTTTCTGATGGTGTTTTTCGATTTATTTTTTAACTCATTAAATTCAATTTATTATAATAAATTAATTATATCAACTAATTGATTTGGTTAATTATTTAAACATCATACAATTTATTATAATTTTCATCAATCAATTAATTGTAATTCAAATTGAATGATTATTTTGTTATGAAATTATTATTTTCTAATCTATTTTTGGGTAATACACATATTAATTATAATCGCAAATTAAGCTATTTTATATTAAATAACTTATAAATGGTCATCTCATTTATTATCATAAATGCTAAATTAAATAAGTCATTATTACTTTTGATTTATAATTAAATGAGAATAAAATCAGAGATACTATTTTATTTGGCCTTTAGGGTTTAATGGGTGTCACACTCAAATATAAATAGTTACTTTCGGATTTTGGTCTCCAACATATCAAAGCCACCTCCGTAGCTCTTTTTCCATAAAAAGAATTGCGATTCAACTCTATCAGGGATACAGAAGATTTTCAAAGAACAAGAGAATTGTTTGAATTTGCACAAATTCTAAATGTTCGAACTTACGATATTGTTTCAGTTGATTGTCGTTACGAGAATGACTCTAATCTATACATGTCTAAGGACTAGAATAGATTAAATATTATTTAAGTAATTTATTTCTAATATTGATATTTGATTAAATTAGTTTTAGAGAAATTTAAATTGTTGACTCAATTTATATATTACGACTATTCTTTTTGAATATATTATTTTTATATTTTTTAATATAAAATTTCTTTTTTTCTAATTTTTAAGTTTATTTTCTTTCTTGGATATATGTATCACCTTTTTTCTCATTTTATATTTCAGATTAATAATGTAATTATTAAGAAAAATGTATTTAAAAAAACATCACTATTTAAAAAAAAATGAAAGATACGTGAAAAAAGGAAAACGAAAAATTAAAACATCACTATTAGAAAAAAAACTATTAATATGCGTATAAATGGAGCCGGAATTGAGGAATATATATGGATATAAAAAATAAAAAATTATTACACGATTGTAGAATAAAAAATAATTATATATATAAAACAAAATAATTATAACAAAAAATAATTAATATATGTGATTTAAATATTTTTAATAACCGGTAACATAGAGTTTAACAAAATATAATTTATATATTTTTTTATTTATGTATATGTATAGAATTATTTATGTATATATATATATATATATATATATTAAGAAAAACTACTGTAATATATATATATAGAAAGAGAGAGAGAGAACTTTTTAACAAAATTAATATATAAGGTTATGAAAAGTCACATCTAAATTTGACAAGAACAAGACGACTTACATAGAAATGGTTCTCATGGATAATAAGGTAAGTTAATTATTTTCTATGATTCTTTCAAGTGATGCTAGGTCCATTTTATAAATATTTTTTGTTCATATTTTAAATTTATTTGATAAGTAAACCCTTGAACGAATTAAATATATTGCGATTTTATAGATTTATAAGTGCTAATAGCTTTTACATTTAATTTGTTTTATAGTGTGATAATAGCCAATATATTTGTTGGTGGATTTAACTATTACTATAATTTATGATCACATTCAGTATATATGTCTGATTTATTAAAAAAAGTAGATTATTAAAATCGATTAATAACCATTTTTGAATTAATCCAATTAACACTAGATTAAAAAAAATAATGCATAATATGTTACTTTTTTATTAATCAAATTTTTATAATTCAAATTAATTTAAAAAAATAATTTAAAATTATAATTTCAATCTTATCACATGCATGGCACGAGTAATTACACTTGTTATATATATAATCGAACCAATTCACGAGCTAATGAGCTGAGCTTCTCCAAACTCAAGATTGCCCCATTTAATTTATAAGCTTAAATTTAAGTTCAATCTCGACTCACCAACTCATGAATTTAGCTTATCAAACTATTAATGAGTTGTCACCAAAAAAAAAAAACTATTAATGAGTCAAGGTCGAGTTAGCTCATGAGCTCCTTGACTCCTTGACTGACTTCGAAGTTCGAACCCTACTTGTTGATATCAATTATCAAAAATGTGGAATTTAATCCATTTATGCATGACCCGGGCCGGTAAATTTCCTATGTATAACAAAGGGGCAATGCGTTTGCGCGGGTAACCCTAATTTAGCTTTCTCTTTACCCTTTTACTGTTACGCAATGCGGCGCGCCGCTGTGTAGAGTCTAGTCCTTTCTTCACGGTGTCCCTGTGTCATCACGGTGTGATCTCCCGGCCCGCAAGCCAGCCCTCGTGGTCCGATAAGTGCTCCACTCGAACCGAGCCCCTCGCTCATAGTCGTTGGTTAGAACACTTTTCGATTGATTCTTGTTTCCTTTAAGAAAAATATTCCTGTTTGGTTGTCGAAACGAATTGAAAATTTCATCTACCAATGCTTATTGATGCATTTAACTCATTCGTATTTGTCATTCGTATTTGCTTTCTACAGTAAATAATTTTCCTTCAGTTATTAATTATTGCCCTACGTTCTTTTTTTTTTTTCTTTAATGGGTTCTTATTGGCCTTTTCAGTGAATGTACGGATACTTTTCTCTTTAAAGTATGCGGGATTCGATCAAGTTTGAATCAGGAGATTCACATATGCTTGTGAAAAGAGAAGATTTTTATTCTGAGGAACAGAGAAGAAGGGCTGAAAGGCGATGGAAGAGAAGGGGGCTCAGTTTGAAGTATGATCCAAAACCCAATTGCTTTGTCAGTGCTACCAGGATATCTGTCAAGAGTTGTGGAGATGTGGCCTTTTCATCGGACAATGATGTTCATATCGTAGAGGATGAAGTAGATGAAGATTACAGAATTGTCTTGGATGGTTATCTTTCTGAAATTTCTAATGATATTTCCGAGATTGAGGATGATGAAGTAGATGAAGATTACAGAATGCTCTTGGATAGATGTCCTCAATATTATTATGACATTTCCAATATTGGGCATGATGAAGTAGATGAAGATTTCAGACTGTTTTTGAATACATATAGTTCTGATAATTATAATGCTGATTCTGACACTGTTTACATCAGTGACAATGATCATGATTTGGATAATGAGGATAAAATGTTTGTGGAAAACCTAAGGAATGAAGGAAACTCCTATATTTCCTCAATCAGTATGCATAACCAGCATATTGATATAAGCTATGGGGGCAAAGAAGGGGAGTTGGAGGAGACAGGTGATGCATTGGAATCTCAGCAAGTTCCAGAGTCAGAAAAAGGACCTCCTAGTGAAATTACAGGTTCAGATGTTTATAGAGCTCCAGGCAACAATTGCAACTCTCAATTGCAGTTCAATGATGCAGATGAAGAGTACGAAACATTATTGCCTTTCTGTAGGAATGATGATGGTTTGGTGCGTTCAAATGTTAAGAACAATCCACTAATTTTGAATCATGCATTCGATAATGCCAATGTGCAGTGCGACGTCAAGGAGCAGACAGTTGACAAGATGGAATGCTACCGCAATCTGCACTCTGAAGGAGGACCATTTGATATAAGGCCTTCTTCAGACGATTCTGTAGTTCCCAAAAATAATTGCAACACTGGATTGGACTCTCATAATGTAGATGAAGATTACCAAATATTCTTGAATATTAATGGGATGGTTGATGAAAGTTTGCAATCGTTGGTGGGAAGTGAAGCTGGAAGAAGCTCAAGTATTAGGAACAAGTCTCAAGTTTCTGATCATCCTTTTGGTAATCCCAGTGTCCAGTTTGATGTTGTTGAAGAACATACAGTCGACCCAGTGGAATCTGACCAAACTGAAAGAGGACAATTTATCAGAATGGAATGTTCAGATGATTCTATAGCTCCCAAGAACAATTGCCATGCTGAACTGCAATCTGATAGTTTTGATGAAGATTACAAAGCATACTTGAATTCTTATTCTTCTTATAGGGGTACTGATAAAGGTTTGATGTCTCCGGAGGTGGGAGGCGAATTAAATGGAAGAAGCTCATGCGTTAGGAACAATTCACAAGTTTCTGGTCAAGGGTATCATACTCCAGAAGGACAATGTGATGTTGATAAAGAACAGAGAGGTGGTCAACTGGAATCCCAGCAAAGTCTACAGACTGAAGGAGCACCTGTTGATAGAAGCCCACATTTAGATGTTTCAGGAGTGTCCATGAGCAATACTGAATCAAGGGTTTATTGTGTTGATGAAGATTACCAGAGATACTTGAATTCTTATATGGCAGATGATGAGGGGCTTATAACTGTCAGGGTAGAGAGTGACAACAAAAGAAAGAGTTCAAATGTTAGGCACAGTTCACAAGCTTCTGATCAAGCATTTCTTACTGTTGATGGCAATTTGATGCATATGCAACACAAGAGTATCACAAAGACATGCAAAGCAGACACCAGTAAAAGTTGCTCTGACTCAGATGTGATTCTTTTAGAACCTAATCAAATTGGTGAAAACAGCCCGTTCATTTTTTCCAGAGATTTTGATTCTTCAGTAAGTGCCTTTAACTATTTATAGCCTAACCTTGCTATTTGTAATATGCAACTTTGCACACCTGCACTTCTAAGAAATTTGAAATAATTACTTTCTAACTTATGCGTAATATAAATTGGTGTATGTTCAGTACTTTGAAAATGAAACAAACCCCAGAGACAGCGGGAAATTATCTGAGTTAAAGACAAGACTTCTGAAAGATCTTAACAGGCCTTATAACCAAGAAGAACATGATAAACTTCTGGATTTAGTTCATGTTCGACTGCATAAGGAACGACATGCTGAAACGCGCCAAGGGGTTGTTAAATCATACCGCTCACACGGTGTTAACAAATCATACCTTGAATTGTACCCTGGTTGGTCCAGCTTTTTTTATTTTTTTTCTTATTCTGAAATTAAAGTTATTCGGTTTCCATTTGTAAAGATTGGCATGAAGTTTATGTTCTCTCTTCAACCAAGATTCCATGCTTCCTCAATTGACATTAACGAGTATCACTACACTTTATATTTGGCTGTATCAAATTTTGTTAATTAATTAAGAGAAAGTTCTCCATCCCTTTTGGAGTAAACCTGCAACTGCATAATTTTGTGTTTTGTATTTTGTATTTTAGTATGACAGATATGATGTATATGGTTTCCGGAATATAAATATGGTCTATCAGAATTTCATGAACCATGTTGTATGTTACGATCCAACTGCAAGATATGGGATTCCAATTGGTGGGGAGAGACAGAGAAGGGGGGGGGGGTGGAGGGTAATAAGCATTGACCTCTCCGATCACAATTTTGATGTGATTCTCTCAACTTTCTTATCAATTGGTACCAAAGCATTCCACCATATCTCTCATCTGAAGTCAGGTGAGAGGTGCTGGCCAACAATGTTGTGTTTCAATTGAGACTAGTAAAAGTGGCAATTACACAGCCAGCCTTCATGGGTGCCATGCCGTGGCTCATGGTGGGATGTTAGGATCCAATTGCAAGGTATGGGATACATGTCCCACATCAGAAGTATTGGATTGTAATATTTTTTTGGGCTCCAATCACAGTGGCTAGCTTTTTTGGTCTGGTTCTCTCATGGATGGTAGTAAAGGGTGCTAGGTGTTATTGACTCAACATATATCAGCAATTGTACACTTTATTCTTTGATTGATAATCATTGATTTTTATCATCTGTAATTTTTAAATGGTCTGTGCCAGTTGTTAGGTTGCTTATATTCTTCTTGTTGCATAATAATGTCTATGCTGACACTGCTGTCAATATTTTTACAGTTCTTTATCAATTCCTTGTTTGATAATTGTGCAGATCTAGCATTAGCAATTAAATTCAAGGAACCACACAAGGTTTTGATTCTGTTACGTGGATTCTCTTTCTGGCTGCAAGTAAGTTAATGCATCCATACTTCATTTAATTTCATGTTTCTAATCATCCATGTTTGTAAAGAGTTTATTATTGCCTGTTGAAGCAGTACCTCCTGTATCGTTTGCCTGTTAAAAGTTTTTCCTTATCGTGATTCATATGCTTTGAAGGGAGAAAAAGAAAACCTGTTTGAACCAGTGAGCTGAGTTAAGTGGTGCATGTTTGGCAATCATATTTACTGAAAACTTGTTTTCTACCTTCATAAAATCTATTTATCTATCTATATTATCAATCGAGGTATTTGGGACATTAGATAGAATTAATTGTTATTGTTAGCAGATTTTACTTACACTAGAAAGGCGCTTTTTTGAAAAAGGATAACTTTTTAGCATTTTGGTTATAATCATTATTTGATTCTTTTGGAGTTAGAACATGTATCTTGAAATTGGATCTAGCCCTACTGATCGGGTAGAGACTCATTCCGTTTGAAAGTGACACTTTTTAATTGAGATATCAATATATACCGACACATTTCTGTCCAAATAATTTTAAGAGAAAAGGACAAATCGATCCCTAACTTTTTTGTCCGCTGACATTTAAGTCCCTGAAGATTTAAAAATACATTTAAGTCCTTGACCTCTTCAAAATCTGGACATATCGATCCCTGAGTCTAATTTGTCCAATTTTAAAAACTCTCTCACGTATGCATCCGTATCAACCAGGTCAGTACAACAGAAGTCACGTTTGATTTTTCCGATAAGTCTGACAGACCCAAGTGAACATGAGGGATCGATATGTCCAGGTTTTGAAAAGGTCAAGGACTTAAATGTATTTTCAAATCTTCGAGGACTTAAATGTCTGCGGATCAAAAGGTTAAGGACCTATTTGTCCTTTTTTCTAATTTTAATTTTTCAACGGATCGAAATAGTGAAAGTGACAATTAATGGAGTAAAAAATTGTCCATTGGCAGCATTTTATGGATTTGGTGGCTGTGATGCCTTAGCCTTTAGTCCTTACGATATCTAGATTAATGGTAGTTATATTTTTGTCGTTCTGTTTTTCAGAATTTGACCCATGCCGGAGTAACGATGCGTTGGATTGAGGAATCATGTTTGGAGATTTTACAAAGAATGTGATTTGGAATCTTGCTACTTTTAAGATTTGGAATAAGAAATCAAATAGCAAAACTAAGTTTTTGTACAGAATCGTGGCTAGAATTGTTAGTACTCGTTAAGAACTCTTTCAGGATGCAAACCATGTATGTAACATTTTCCTGTCTCAAATCTTAATCCTATGCTGAGCCCTTGCTTTTCTTTTTAGCCGCGACTTTTGCCACACCCTTAATAACAAGCAGGGATTATATTGAAAGTAGGGTTTTATAAAAAAAAAAAGGGTTTTTAGAGTAAACTACCAAAATCGCTCCTAATCTTTTAATACGTCAACAAAAATACCTTTCACTTTTAATAACAACGAAATATCTTCAAAATATTATAAAACGTGACAAAAATAAATATTATTTTTTTATAAATAAATAACTTTTGTATTTATCAAATTAATTTTGCATTTATCCAAAATTTTGTAAAAATATAGATAATTATAAATCAATCTCTAGAATTTTATTTTCTATTTTTACGGTGGTCATTAACAAAAATAAATCATAAAAAAATTTAGGTAAAAACACTAAATTTTACAGAAAAAAGTATCTTATTTTTTCAACTATGCTTATAGAAACTACGTCAATTTAATTTTTTAAAAAATGTCAATTTAATTTCTAAAGTATGTTTTGAGAATATATATTTAGTGTTAGGTATATTGACCTATTTTTTATGTTGAGAGCATTTTTATTATTAATAAAAGTGAAAGATATTTTTGTCAAAATGTTTAAAATTCAGGGTATTTTTGGTTGTTTATCCAAGATTTTAGTACAAAATAAAATTTTATTCCATTAAGGAGTTGTCTACATGGATCAGATGATGATATTATGTCCTATCATATATCAGTATTTAGTGAGATCATTGATACATAAATCTCTTTTAACCATCTGTATGATTTTTTTTAGGTCTTTTGTCTTTTGTTACTTGTCTAAATCTTTCATCTAATCCACCTTAATCAGATTTTTTTTTGTCAATTTTCTTTACACTAGTCTTTCTCTATTCTATCTTTATCTTTATTTTATCTATGTGTTTAGCTGTTCATCCATCTAATGCCCTTCTCTCTATCACACTAAGTTTATGTTCATATTTATTTTTTATCGCTCAACACTCCTTTCATATAACATAAGTGGCCTAGAGATAGTGCAATAAAATTTACCACTAAATTTTAAAGAAATTTTCAAGGTTTTCAAACTCATGAGTCTAGGTAAACTCGACTCGTAGACTTGACTTATAAATTCATACGAGTTTACTTGTATGAATTTATTTTTTTAAGAATCATATATATCATACATAAGATATATATTTACTCAAATCTAAGCATTTAAAATTAATAATTTTACCACAAAACTCATAATAAACTAAAATAGTAGAACAAGTTATAATAAATGTATTCAAATCCTTCACAATTAAGCAATAAGTATGAAGTAGCACACAAGCACACAAAGCAGAAGTAAGGCTCGAATCAGGGGTAGAAGCACAAGCATGAAGCAGAAACAGGGGTTAGAACTTATAAGCTCGAATCAAGGGTAGAACTTAGAAACAGATGTAGCAACTGCCAGAATGACAAATCAGAACAAAAACAAGTGAATGACGAAGAAAAGCAGAGGTAGGAAGGGTGTAAGGAGAAGGCTGAAAAGTATTATTATTTGATGATCCAGCTTGTCGAACGGAGTCTAACCGTGTCATTCAAATTTTGCAAATTCCCAGCATATAAAATCTAAAAAGTCAGTTATCGAAAATCTAAGTTGTTGCAATGTATGCTTTGTAAAGTATAAAGTATCGTTTCATGTGTATTTTATAAAATTGTGAGCTTTTCAAAAATAATTCTTCATTCCAATAATTCTAATAAATTCAAGATTTACAATAAATTAATATTTATTCTTAAATGATGAATTCAGGAATTCAATTAGGCAAAAATAATAATATATTTAAAATAACTGTAAAGATAATATATACTCATAACTTAGTTTTAAAGAACTGGAAGTAATTTTGAGCACATCGTTGAACTACTAATTGATGGCCAATAATTCTGTAATTCTATAAATTTTCCAATAATAATAGAGTAAACTACCATTTCTACCCATGAAAGTTGAAAACGCTGACAGATCTACCCATAAAAAAAAGAAATTACCATTTGTACCCATAAAATATGGGTTCCATACAACAAAATTATGCAAACTCAAATCTCAAATTACCCTTATCATTATTGTTTTCAACTTTTCATTGAACTCAAAACAGAATGCTACAACCTAATGTCCCTGTAACAAATCAATTGCCAAACTCAAAAAAATCATGTGGGAAATTGAACGAATTGTTGAACGAATTGAGTAATCCTCACCTGAGCCAAATTCTTAGAGGCAGGGGTAAGCTTGTTCTGTTTCAGCTCTGTTTTGGCGAGAGAGAAGCAAGTTAGGGCAGTTGCTCTAAAGGTTCGGCAACTGAGAAGCTGATGATGATGGTGACGTCGCCGATAGCTCGTTGGAGTAGAAGAGAGAGTGAGAACAAAGGTTGAATTAGGGTTCGTGGGGGGAGGTGTGAGACTGGTGAGTGGCTCGCTGGCAGTGGTCTGGACCAAAAGAAAGAACGACTCGGACGGTGAGTGTGGCTCGGGTTTGTTGCAGATGGTGGAGATGACGGTGGTTCGCGGTAGTTCTGGCGGCTGGAAGTTGGACGGCGATGATGGCAGGGCTGTGATGGTGGTTCGGAGGTCTCTGGTTCTTGAAGAGAAAAGAAGAAGGGGAAGCAGAGGAGAAGGAGAAGTGAATTAGGGTTTGCTGGTTTAAAATAGATGGCGAAAGAGACAGAAAGAGAGAGAGCTCACCGCAGTTTTAGTTCGCAAAGGGGACCGCGGTGGTGACGGCTAGTGAGGAGAAGGTAGTCACGGTAGGCGAGGGTGGTCGGCGGTGAAGAGAGGAGAGGCGGGGCACTGCGGCTCTAGGGTTAGTGGCGGCGGCGAAGCAAGGGTTGGTGCAAAGGTTCTTTGGTCGGCGAGGGCAAGATAGGGAAGGAGAGAAGGAGGGGTGGCCACGGCAGAAGGAGGACGACAACGGAAGAAGGTGTTGCTGCTAGGATTGTTTGAAAATCAATTGATTATTGGTGAGAGATAGAGGATGTGGTTAATAGTGGTGGTGGTGTAAAGGGGGGTTTGTGGTGGTGGTGGTGGTAAGGTGATGAGTAGATGAGGATGATTGAGTGGTTAATAGGGAGGGAAAAGATGATGTAGATGATATAATAAGGGTAATTTGGGGTTTTTATATGATTTTTTAGGGTTTGGATAATTTTGTTGTATGAAACTCATATTTTATGGGTACAAATGGTAATTTCTTTTTTTTTTTTTTTTATGAATAGATCTGTGAGCATTTTCAACTTTCGTGGATAAAAATGGTAGTTTACTCATAATAATATTTGTGAGTTAATAATATTATCAATTAATATAATCTTACTCATTTTGATAAATGCTCTAGATTTTTTAATCTTAAGAATTCTAATTCAAATTTATAGATACCTATAAATATTGGTATGATAAAAATTATAAATATACTTAATTATCAAATCAAAAATGATCTTCAAACCTCAATAATGACTGAAACTTAAAAATAAAAGATTTTCCTCATTTACTAACTTTAAACTCCATTAATAGTGTTGCGAGAAAATAAGTTTTTCTTTTGGAGTATACATGATACATCAAAATGAAGATAAGATAAAGTAAATAATAACATAACGTGGTGGATGATGTGTTATAGAGCATTAAAGAGCAAAATTGAAAAGGGAAAAGGGAGCAGAGAAAGAGGAATTATGGTTTCAAAAAAAACCGAAGAATGAATGAGCGAAAGGAAATCAGTGAGGGCATCAGATGACACATAAAAAATAAAGGATTTAACTAAGATATGTGTCTCCACGTGATCCATATTCCTTTTCGTTTCTTAGTTATTATATCCACAATTAAAAATAATTGCAAAAATATTTATATTTGAGATAAATACTATTTTAATTCTTAAGATTTAAAGTTAAAATTAAAATTATTCTTGACTTTTTTTTTGGGATACATTTAGAATTAAAATCGTTCTTTTGGATAGATTTATCCTTTAATCATTATTTTTTTTAGGATAAATTAACAAAAATTCACCTGAATAATTTTATCATTGATAAAAATACACCTAAAATTTATTATCGACAAAAATACTTTTAAATAATTTAAAAATGCGATTAAAATGTCCAAAAAAAAATATTATTTTTGTAAGTGGCAAACGACTTTTTTATTTGACAAACAAAATTTGATCCAAAATTTTATAGAAATATTTAGATAACTGTTTAAAACATATATATAAAAGAGAGATAAAAAGTTGATCTCAATATTTTTATTTTATTTTTTAAAAATATTATTGGTTGTTGAAAAAAATAACAAAAAAATATATACTTAGCAAAAAAATTGTTACGATAAGTATGAATGTCCATCAAGTTAACGTTGGGCTGTGCAATATTAAATATATGCGGTGCTTTGTTTCCCCATGGTAGACTTCATATTAATGAAGTTTGAAAAGGAGAATGTTGGACAAGTATAAATAGGGTATGGGTTTGTGATTATACGTACACAAGCAAGTAATAATAAAATCACTTCTCTCTTTATGTTGCAATTAAATACTCTTCTCTTTATATTTCTACTACAATTCTTTCTCTTCTTTTATTTTATTAGTATTCTAAATTCTCTTTTCTATTACTCTTTACATATAATATTAATAGCAATATTAATCATCTTTATTATATTAAGATAGTAACAATAAACATATGCAATTCTCTCTCTCTTTATTTTTAATACTTCTATCTATCTTTGTATATATATATATATACATTACAACATATAATATTATTATATATATATAAATTATTATTAGCTAATTATTTTAATACTAGAGTCTTCTATTTATACATCTCTATTATATATATCTTTTATTTCACAACACGTTATCAGCACGAGATTCTGATCAAATTTTTAGGAAGACTCAGGTAACAAATTTTCATTATGTCGAAGCTCTCTCATCTTGAATTCAAATGCTCTTGATATATCTGGAAACAATTATTTATCATGGATACTAGATGCTGAAATCCATCTTGATTCAATGGATCTTGGAGATACCATTAAGGCTGAAAATAATGCATCCCAGAAGGATAAAGCCAAAGCCATGATTTTTCTCCGTCGTCATCTTGACGAAGGATTGAAAAATGAATATCTTACATTAAAAGATCCTGCAGATCTTTGGAAAGACCTTGAAGAAAGGTATAATCATCAGAAAACGGTGATACTTCCTCAGGCCCAATATGAATGGACGCATTTGCGTTTACAAGATTTTAAATCTATAAATGAATATAATTCTGCAATATTTCGAATCACCTCACGAATGAAATTGTGTGGGAAAAAAATAACTGATCATGATATGTTGGAGAAAACTTTCTCAACCTTCCATGCCTCGAATGTGCTCCTGCAGCAGCAGTATCGAGAGAAAGGGTTTAAGAAATATTCTGAGTTAATTTCTTGCCTTTTTATTGCCGAACGCAACAATGAGTTGTTATTGAAAAATCATGAAGCGCGCCCAGCTGGCGCCGCCCCATTTCCTGAAGTAAATGCGGCAAATCGTTACCCCAGAAGAGGTAAATGACAAGCTTTTAATAACAAGAAAAATTATGGAAGGAAAAAGAATTATGTTCAAAAGAGAGGATCTCACCAGAAGTGGGATAGAGAAAGAAATATCGGGCAGAGTAAATCAACAGAGGATAAGTGTTTTTGTTGTGGTGGAAAGGGCCATTGGTCTCGTACCTGTCGTACCCCAAGGCACCTAGTTGATCTTTACCAGGCATCTTTGAAAAAGGACGATAAGGGAAAAGAGTCGAATTTCGTTTCAAATGATGCAGAAAATTCCACCACTCATTATGATGTATCTAATTTCTTTGAGGACCCTGAAGGAAATATTGGCCATTTGATCAATGATGGAATAGTTTAATATGTGAAATTGTGAAGTATCTATGTAAATAAATAATGTAAAAAATTTATTGTTAAGTTTTATTTTCTATGTATTTAAGTTTCAAATGTGATGTACATAAATAATGAAATATTAATGTTTATGAATTTTGAAATTATTAAATGTGTCAAATTTTAAAATAAAATTTTAGTATATGACATTATTTTATGTACAGTATTTCCTAGAAAAATAATTCTGATCAAGTATTCAATTTATCTGTGCATACTACTCATTTTATTATTATTTGTTTTTGAAGAGAATGGCAATGATATGTAATGAAGATGTATGCCTTGCGGATAGTGCAAGTTCGCACACTATTCTCAAAAGTGATATATATTTTACCCATCTTGTGCCAAAAGAGGAATATGTTAATACTATTATTGGCTCAGGCAATGTGATAGAAGGCTCCGGAAGAGCTATAATTTTGTTTCCTGGAGGAACAAAATTTATAATAAATAATGCACTATTATCTACCAAGTCTCTGAGGAACTTGTTGAGTTTCAAAGATATTCGCCGAAATGGATATCATGTTGAGATGATGAATGAGAAAAATTATGAGTATTTATGTATCACAACTCATGATTCAAATAAGAAAGTTATATTAGAAAAATTACCCTCACTTTCATCTGGGTTGTATTATACCAAGATTAGTGCAATTGAATCACATGCCACTGTAAACCAGAAGTTTATTAGCCCAAATGAATTCATAACTTGGCACGACCGATTGGGTCATCCGGGAACAACCATGATGAGAAGAATTATTGAAAACTCTCATGGACATTCACTAAAGAACCAGAAGATTCTTAAAACTAGTGAATTTTGTTGTGCTGCATGTTCTCAAGGAAAGTTAATTTTAAGGCCATCACCAGTAAAGATTGGATTTGAGTCTCCTGAATTCCTGGAAAGGATTCAAGGTGATATATGTGGACCTATTCATCCACCATGTGGATCTTTTAGATATTTTATGGTCCTAATAGACGCATCTTCGAGATGGTCACATGTGTGCTTATTATCTTCTCGCAACTTGGCGTTTGCGAGATTATTGGCTCAAATTATTCGATTAAAAGCACAATTTCCAGAAAATCCAATCAAAGCAATTCGTCTTGATAATGCTGGTGAATTTACTTCCCAAGCTTTTGATGCTTATTGTATGGCTAATGGAATAAGTGTTGAACATCCAGTAGCTTATGTTCACACGCAAAATGGGTTAGCAGAATCACTTATTAAGCGCCTCCAATTAATTGCTAGACCCTTGCTTATGAGAACAAATCTCCCAACCTCGGTTTGGGGGCATGCTATTTTACATGCCGCAGCACTTATTCGTTTGAGGCCAACGAGTTATCATCAATTCTCTCCTATGCAATTAGCTTTTGGCCAGCAGCCAAATGTTTCCCATTTAAGAATATTTGGGTGTGCGATATATGTTCCTATTGCACCACCTAATCGCACCAAAATGGGACTCCAAAGAAAATTGAGAATATATGTTGGATATGATTCTCCCTCTATAGTGAGGTATCTTGAGATACAAACTGGAGATGTATTTAAAGCCCGATTTGCGGATTGTCATTTTGATGAATCAAAATTTCCAACATTAGGGGGAGAGAATAAGCTTCCTGAAAAGGAGCTTAACTGGAATGCGTCATCATTGATGCATTTAGATCCTCGATCAGGGCAATGTGAACTGGAAGTTCAAAAGATTATACATTTGCAAAGAATAGCAAATGAATTGCCTGATGCATTTTTCGATACAAAGAGGATAACCAAATCTTACATACCAGCGGAAAATGCCTCAATTCGAATTGACGTCCCAATAGGACAAGTAGCCACTGAAGCAAATTCACGCCAGAAGCGTGGCAGGGTGGAAAATGCCCCAATTTGAATTGATGTCCCAGTAGGACAAATAGCCACGGAAGCAAATACACGCCAGAAGCGTGGCAGGCCTGTCGGTTCCAAAGATAAAAATCCTCGAAAGAGAAAAGAGGTAAATACGATTCCTGTTGAAAAAGACATAGTAAAGACACCGGCAGTTGTCCAAAATTCTGATATAACGCCAGAAGACGTTCAAGTACCTGAAAATTGTGAAAATAACGAGATCTCGATAAATTATGTCTTTACAGGAGAGAAATGGGACCGAAATAAGACAATTGTCAATGAAGTATTTGCATATAATGTGGCATTAGATATCATGCATGAAAGTAAGGATCTTGAGCCAAGATCAGTCGAAGAATGTCGACAAAGGAATGATTGGCCAAAATGGAAAGAAGCCATGAAGGCTGAATTAGACTCACTTGCAAAACGTGAAGTCTTTGGACCTGTAGTCCGTACACCTGAAGATGTAAAACCTGTTGGATATAAGTGGGTGTTTGTGAGAAAACGAAATGAGAAAAATGAAGTTGTGTGCTACAAAGCTCGACTTGTGGCACAAGGTTTTTCACAAAGGCTCGGTATAGATTATGAAGAAACGTATTCCCCTGTAATGGATGCGATAACATTGCGCTATTTGGTCAGTTTATCTGCATATCATAAATTGCATATGCATTTAATGGATGTGGTAACAGCCTATTTGTACGGCTCATTAGATCGGGATATCTATATGAAAGTCCCTGAAGGACTAAAGATATCCAAACCATCCAATGAATATTCGCAAGGGTTATACTCAGTCAAATTGCAAAGATCTTTATATGGTCTAAAGCAATCTGGACGAATGTGGTATAATCGTCTTACTGAGTATCTGGCCAAAAACGGATTCAAGAATGATGATATCTGCCCGTGTGTTTTCATAAAGAAATCTGCATCTGGATTCATTATAATTGCTGTGTACGTTGATGATTTAAATATCATTGGGACTCCTGAAGAGATTCAAACAATTATAAAAACTCTAAAAGAAGAGTTTGAGATGAAAGATCTTGGAAAGACTAAATTTTGTCTCGGCCTGCAGATCGAGCATATAAAAAGTGGGATCTTTATTCATCAAACAACATACACAGAAAAGATCTTGAAAAGATTTTATATGGATAAGTCACATCCATTAAGTACCCCAATGATCGTAAGATCTTTGGATGTGAAAAAGGATCAATTCCGTCCTAAAGAAGAAAATGAAGATATCCTTGGTCCTGAAGTACCATATCTTAGTGCCATTGGAGTGCTAATGTATCTTGCTAATAATACGCGACCCGATATATCATTTGCTGTGAATTTACTAGCAAGATATAGTCCCTCTCCAACCAGAAGACATTGGAATGGAATCAAACAAATCTTTCGATATCTTCATGGGACGGTTGATATGGGATTGTTTTATCCCTATGGATCCAAGTCACAACTAGTTGGCTATGCAGATGCCGGATACCTGTCTGATCCACATAAAGGGAGGTCTCAAACAGGATACCTATTCACATATGGTGGTACAGCTATATCATGGAGGTCCACGAAACAGACGATAGCAGCAACCTCCTCTAATCATGCTGAAATACTGGCGATTCATGAAGCTAGTCGCGAGTGTTTTTGGCTGAGGAGTCTGATTCAATATATTCTGTCATCATGTGGACTGATTGATCATAAGATAGCTCCAACTGTCCTGTTTGAAGATAATACAGCATGCATTGCTCAATTAAGGGTAGATACATCAAAGGTGATAGAACAAAGCATATTTCTCCCAAATTCTTCTTCACTCGTGACCTTCAAAATCAAGGGACAATTGATGTCCAACAGATCCGTTCAAGTGAAAATCTAGCAGATTTATTCACGAAGTCACTCCCAAAATCCTCCTTTGAAAGATTGGTACATGAGATTGGGATGCGCCGATTTCGAGACATCAACTAATGTCGACAAGAGGGGGAGACTGTACTCTTTTTCCCTTGGTCAGGTTTTTTTTCCCATTAGGTTTTTCTTGACAAGGTTTTTAATGAGGCAGTCCCTATCACTAAAGGATATTGTACTCTTTTTCCTTCACTAAGGTTTTTTTCCACTGGGTTTTTCTTTAGTAAGGTTTTAACGAGGCAATAATCCTAAATGGACATTCAAGGGGGAGTGTTACGATAAGTATGAATGTCCATCAAGTTAACGTTGGGCTGTGCAATATTAAATATATGCGGTGCTTTGTTTCCCCATGGTAGACTTCATATTAATGAAGTTTGAAAAGGAGAATGTTGGACAAGTATAAATAGGGCATGGGTTTGTGATTATACGTACACAAGCAAGTAATAATAAAATCACTTCTCTATTTATGTTGCAATCAAATACTCTTCTCTTTATATTTCTACTACAATTCTTTCTCTTCTTTTATTTTATTAGTATTCTAAATTCTCTTTTCTATTACTCTTTACCTATAATATTAATAGCAATATTAATCATCTTTATTATATTGAGATAGTAACAATAAACATATGCAATTCTCTCTCTCTTTATTTTTAATACTTCTATCTATCTTTGTATATATATATACATTACAACATATAATATTATTATATATATATAAATTATTATTGAGCTAATTATTTTAATACTAGAGTCTTCTATTTATACATCTCTATTATATATATATCTTTTATTTCACAACAAAAATCAAATTTTAAGGATAAAAATATACCATTTTTCTAATCATACTTGTAAAAAACTACATTAAAATTTAATCTCTAAAGTATATTTTTAGAATACATATTTAATGTTGGGAATTTTTGTCTTGTTTTTAAATTATTTGAGGACATTTTTGTCGATAACAAAATTTAAGTGCATTTTTGTCAGCAACAAAATTATTTGGATGCATTTTTAGTAGTTTATTATTTTCTTTAAAAAAACATCACCCTTAAAAATCATTTTCTATCATCGTCATCATCCGAGACCAACAATTTCTTCCATCATCCTCCATTTGCGTCCACCACCACCACCATCATCATCATCCATCCATCTCTATCATCATCGGTCACCTCTATCAAATCCATTTACCACCACCACCACCTACACTCAATCATCTATACTTCCACCTTCATCTATCAGATAGATCAGAGAGATTGATTACATAGAGAGATAGAGAGAGAAAGAGAGACAGAGAGTGCGAACTAAACTAAGCAAGGTCGTGGAGTTGGCAAAGGACTCGAACGAGTCCAGCCATGGCGATGGCTTCGAGGAAAGCCTTGGGATCATCCTTATCAGTAGTGCGGTGGAGCTTCAGATTGGCCAAATTGTGCTTGCTCCAAATGTGGAACCTCAAAATTGGCATTCTTTGAGTTTTAGTCAATAAATCACCATTTGCTGCTGGCGCTGTTATCTAATCTTTTCTTTAGTAACGTTGTATGTTTTGGCTATTGCACTATGGAAATGGAAGAGAGAAAAAAAGATAGTGGGAAAGAATAAATGATATTTTTGTTATTTAAAAAATTATTGTGACAAAAAGGACGATTTTAATGCTAAAAGGAACGTTGAGGACCATTTCGAATAAAAAAAATGTTAGAGACGATTTTGATTTTGATCTCAAACTTTAGAACTAAAACAATACTTATCTTTAAATATTATTTTTCAATTCAAACCACCCATCCACTAAGGTGACGTGGCAAAGAGTGAATGGAACTATACAAGAGAGCATAACATAACATAACTTTTGGAAAAAAATCTTTTAAAATAAATAGAATTATAAAATAGCAAAGTAAAAAATTAATTATTATTAAATTTATAACTTCTATTATATATGCAAATAGACTATTTTATTGAGTTGCATAAAAAATTGTTGACTACTTAGATACGATTGACATTTTATATGTATCGGTATGATATAAAAGGTGGACAAATAAAATCTGCCATATGAATTATATTTTTCTGCATCAATATTTATTTTCTATTTAAATTTTAAAATATATTATGTTATTACATACACAAAAATATCTTCATAAATGATTATAAAGGACAAATATATTCTTATAATTATTTGTGATAAATGATTAAATAATTCTTTTTATTTCTATAAGAAAAAGTTAACACTCTTTTACAGTCAGAATTAAAATTAAAATCACATCAATCTAATAATTTCAGAAAAGAAAACAAAATCAAAATCAATTAACCAAAAAAATAATCTGTGCTTGTTCTTCTTCTTCTCTCAACATCAAAGTTACACCAAAAATGATGAACAAACCCTAACCCAGACAAAAAGTCAAAACTAGTCCTCATATCCCTCTCCCTTCCTTGTCTCTTCCCTAGCCCTATCTCTGCACGGCGGGCTTCCCTACCTCGCGCCGCTATGCTCTCGCCGCCCTGCCTCCCGCCATCGTGTCAACTGTGGGTGTTACCGTGTGGGTGTTGTATCGCATGATGCTCCCTGTTGTGGCCTGTGGGTGTTGTCGTGTTGCAAGTTGCTAGTGTCACTGTCGTTTCTGCTCTCTTTTCCGCCGTGGCTGACTCCGCCATGGCATCGCTGGTTCAGATAAGCCACAAACATCCTATTTCCCCTCTAATAGTCCTTCCTACCTCTGTTTAATACTTTAGTTCGATGTTCAAACTTCAATTTGTTATATTCCTATATTTTGTTCTAAATATGATTGTGAATTTATAATTCTACTAGTTATTGGGATTGATTTTCAAATCTTCTTTACTGAACTAAAGTAAGTTAAACTTTTGAAGTCTTTTAGTTGAATTTTCCTCTATTTTATTTTGTCTAAACTACCTAAAAAGAATTATTTAAGTTTCTTGTTCAATTTTGTTTTGAATTTGTTGTTGTTCAATTTTTAATGATTGGTTCCTTTCGATATATAACAAACATCCATAAAGATGCTTACTCATAGAATAATGTAGGTTGTTCAATTTGAAACCAACAACAGAGTGAAGGGTTCTGATTTGTTTTTTGTTTAAGTACTAAGTAGATGGACATAACACTGATTTGGATAATCTTGTGTTTTCTCTTTGCCCTCCTACTGGGTTCTGCTTAATGCAATGGCATAGATTGATTGTTGTTTTCCATATTATTACTAAGTTTGATAACTGATAAATCCATATTTTACGATTATTTTTGGCTTGAAAAGAGTGGATTTTATCAACTTACCTTGCATTTATTCCTTGAAATTGCATGTTTTTGTGAATTTTCCCATAATTATGCTTAATTGTTAAAATGATGCTTTATATGCTTTAAATTACCAAACTTAATTCACTTTTATCCCATTCGATACCTTGATATGTTTGTTTGAGTGATTTAAGGTTTAGAAGACAAGGATGGTGATAAACCACTATTTTATGGTTTATCTTGTGTTTAATTGAGTGGTTTCATCAAGTCTACACCCACTTATTCATATTAATTGCATGATTTTATAACTCCTTCCTAGTATTATTTTATGGTTGAAAACTTGCTTCCTAGAGACCTTTAATTAGTATATTTTAATTCTCCTTTATACCATTCGATGCCGTGATCCGTGGGTTAAGTGTTTTAGGCTTTATAGGGCAGGAATGGCTTAGAGAATGGAGAGGAAGCTTGCAAAAATGAAAGGAACACAAGAAACTAAGGAGATGACCAGCAAACACTGACGTGAGCGCATGGCTCATGCAGGCGCGCGAAATGGAGAAATTGCAGCGACGCATGCGCGTGCCTGACGCATACGCGTGGATTGGAGTCTGCACGAATGACGCGAACGCATGAACGACGCAGACACATGACAAGGAAAATCGCTGAATGGCGCGAATGCGTGGATGACGCGTATGCATGACCTGCGCGATCTGCAGAATTAACAGAAAATGCTGGGGGCAATTTCGGGCCACGTTTTGACTCAATTTTTGGCCCAAAAACACAGAATAAAGCCAGGGAACATGCAGAGACTCAGGAGGAAACTTGAAACAACTTCACATATTCTCATTAGGATAGTTTTAGGTTTTTTAGATCTGAATCTAGAGAGGATTACTCCCCCTCTAGGTTCTCTTTACATTCCCAGTTTATTGTTTTATGCTTTTGGATATTGAAGAAGTCATTACCTCCGTTGAAGACATTATTCTAGTTTGTTTCCTTACTTACTCTTTTATTCTTAATTCTTGTTTAAAGTAGTAATTGAATTATTTTCATGAATTGTTAGTGCAAAAGATTACTTTTATTTTTAATTAATTTTGAATCCCTATTTTATTTATTTTATCATGTCTTCTTCTATTATTTTTATGAGTGTTATATTCATGTCAATGCGGGTAGACTCCATACTTGACATGGGGGTTGATTAAAAGGAGACACTTGAGTTGGAAGGCTTAGGTGTTGATTAAACTGGAAGTTGTTGGCTAGTTCTGTATTTACTAACGCTAGACCTTCCTAAGGGAGAGGACTAGGATTTGCGAATAAGGGTTAGCTTAATCATTTGACTTTCCTTTATTTAGTAAGGGTCAACTAAGTGAAAATAGCAACTTTTTTAATACTACATTTAAGAGACCCCAACAAGGATTGAAATTCCAATTAATCATTCCCCCAGTCAAGGCTTTTTATTTAGAATATTAATAATTATTCTTAGTTTTTGTTGCTTTAATTTACTATTATTTAATTGCTCATTATTCAACTCTCAAACCCTCATGGAAATTCCTAATTAATAAATTAGCATACTTTCTCGCAACTCATTGGGAGACGACAAAAAAAAAAGAGATCCAAAAAATATTCAAATAATTAAGTAATTAGATAAATAAATAAGGGGACAAAATTATCCCAATGCTAAATTAAGTTCAAAAATCAATGCATATGTGATACAAGTTAAGAGAAAAGTTGATGCATGTGTATGTAAAACAAAAGTGGGAGAATTTTGGGTAAGTTTAGGATGCTTTAAGAAGAAAATAAGAGTATATATGTTAGGTGATAGCTTAGGATAATCAAGGATTCAATTTATAGCTCACTTAGCCATATATATACCCTCACCTTTACCTTGGCCCCATTACAACCTTGAAAAGACCTCATGATGTTTGCATTGGTACATTAAATACTTGTTGATTGGTTAGGTGAAGAACAAGGTTTAGAAAGCATGATTAGAGGAGAGTAGAGTGATTACCCTATATACTAGAGTGACTAGAGTGCATACACACCATCAATAAGGGTTCAATGCTTAATTCTATGTTCTCTGCTTTCATAAGCTGTTTTCCTACAAGTTTACTTGCTTTTATTGTATAATTTGAGTTAGTGGAATTTGATTTATTTTTGTCTTGAAAGAACTTATTTATTTTTAATTGAGTAGACAAAATCATTTTATCATTTAGTTGCATTCATATACATAGGTTGCATTGCATTGCATGAGTCTAACTTTTCACTACTCATTTGTTTTATCTCCTTAAGCTAAGCACGAGGACATGCTAATATTTAAGTGTGGGGAGGTTGATAAACCACTATTTTATGGTTTATCTTGTGTTTAATTGAGTGAATTCATCAAGTCTTCACCCACATATTCATACAAATTGCATGATTTTATAACTCCTTCCTAGTATTGTTTTATGGTTGAAAACTTGCTTCCTAGAGACCTTTAATTAGTATATTTTAATTCTCCTTTATACCATTCGATGCCGTGATCCGTGTGTTAAGTGTTTCAGGCTTTATAGAGCAGGAATGGCTTAGAGAATGGAGAGGAAGCTTGCAAAAATGGAAGGAACACAAGAAGCAAAGGAGATGACCAGCAAACACTGACGCGAGCGCATGGCTCATGCGGGCGAGCGAAATGGAGAAATTGCAGCAACGCATGCGCGCGCCTGACGCGTACGCGTGGATTGGAGCCTGCACGAATGACGCGAACGTGTGAACGACGCAGACGCGTGACAAGGAAAATCACTGAATGACCCGAACGCGTGGATGACGCGTACGCGTGACCTGCACGATCTGCAGAATTAGCAGAAAATGCTGGGGGCGATTTTGGGTCGCGTTTTGACTCAGTTTTTGGCCCAGAAACACAAAATAAAGCCAGGGAACATGCAGAGACTCAGGAGGCAACTTGAAACAACTTCACATATTCTCATTAAGATAGTTTTAGGTTTTTTAGATCTGAATCTAGAGAGGATTACTCTCCCTCTAGGTTCTCTTTACATTCCCAGTTTATTGTTTTATGCTTTTGGATATTGAAGAAGTCATTACCTCCGTTGAAGACATTATTCTAGTTTGTTTCCTTATTTACTCTTTTATTCTTAATTCTTGTTTAAAGTAGTAATTGGATTATTTTCATGAATTGTTAGTGCAAAGGATTACTTTTATTTTTAATTAATTTTGAATCCCTATTTTATTTATTTTATCATGTCTTCTTCTTTTATTTTTATGAGTGTTATATTCATGTCAATAGAGTAGACTCCATACTTGACATGAGGGTTGATTAAAAGGAGACACTTGAGTTGGAAGGCTTAGGTGTTGATTAAACTGGAAGTTGTTGGCTAGTTCTGTATTTACTAACGCTAGACCTTCCTAAGGGAGAGGACTAGGATTTGCGAATAAGGGCTAGCTTAATCATTTGCCTTTCCTTTATTTAGTAAGGGTCAACTAAGTGAAAACAACAACCTTTTTAATACTACATTTAAGAGACCCCAACAAGGATAGAACTTCCAATTAATCATTCCCCTAGTCAAGGCTTTTTATTTAAAATATTAATAATTATTCTTAGTTTTCGTTGCTTTAATTTACTATTATTTAATTGCTCATTATTCAACTCTCAAACCCTCATGGAAATTCCTAATTAATAAATTAGCATACTTTCTCGCAACTCGTTGGAAGACGACTTGGGATTCATACTTCCAATATTTTTATTCTAAATTTTTGTGACATCCTTTTTAAATTGGTGAGGCGGATTTTAGTTGGTTAAGGGCTATACTTACAACGCTGTTCTCTTATTAAAAATCTCTTAATTTGTCTAACTTCTGCTACGCACCAGATGGCATGAAGAATTGGAGAGCAAGAATGCAAAAGTAGAGAATTCATGAAGAAAATGAGCTTTGGAAATCTAGTAGTTGTGCATATGCATGGCTTGTGCGTACGCACGACTCGCAGCACGTGGCTCACTTAAGTTAACACGTGACTTGTGATTTCAAGCCCATTTTGGGCCTAATCTAACTCATTTCTGAAGCATTTGAAGCAAGAATTCAAGGGGGATGAACCAAGTATGGTAGAAGTGTCTTAGTAGGAATGTAGTATCATGTTTTTAGGTAGAATTCCAGAGAGAGAAGCTCCAACTTCTCTCTAGAATTTAAGGTTTCTTAGTTTAATTTCTCTTTAGATTTAGGTTTTGATTTTGTTTTAGTTTAGTTTTTTTACATTTTCATGTTTTGGTATTTTAATTCATTTAGTTTTACGTGTTAGTTTGTCTGTTTTTGTTAATTTTGGTTTATGAATACTTGTTGAATTCTCATTTTTTCTTTAATGCAAATTGATATTTTCATGTTTATTGATGCTTGTTTAAGTTGTTAGCATTGATTTCTTGCTTTGGTTAGTTATAGATTTTATTATTCTTGTAATTTATCATATTTTACTTTTATTCCTTTCAAGTGTTTGACAAAAGTACCTCTTTCAATTATATAGTAGATTTTGTATTCTTGGCTTGGGATTGAGGACTTAGGTGACCTTGAGTCATTGATGTCCAATAGTGATTGGTGATTTAGGATTGTTAGTTGATTTTGTTTCCACTAATTAGTGAGTTGGTTAGGAGTTGGGGATTAAGATCAATTATGCCTATTTGACTTACCCTCGATGTTTAGGGGTTGACTAAGTGGGATTAATTCTTCATAATTGCCATGTTTGTGGTCAATGACAAGGATAGTGATCTTTGACTCTCAACCCTTGCCAAGATCTTTTTAGCATTTGACTTTTTTTTACTTTTCTTTAATTGCTTTTAGTTTGATTTCTTGCTTGCTTTTAATTTCTTGCTATTTACAATTCTTGTTAATTGCCATCAAAACCCCCTTTCCCTTATAGCCAAAGATATACACATCTGATTGCAATTCCGTGGGAGAATGACTTGGGATTTAAAACTCCTGGTATTTGATTTGAATTGTAACAACCTTTTTAAACTTTGATTGGGGTTATTTGTCGGTTCAGAACTATACTCATAACGAAGTCGAGCTTTTAATTTGTGAAAATTCTACACCGAAAATGTATGAATAGTGTGAATAGCTTGCTAGTAGTTAGGAGTTTATTTTTCTTTACTTTTTGATATCCTTTGTTTCTATTTTTTTTCTTTTTCTATGAATTCTCATCCTTGTGGGTCTGAGTATGGTTGTGACAATTTTGTAGGAAATGGCAATTTCAATGGTGGTTTGTACCAAGGAGTGAATTATCAACTGGGGGAGGGGGGCGGGGAGGCTCACACTCAAGACCAATCTTCTTTGCATCAACCTCCTCTACTCTACTATGATCATGGCTCATCCTATAGTGCATACTAACCAAATGACTATAGTGACCCTTGCTATGGTTATGAACCTCAACCACCATAATTTTATAAACCCCATCCTCAACATTGTCCTCAACCACAATACTCTCAAGTCCCTTTCCACCATCAAACACCTCTATATGATCCAAATCCATCCCATAAACCTTATAAGCCTTATGAACAACCACCCGTTGCACCACCACCATTCCAACATCACTACTCTCATAACCCCCTTGAATGATCACCTCATAATACATCACCTCAATACTCTCACCCTTATAAACTACCTCCCATATATGAAGACTTTCTCCAACATGATGAACTCTCTTTCTCTCCACAAACTTCGATGGAAGAAACTCTTCAACTATTAATCCAAGAACAAAAAGAGTTTTAATCTTTTCGAGAGGAATCCTAAAAGAGGCGAGAAAATTACATGGCTACTATAGCCTAAGCCTTAACCCGCTTAGCCTCACTACGTTCATGCAACAATGAAAGCATTTTTGTGGATGAATGTAAATAATTAACTTCAACCGAAGAGTGCTGGATGAAGAAAATCTTGGAATCTCAAATGAAAGAAGTGGAGTTGAAGCATGAGTTCCAACAAATGGAAGATGTTGAATCCATTGACCATGAGGATATGGTTGAACATTTGGAACAAGTTGAGATAGCAAGCAAGCTTGATAATGAAGACCTTGTTGCCCTTCCACCATTGTAAGGTAAAGAATCTATTAGAGAGAAATGTGTGCACCCTCCAACGGATGTGATGATCGAGATTTTTGATGGTTTAGAATTCACAAATGAAGTCTCGTTGCAATATAGTTTCTAAACCAACACTAATCCTTTCATGCAAAAATTTTATTTGTCACTAAAATAAACCCCTAAAATTATAAACTGAAGTATTTAAACCTCGGGTCGTTCTCCCTAGGAATTGCAAACAAATGTTCTTGTTATTGGCTATGGAGTATGTTTGGGGTTTTTTGAGATTTTAGACAAGAAATATAAATGGCAAAGGAAATAAACTAACAACTAAAAAAGCTCTTGGCAAGGAATGAGAATTAGAAGTCCTATCCTAGTTATCCTCCTCAATTGTGACCACAATTGTCTATTGCTACCACTTAGTTAACCTCTAACCATGGAGAAAAGTCAAGTGGATGAATTGACTTGATTCCACAAGTCTTAGCCAACTCCCAAGGGAAAGACTAGCTTTAGTGGTATCTAAACCAATTAGCAACTTCTAATTATCAATCAACAAAGGAATTAGATAACTCAAGCATCACTAATTACTCTACCTAGGCCAAGAGGGATAAAATCTAACTTATATCTAGAAGAGGCATTTCAACAAACACATAGAAGGCAATAAAGGCAAACATTATTAATCGCAAGAATTAAAGGAATCTACAACTATAAAAGTAAGAGATTAACAATAGAAAGGCAAAACAATTATGAAACAATAAAGAACTTACCAATTGCATTGAAGAAGAAATGTAGATCTACAAAAGAAAGTTCATAAACTACAACTAACAATACAAAGAAATTACAAGAGAAGAAGAATTCTAAAACTACAAGAGAGCAATTAGGGAAGAAAAAGGAAAATTAGAAGAGGAGAAGAAGTAGATCTAGATCTAAAACCTAATCCTAATTCTAGAGAGAAGTGAGAGCTTCTCTCTCTAGAAACTAACTCTAGTTACTTCTAAAACTTAAACTATGACTAATGATAAAAAGTATGTTAATTCCCCTTCAATCTTTGGCTTAAATAGCATTAGAAATAAGTTGGGTTGGGCCCACAAGGCTTTTAAAATCGCTGGCCACAAGTTGCATTAAGTGAATCATGTGCAACCATCGGCGCGTACACGTACAGTGCGCATGCGCACTCCTAAACGCGATGAAACTATGGCAAATATTATATCATTTTAAAGCCCCAGATGTTAGCTTTCCAACGCAACTAGAACTGCATCATTTGGACCTCTGTAGCTCAAGTTATGGTCGATTAAGTGTGAAGAGGTCGGCTTGACAGCTTTTGCGATTCCTTCATTTCTTCATGAGTTCTCCATTTTTACATGCTTTTCCTTCATTCCCTTGATCCAATCTTTGCCTCCTAAACCTGAAATCACTTAACAAAAATATCAAGGCATCTAATGGAATCAAGGTGAATTAAATTTAGCTGTTTTGAAACCCAAAAAGTATGTTTTCACTCTTAAGCACAATTAAAGGAGAAGTTACAAAACCATACTATTTCATTGAATAAATGTGAAAAAAAGATGATAAAATCCTCTAAATTTAACACAAGATAAACCCTCCAAATGGGGTTTATCAGGATGTATCTCTTGATACAGAAGAAGGTGATGAGCGGATAATTTATACGCTTTTTGACAGTGTTTTTAGTATGTTTTTAGTAGGATCTAGTTACTTTTAGGGATGTTTTCATTAGTTTTTATGTTAAATTCACATTTCTGGACTTTACTATGAGTTTATGTGTTTTTCTGTGATTTCAGGTATTTTCTGGCTGAAATTGAGGGACTTGAGCAGAAATCAGATTCAGAGGTTGAAGAAGGACTGCTGATGCTGTTGGATTCTGACCTCCCTGCACTCAAAGTGGATTTTCTGGAGCTACAGAACTCGAAATGGCGCGCTTCCAATTGTGTTGGAAAGTAGACATCCAGGGATTTCCAGAAATGGATAATAGTCTATACTTTGGCCAAGAATAGATGACGTAAACTGGCGTTCAACGCCAGCTCTCTGCCCAAATCTGGCGTCCAGCGCCAGAAAAGGATCCAAAACCAGAGTTGAACGCCAGAAATGGATCAAAACCTGGCGTTCAACTCCACAAATGGCCTCTGCACGTGGAAAGATAAGGCTCAGCCCAAGCACACACCAAGTGGGCCCCGGAAGTGGATTTATACATCAATTACTTACTTCTGTAAACCCTAGTAGCTAGTTTATTATAAATAGGACCTTTTACTAGTCTTTTTGAAAATCTTTGATCAGTTGTATGCTATCTTAGATCACGTTTGAGGGCTGGCCATCTCGGCCATGCCTGGACCTTTCACTTATGTAATTTTAACGGTAGAGTTTCTACACTCCATAGATTAAGGTGTGGAGCTCTGCTGTTCCTCAAAGATTAATGCAAAGTACTACTGTTTTCTATTCAATTCATCTTATTTCGCTTCTAAGATATCCATTTGCACCCAAGAACGTGATGAAGGTGATGATTATGTGTGACGCTCATCACCATTCTCCCCTATGAACACGTGCCTGACAAACACTTTCGTTCTACATGAAATAAGCTAGAATGAATATCTCTTAGATCTCCTAACCAGAATCTTCGTGGCGTAAGTTAGAATGATGGCGGCATTCAAGAGAATCTGGAAAGTCTAAACCTTGTCTGTGGTAATTCGAGTAGGATTCAATGATTGAATGACTGTGACGAGCTTTAAACTCGCGAGTGCTGGACGTTAGTGACAGACGCAAAAGGAGGGTGAATCCTATTCCAGCATGATCGAGAACTGACAGATGATTAGCCGTGCTGTGACAGAGCATGTGAGCATATTTTTCACTGAGAGGAGGGGATGTAGCCACTGACAACGGTGATGCCCTTGCATAAAGCCAGCCATGGAAAGGAGTAAGACTGATTGGATGAAGATAGCAGGAAAGCAGAGGTTCAGAGGAACGAAGGCATCTCCATTCGCTTGTCTGAAATTCTCACCAATGAATTACATAAGTATTTCTATCCCTATTTTATTATATTAAATTCGAAAACACCATTATCAATTTATATCTGCCTAACTGAGATTTGCAAGGTGACCATAGCTTGCTTCATACCAACAATCTCCGTGGGATTCGACCCTTACTCATGTAAGGTATTACTTGGATGACCCAGTGCACTTGCTGGTTAGTTGTATCGAAGTTGTGAACCATGGTATTGGCACCATGTTCTTGGCGCCATTGCCAGGGAAAGAAAGAGCCATGAATTTTATATAATCAAAGTGTAATCATGATTGCGCGTACCAAGTTGCTCACGTTGCCAGGGATTGTTTGAGCCTGGACATCACAATTTCGTGCACCAAGTTTTTGGCGCCGTTGCCGGAGATTGTTCGAGTTTGGACAACTGACGGTTCATCTTGTTGCTCAGATTAGGTAACTTTCTTTTTGTTTTCTTGTCAAAAAATTTTTCAAAAATCTTTCAAAAATTTTCTCCTTTGTTTTCGAAAAAAAAAATGTTTTCAAAAATTTTATTCAAAATTTTTAAGAATGAATTCTAGTGTTTCATGAAGCATGTGAAGCCTGGCTGGTTGTAAAGCCATGTCTAAATTTATTTGGACTGAGGCAGCAATTTGTTATCAAGAGCAATATACTCTAATGTTAAATGCTGAAGCTTGGCTGGCCATTGGCCATGTCTAGTGTTTTGGATTGGAGCTTTCATTGAAAGCTTGGCTGGCTAGTGAGCCATGTCTAATTCCTGGACTGAAGCTTTAGACTAAGAATGCAAGATTCCTGGAATTCATATTAAAAATTTTGAAATCCTTATTTTTCTTTTACAAATAATTTTCGAAAAAAATCCAAAAAAATTAGAAAATCATAAAAATAAAAAATATTTATTTTTCTGTTTCTTGTTTGAGTCTTGAGTCATATCATAAGTTTGATGTCACTTGCATATGCATCTTGCATTTTTCGAAAATTCAGACATTGATAGTGTTCTTCATGATCTTCAAGTTGTTCTTGGTAGGTCTTCTTGTTTGATCTTGATGATTTTTTGTTTTGTGTCTTTTATTGTTTTTCATATGCATTCTTGAATTCTTAGTGTCTAAGCATTAAAGAATTCTAAGTTTGGTGTCTTGCATGTTTTCTTTGCATTAAAAAATTTTTTCAAAAATATGTTCTTGGTGTTCATCTTGACATTCAAAGTGTTCTTGGTGTTTATCTTGACATTCATAGCATTCTTGCATACATTCATTGTTTTGATCTAAAAATTTCATGCATTGCATCATTTTTCTTGTTTTTCTCTCTCTTCATTAAAAATTCAAAAAAATCAAAAAAATATCTTTCCCTTCTTCTCTCATCAAATTCGAAAATTTGAGTTGATTTTTTCAAAAATTTTTAAAATCAAATTGTTTCTCATGAGTCAAATCAAATTTTCAATTTGAAAATCTTATCTTTTTCAAAATCTTTTTCAAAAATCAAATCTTTTTCAAAATTCTTAGTTATTTTCAAAAATTCCAAAAATATTTTTCAAAAATATTTTTCTTATTTTTATATCAAAATTTTCGAAAATAACAATAACAATTAATGTTTTGATTCAAAAATTTCAAGTTTGTTACTTACTTGTTAAGAAAGATTCAAACTTTAAGTTCTAGAATCATATCTTGTGATTTCTTGTGAATCAAGTCATTAATTGTGATTTTAAAAATCCAATCTTTTTCAAAAACAATTTCAATCATATATTTTCAAAAAAATCTTCTTATCTTTTTCAAAAATTTGATTTCAAAATATCTTCTCTAACTTCCTAACTTCTTATCTTTTCAAAATTGATTTTCAAATTTGTTTTAACTAACTAACTAACTTTTTGTTTGTTTCTTAACTTTTTCAAAACTACCTAACTAACTCTCTCTCTCTCTCTCATTTTCGAAAATATCTTCCCCCTTTTTCAAAATTTCTTTTTAATTTATTAATTATTTTAAATTTTAAATCTTAATTTTCGAAAATTACTAACATTTTTCAAAAACTATTTTCAAAAATCACTAACTCTTTTTCAAAAATTGTTTTCGAAAATTCCTTCTCTCTCATCTTATTCTATTTATTTATTCATCTACTAACATCTCATCTCACATCTCAACCTTCCTCACAGTTGTGTTTCTTCCATTATATTACATTCTTTGTCTCCCCCTCTTCTTCTACTCACAAAGAAATCCCTATACTGTGGTATAAAGGATTTCTATTATTATTATTTTTCTGTGCCCTCTTCTTTGTCATATGAGCAGGAGCAAGGATAAGAACATTCTTGTGGAAGCAGATCCAGAACCTGAAAGGACTCTAAAAAGGAAACTAAGAGAAGCTAAAATACAACAATCCAGAGATAACCTTTCAGAAATTTTCGAACAGGCAGAGGAGATGGCAGCCGAAAATAATAATAATGTAAGGAAGATGCTTGGTGACTTTACTACACCTAATTCCAATTTACATGGAAGAAGCATCTCCATTCCTGCCATTGGAGCAAACAACTTTGAGCTAAAACCTCAATTAGTTTCTCTGATGCAGCAGAACTGCAAGTTTCATGGACTTCCATCTGAAGATCCTTTTCAGTTCTTAACTGAATTCTTGCAGATATGTGATACTCTTAAGACTAATGGAGTAGATCCTGAAGTCTACAGGCTCATGCTTTTCCCTTTTGGTGTAAGAGACAGAGCTAGATTATGGTTGGATTCTCAACCCAAAGACAGCCTGAACTCTTGGGATAAGCTGGTCACGGCTTTCTTAGCCAAGTACTTTCCTCCTCAAAAGCTGAGCAAGCTTAGAGCTGATGTTCAAACCTTCAGACAGAAAGAAGGTGAATCCCTCTATGAAGCTTGGGAAAGATACAAACAGTTGACCAAAAAGTGTCCTTCTAACATGCTTTCAGAATGGACCATCCTGGATATATTCTATGATGGTTTATCTGAGCTATCAAAGATGTCACTGGACACTTCTGCAGGTGGATCCATTCACCTAAAGAAAACGCCTGCAGAAGCTCAAGAACTCATTGACATGGTTGCTAATAACCAGTTCATGTACACTTTTGAAAGGAATCCTGTGAATAATGGGACGCCTATGAAGGTGATGATTATGTGTGACGCTTATCACCATTCTCCCCTATGAACACGTGCCTGACAAACACTTTCGTTCTACATGAAATAAGCTAGAATGAATATCTCTTAGATCTCCTAACCAGAATCTTCGTGGCGTAAGCTAGAATGATGGCGGCATTCAAGAGAATCTGGAAAGTCTAAACCTTGTCTGTGGTAATCCGAGTAGGATTCAATGATTGAATGACTGTGACGAGCTTTAAACTCGCGAGTGCTGGACGTTAGTGACAGACGCAAAAGGAGGGTGAATCCTATTCCAGCATGATCGAGAACTGACAGATGATTAGCCGTGCTGTGACAGAGCATGTGAGCATATTTTTCACTGAGAGGAGGGGATGTAGCCACTGACAACGGTGATGCCCTTGCATAAAGCCAGCCATGGAAAGGAGTAAGACTGATTGGATAAAGATAGCAGGAAAGCAGAGGTTCAGAGGAACGAAGGCATCTCCATTCGCTTGTCTGAAATTCTCACCAATGAATTACATAAGTATTTCTATCCCTATTTTATTATATTAAATTCGAAAACACCATTATCAATTTATATCTGCCTAACTGAGATTTGCAAGGTGACCATAGCTTGCTTCATACCAACAATCTCCGTGGGATTCGACCCTTACTCATGTAAGGTATTACTTGGATGACCCAGTGCACTTGCTGGTTAGTTGTATCGAAGTTGTGAACCATGGTATTGGCACCATGTTCTTGGCGCCATTGCCAGGGAAAGAAAGAGCCATGAATTTTATATAATCAAAGTGTAATCACGATTGCGCGTACCAAGTTGCTCACGTTGCCAGGGATTGTTTGAGCCTGGACATCACAATTTCGTGCACCAGAAGGCTTAGTGAAAGATGATGAACAAGACATCAAATTTGAAGAAGCTTTCCAAGAGGTAGAGGTTGCTGAAGAACAGTCAAAGGGATAGGGAACAACCATAGCACATCCATTGGAAATCTCCCTTGCTAAGTCACCATCCATATTACAAGTTGAGTGGGTAACTATCTCATTCTTTAACTTTCTTGGCCCAAATCAATATGCCTTGTTGGAAATGAATGGTCAACTTAGAGCTCTTTGTGGGTTGAAGAGTAAGGAAGAGTTGGATATTAGTTGGCAATTGGAATCCAGGTGCATGGTGGAAGAAAGCTCAAACTTTAGAGTCTGAAGGTGGAGTAAAGCAAAATTCAAGGGATATCAGATGATGATTTGGAGCTCTGAGGAGAATTCAAAAGTTTTGTTACCCAAAATGAAGCATGAAAATCAACAAGAATGCGAGTGCAAAAACAAGGTTTGGGATCCCATAATACAATGTGAGAATCAACAAATTTGGCATCCTACTACTTGTTTAGGATTTCCTGAAAGCTTAGTGCACACAATTTGGGATCCCAGAGACTATTGGAAGTCTAAACGTTGGTGGTGATTCAAGGATGAGTTCAAGCACAAGCCTCCATGACAAGAGCTTCATCTATGTCCAACTTAAGGACTTTAAAAAAACGTGCTAGGTGGGAGACACCCCACAATGGTAAAACCTTTGAAATCGTACTTTTTTTATTATTCTTGTTTATATTTTTTTTGTTAGCTTATTTTGGTAGATTTTTATTGTTAATTGCATGTTTGATTTGATTTTCTCTCTCAATTGCGTTGGAAAGTAGATATCCTGGGCTTTCCAGCAATATATAATAGTCCATACTTTGCCCAAGATTTGATGGCCCAAACCGGCGTTCCAAGTCAGCTTAAGAATTCTGGCGTTTAACGCCAGAACTGGCATAAAAGCTGGAGTTAAACGCCCAAATTGGCACAAAAGCTGGCGTTTAACTCCAAGAAAAGTCTCTACACATGAAAGCTTCAATGCTCAGCCCAAGCACAGACCAAGTGGGCCCCGGAAGTGGATTTTTACACTAAACACCTTAGCTTACTCATTTTCTGTAACCCTAGGTCACTAGTTTACTATAAAAACTACTTTTAGTGATTCATCTTGTACCTCATGACATTTTACACGTTTCATATTGTATTCTCTATGGCATGAGTCTCTAAACCCCATTGTTGGGGGTGAGGAGCTCTGCTGTTCTTAATGAATTAATGCAATTACTACTGTTTTCTATTCTATCACGCTTGCTTCTATTCTAAGATATTCATTCGCACTTCAACCTGATGAATGTGATGATCCGTGACAATCATCATCATTCTCACCTATGAACGCGTGCCTGACAACCACCTCCGTTCTACATGCAATCAAGCTTGAATGTGTATCTCTTGGGTTTCTAATCTAAGATTGGAACCTTCGTGGTATAAGCTAGAATTATTGGCGGCTATTCCTGAGATCCGGAACATCTAAACCTTGTATGTGGTATTCTGAGTAGGATCTGGAAAGGGATGACTGTGACGAGCTTCAAACTCACGAGTGTTGGGCGTAGTGACAGACGCAAAAGGATCAATGGATACTATTCCGACATGATCGAGAACCGACAGATGATTAGCTATGCGGTGACAGTGGATTTGGAACATTTTCACTGAGAGGACAGAAAGTAGCCATTGACAACGGTGATGCCCAACATAAAGCTTGCCATGGAATGAGACTTGCGTGCATGAAGAAGAAGATAGTAGGAAAGCAGAGATTCAGAAGACAAAGCATCTCCGAAGCCTCAACCTGTTCTTCATTACTGCATAACAAGTATTTATTTCATGTTCTTTTACTTTTTACAATTAAATCTGAGAATTATTGATATCCTGACTAAGAGTTACAAGATAACCATAGCTTGCTTCAAGCCGACAATCTCCGTGGGATCGACCCTTACTCACGTAAGGTATTACTTGGACGACCCAGTGCACTTGCTGGTTAGTTGTACGGAGTTGCAAAAGTGTGATTGTAATTTCGTGCACCACACTATCTAAATTCTGAGTCCTATAGATGCCAATCATTCTGAACTTCAAAGGATAAAGTGTTAAGAAGCAAAAAGGCTACAAGTCCCGCTCATCTGATTGAAACTAAGTTCATTGATAAGTTTGGAATTCATTGTATATTCTCTACTTTTTATCCTATTTTGTTTTCAGTTGCTTGGGGACAAGCAACAATTTAAGTTTGGTGTTGTGATGAGCGGATAATTTATACCCTTTTTGGCATTGTTTTTACATAATTTTTAGTATATTTTAATTACTTTTTATTATATTTTTATTAGTTTTTATTCAAAAATCACATTTCTAGACTTTACTAGGAGTTTTTGTGTTTTTCTATGATTTCAGGTTTTTTCTGGCTGAAATTGAGAGACCTGAGCAAAAATCTGATTCAAAGGCTGAAAAAGGACTGCAGATGCTGTTGGATTCTGACCCTGCTGCATTCGAAGTGGATTTTCAGGAGCTATAGAAGCCCAATTGCTGCGTTCTCAATTGGATTTTATGGGCTTTCCAGAAATATATAATAGTCCATACTTTGTCCGAGATTTGATGGCCCAAACTGGCGTTCAAAGTCAGCCTAAAATATCTTGGCGTAAAACGTCCAAACTGGCACCAGAATTGGAGTTAAACACCCAAACTGGCACCAAAGCTGGCGTTTAACTCCAGGAAAAGCCTAAGCACGAAAAAGCTTCAATGCTTAGCCCAAGAACACACCAAGTGGGCCCCGGAAGTGGATTTTTGCACTATCTGCACTTAGTTACTTATTTTCTGTAAACCTAGGTTACTAGTTTAGTATAAAAACTACTTTTAGTGATTTATTTAAATGTCTTTTGACCATCTTTTGGAAGATATGTAATTATAGACTATCATTTGGGAGGCTGGCCTCACGGCCATGCCTAGACCTTTTTCACTTATGTATTTTCTACGGTGGAGTTTCTACACCCCATAGATTAAGGTGTGGAGCTCTACTGTTCTTCATGAATTAATGCAATTACTACTATTTTTATATTCAATTCACGCCTACTTCATCTCCAAGATATACTCTCGTACTTAATTCAGTTAAGTTAGAATGAAGGTGTGACCCGTGACAATCACCCAATCTTTGTTACTCGCTTAGCCAGGATCGCGTGCCTGACAACCACAAAGCGGTCTACATGATGTTCAACGTAGTCATTGGACGACAGTTGGAGTATACTCTCTTGGATATCTAATACATGGACCGAGTCCATGAGATTAGTATCTTCGTGGTATAGGCTAGAACCATTAGCAGCATTCCTGAGATCTGGAATGTCTAAACCTTGTCTGTAGTATTCCGAGTAGGATCTGGGAAGGGATGGTTGTGACGAGCTTCAAACTTGCGAATGTTGGGTGCAGTAACAGTGTACAAAAGGACAATGGTCCTATTCCGATGCTAGCGGGAACCGACAGATGATTAGCCGTGCGGTGACAGTGCATATGGATTTGTTTTCATCCGAGAGGATCATACAGCTTGCCATAGAAGGAGGTAACGCATGGTTGGAAGAAGGCAGTAGGAAAGCAGAAGTTCAGAAGCAAAAAGAATCTCCAAACGCTTATCTGAAATTCCCACCATTGAATTACATAAGTATTTCTATTTTATTTTCTGTTTTATTTATATTTTAATTATTAAAACCTTATAACCATTTGAATTTGCCTGACTGAGATTTTCAAGGATGACCATAGCTTGCTTCAAGCTGACAATCTCCGTGGGATCGACCCTTACTCACGTAAGGTTTATTACTTGGACGACCCAGTGCACTTGTTGGTTAGTTACGCGGATTTGTGTAAAAGATGAGATCATGTTCTTCCACACCAAGTCTTTGGTGCTGTAGCCAGGGAATGAACAATCACGATTCTGTGTACCACGCGTCGACTGTGCATTTAAGCTTTCTGGGCCAAGGACTGGAGAGTTATGCCACTTTTGGGCCAACTCTGTGCCTTAACCCGCACGGACGCATGCTGTACGCGTCCGCGTCCTTTCTGCGTTGCCCTACCCACGCGTAGATGCACCTGGCGCTTCTGCGCCCTATCATCATTCAACTCATCCACGCGCAAGTGCACAGTGCGCGCACGCATCGATGAGGTTTTTCATCACCCAGGCCAAAGACCCGAGAGTTATGCCAACTCTGGGCCAGTTTTGTGCCTTTGGCCCAGCTCACCCGCGCGGATGCGCACTGTACCCGTCCGCGCCCATTTTCAAATCCCCCATCCACGCGCAGGCGCGTATGACGCTTCCGTGCCAGTTCCTTATTTTCCCACCCATGCGGACGCGCACAGTGCGCACACACGTGGATTCAAAAATTTCATTTAACCAGGGACACGAAAGCCCTAGCGCAGTCGTGCCCCAACCCTCTTTTCTTCTCCAACGTTCCATTTCCTCTTTTCTCCCTCCATAACCAGCTCTGCACCCAGCCACTGCTGGCGAGCGTCTTGCAACCGCCACCATCGCCCTCACCTCTCTTCCTTCTTTCTCTCTTTCTTCCTCACTTTCCCCTTCTCACTTCGCCCTTGCCCTGTCTCCCCTCTGCCTCCTCTCACTAGCAACCTGTCCCGCCATTGCGACCAAGTGTGCCGCCGTGAGCACCGTCGCTAGCAGCACCACCTTGCTGCCCCCTCTGTCCCTTTCTCCCATTTCTGCTTCTGCTCTGCTTCCAGGTCTCTATCTTTCCTCTGTTCTATTTTCTTTACGGCCTTATGTTAATTTTGTTAATTAGCTTAGTTAGTTAGAAATGCATGTTAGTTGATTAGGTTGTTAGAGAACGTGAGCTGGATAGTGGATTTAAGTTTGTTTTGAATAATGATGATGATTGAAAGTGTTGCTGCTTCATTAGCTTTTCTTGGCTTGTTTGCTGGTGGATGATCTTGCTGAGTGCTGTGGGTTGAGTTCTTCTCTAATTTGCACTTCATTGTTGGATTCAATTATGCTTGATTGTTTGAATTCATGCTGCTTGCAAGTGGAATGATTATTGTCTTGGAATGGTATTTGCAAGTTGAATTCAATTGTCCTTGTTCATTTGGCAGATTTGGTGCTGTATTTTAAGCCAGTGTTTAGTTTAATTTGCTTTTTGATGTTTTGCTGCTGAAAGATTGGCTTATGTGTTCAATTCATATGAACTCATATATGGTTTTTGTGTCTTTAATTGTTAATGAATTCATATGGAATCTAAATTGATTGTTTGAATTTGAAAATAGCCAATGTACTGCTGAAATGCTGCCGGATTTTTCCTAACCATATTTCATGAAATAACACTGTTTTATTTGGCGCAACAAGCCTCTATTCGATGAAATTCTGTGTCAATAGAATTTTGTTGGCTAAATGGTTTTGGAAACTTCTCAAGAACCTATTTACAAGTTTTGGTCATGCTTATTATATATTCTTTGCTCATTTACAATGTTGATTTACTTCTATGCATTGAATAGTTTGAGTAAATTTTCAGATTGACCATAAACTTGGTTTTCATTTGAAATTGAGCCCCATTTGCTTGCTTTCACAAGGTTGATGATTTCTTCTACCTATGTGGCTAATGTGATTCATTTTCTCTTGCCCAAATTACCTTTAGTCATATGGTGCATAAAATTTTCAACTCTTAACTCAACCTTGTGACCTTCATGCCTCATTGAAATTTGGTGTTTGAATTTCATTTATGTGCATTGTTCATTAAAGTTTTGATTTTACCAACACCAATTAACACAACCCTGGTGATCTTTACATTGATTGATGACTTGTTTTCATATTGGTTATTTTTTGGCAATATCATATTTCATCATCAATGACTATGTGCATTTCATGGTTGAGTATGCTTGCATCCGTACCTTGTACACTTCTTTTAATTGAGCCGGTAACTATCATGTCACTGATTTTTAAACTAATTTCTAACTCTAACTTGTTTAACCAACTAACTTCTCTTTTGGTTTTTAACTTAACTCTTTTGATCATTATTTTTGGATATGGCATTTCTTAGGCTCAATGAATAAGCATTGTGCAATTATGGTTTGAATTCTTGGTTTGTGACTTGGTTTGAATTTTGAATTCTGTTACTTACATTCAAAGAATTCTATTTTCTTCACTCACTTCGTGAGTATGCCTTACTTTAAGTGCTATACATATACTTGGCTAATTGCTTATATCATATCACATCTGTTTTTCAGGATATCAGACAAAGAAAAAGCTATAGCCACTACTTCTAAGAAGAGAAAGCGCTCTAAAGCCTCTACCCCTTCTCTTTATGCTAATTATGCTAAGAATCCGCTGAATGATGTGGACAAGGAGAATTAGCTACTCCCATCCACTGACCCAATCAAATTCCCCAACCTCTACTGTGAGCTTCACTTCCCTAAATACCGGAAGACGAATTTGAACATTGAAAAGAAACTAGCCTTCCCAATGATGTGAGACGCACCATCAACAGCCGTATTCTAGAGTTGGGTTTGGATTTTGTTGATAGAGATTTGGAGAGGATAAACACTTTATGGTGAGGGAGTTCTACTGCAACTTCTTTCGTGCCACTCCTGATTCAGTCCATCTGCGGGGTAGAGAGATTTTGATCACCGAGGCTGCTATTGGGGAGGCATTGCTTTGCCGATCTCGTACTGGTGACTCATGCGCCTATCAGCAGGCAGAGGTAGCTATCCACTGCATGAATTTTGATTATGAGGCGCTTAAGCGCGTGATTGCCACACCTGACGCCCCTTGGGTGATTGATTCTGGGAACAAGAAGCCTAAGGGGATGCTTTTCACTTATCTGTCGAGAGAGGCTAAGACTTGGCAGCATATATTTGCCCATTATGTCTTGCCCACCACTCACTTCTCAGAGATTCCGATGGATATGCTAGTTCTTATTGGCTGTGTCATGGAGGGAAAAGAGGTAGACTTCCCCCGGCTGATCAGGCAGAGTATGTGGCGCGCGCATATCCGTGGCCTCTTGCCGTTCCCTACACTGGTCACCAGCATGATTGAGCTAGCTGATGTCCCGTGGGAGGACGATGATGTGACACCACCACCCCCAGATGACGACGACAAGGAGGTTACTATTTCGTGGGGTGGGTGGGTGCATGAGAAGCCTCCACCCAGATGCCGTTCTCGAGCCAGAGTAGTGGTGGAGGCAGCTCAGCCTTCTTCATCAGCAGCAGCAGCAGAACCCTCATCTACTTCAGCCGCAGCATCCTTGTCACCACCACCTGCACCTGAGCCGACATACCTGTTGGTACAGTGGTTATTTCGCTTTATGGAGCGCAGCGAGCATCGTATCATGCGACGTCTCGATCACATAGACTAGGTATTCGTATCACAGGGTATTGAGCTACCTCCGCTCCCAGACTCTCCCGCCTCTGATAAGCAGGATCAGGAGGAGGAGCATGTTGAGGAGCCGACTCAGCAGGAGGCACCACCAGAGACACAGGCCACCACAGAGGTTCAGCAACCTCCTGAGGATCCACAGCCTGAGCCCGAGCCACAGCCTGGTGCGACTGTTGACCCCCATCCCGAGCTTCAGCAATAGCATCGAGGACGATGCTTCATCCTAAAGTGTGGGGAGGTCACCGTTCGTGACCGATGAAATGCATTTGTGTGGTGAACTTTCAAACATTTATCTTCTAGTTCTGCTACTTTATTTTATTTTGCACTTTATCTTTGAGATCATTTTGGGATTACTGCACATATTTGCTAGTATGGATACCCTTATTCTAGTTGTTGCACACTTTTATTATATATATATACATTGCATTTTGGCTTTTGATTGTGATTAGAAAAATATTTTGGATTGTTAAAACCTAGTTGACCCTTTTTGTATAAGAATTGTGTTTTGATTAAAAATGGGGTAAACTAGGGAAACTTTTAAAATTTTCTAAATCACAACCTTGCATTAGAATAAGCTTAGTCAATATGATGAAAATTTCCAAGAAATCCATTTCTAGGGCACCACCCCAATTGGTTGAAAATTTTTTTTAGGACTTGCCTGAATAATACACTTTGTGGATCATGTTTTGAGCTAAGAATACAAGCATGAGAGTTTTGAGCCTAATTGTGTGGTTACATCAAATGACCACTTATTTTCATTCTTGTGTTCATTATTCTCTTCCTATGAGTGTAATCTTTAATTTGTTTGATTCTTTATGTCCATTATTTTGTGTAGACATGCATTTATATGATTGAGGCCATTGTTCAAATAGCTCACTTACCCAAATAGCCAACCTTTTATCTTCCATTGCTAGCCAATTCGGAGCCTATGCTTAACCCATTTGTTCTTAATTGTAGCACATTACAAGCTTACGTGAAAAACAATAAATGTCCTTTGTTTTGATCTTTGACTAGCTTAGGCTAGTGAGAGTGTTCATCATTAGATTTTGGGAAGTTGGGTACATTGGGTAGAGATAAAAGCATTCTTTGTAGTTGTGTGAAAATCTTGAGAATTGGGTACACACTCATATATTAATCATGTGTAAACCATATGCATTGATGCCCTTGTACATATTAAAAAAAAATTTTGCAATAAAAGAGGAACAAAGTGTCCCAAAGATTAAAGTTCCATAAATTCAATGCATATGTGTGGTGATCAAAAGAGAATGCATGAGTGTGTAGAAAAGTGAAGAATGGATAGCTAGGTTGTTTAGAATTGTATAAGTTGTCATAGGTTAGGTGGGAAGTTTAAGTTGATCAAAGATTCAAATCTCTAGCTCACTTGACCATATACATCCTACCTTGACCCTAGCCCCATTATAACCTATGGGAAAGTCCTCATGATATTTGTATGTATGCATAAAGTAATCGTTGATTGTTAGATGAAAAACAAATCTTGGAAAGCATGATTAGGGGAGAATTGAGTGAATCAACCCCATACACTTGAGTGCCTAGAGCGGATACACATCCGGCGAGGGTTCGATCGCTCAATTACATGTTTCCACCCGTGATCATCTTTTCCTACAAGTTTGTAAAATCTTTCAATGATTCAATCTAATTATGGTTTGCTTTGATTGCTATTGCCTTAGCCCTTGTGCTTGCATTTATATTCTTGGAGATCGATTTATTTTGACTAAGCCATTGCATTCATGTGAATAGGTTGCATATAGATAGATTATATTTAGTTAGTTTGCATTGAATAAATGTTGATACCCTTTTCTTCTTTCTTGATTTTAGCATGAGGACATGCTTGGTTTAAGTGTGGGGAGATTTGATAAACCCCGATTTCGTGATTTATGTTGTGCTTATTTTAGGGGATTTTACCACCTTTTCCCACATTTATTCAATGAAATAGCATGGTTTTGTAATTCTCCCTTGAATTGTGCTTAAGTGTAAAAACATGCTTTTTAAACATGATTTTTAGGCCCTTAAATTGATGATTTTAATTTACTTTAATTCCATTCGATGCCTTGATGTGTTTGTCGAGTGATTTCAGGTTCATAAGGCAAGTATTGGATGGAAGAAATGGGGAGAAAAGCATACAAAGTGGAGAATGCATGAAGAAACAAAAATTGGGAATGCATCAATGGGTGCGCTCGCATACAAGGTGCGCACGCGTAGAAGTGATTTTGCATAGAGACGCGCATGCGCACATGCCGCGTACGCGCGGGTGACGAAACAGCCAATCGACGTGCACGCGTGCGTACGCGCCGATACTCTCACGTGACCCACTTAAAGGCAAAACACTGGGGGCGATTTTTGAACTGCCCAGGCCCAATTCCAACTTGTTTCTGAGTGTATTTCATGCGGAATTGAAGTCCAACCAAAGGGGGAGCAATTAGTTAGTCAACATGAGCCTTTAGTTAGTTTTCTAGAGAGAGAAGCTCCCTCTTCTCTCTAGAATTAGGTTAGGATTAGGTTAAATTGTCATAGATCCATGTTTAATTCCTTGCTTTCTGACGTTAGGATTTTTGCCAGTAAAGAATGTCATAAAAACAGTCGCGTTGTAGATATAGTCTCTAAACTGACAAAAATCCCTTCGTACAAACGTTTTGGTTGTCACAAGTAACAAACCCCTTTTTAAATTGATAACCGAGTATTAAACCTCGGGTCGTCTTCTCAAGGAATTGCAGGGAAGTATGTTCTTATTATTGGTTATGAGTTTGTAAATTGGGGTTTAGGAAGTAAGGTGGGAATATGTTATATGACAAGTAAAATAAAATAATAATAATAAAAATAAAATAAAAGCTCTTGGCAAGGTATGAGAACCGGAAATCCTGTCCTTGTTATCCTTATCAGATGTGATGAGAATTGGATTTTAATCCCACTTAGTTAAGTCAAGTGGACTAATTAGCTTGATTCTCAAGTCCTAGTCAACTCCTGTGGAGAGACTAGTGTTAGAGCAATTCTAGCTAAAGCAAAATCTGCCAATTTCAACCACTCCTGAGTTTGACAACTCAAGTGTTACCAATTACCTAACCAAAGCCAAAAGGAAGAAAATATCTAAATTAAATTAAAAGCATTAATATAAATAAAGCAAAGCAATCTTAAATCTGAAATACCTCAAATAATATTAAATAAAATATGCAGATCTTAACATGAAAAGTTCATAAGCCAATTGGGCAACATATCTAATACAAGCATTGAAGCATCTGAAAGTAAAAAGAGGAATATAAAGTAAAAGGAATATTAAACCTGGGATTGAGAGTCACTCCTAAAAGTAAGAGAAATCCTAAATCCTAATCCTAAGAGAGAGGAGAGAACCTCTCTCTCTAAAAACTACATCTACTCCTAAAATTGTGAATATGAGAGCCTCCTATAAATGGATGTATTCCCCCCACTTTATAGCCTCTAATCTGTGTTTTCTGGGCCGCAAACTGGGTCAAAAACAGTCCAGAATTCGCTGGTTTCGAATTTTGCCAGGCTGGATTTCTGTCACTGCGATGCGGCCGCATGGATCACGCGGTCGCATCGCCTAGCGTCAGGGGAACTATAGCATATTATATATCAAATCGAAGCCCCAGACGTTAGCTTTTCAACGCAACTAGAACCGCGTCGTTTGGACCTCTGTAGCTAAATTTATAGTCGTTTGAGTGCAGAGAGGTTAGGCTGGACAGCTTAGCAATTTCTCCAACTTCTTGCGTTCCTTCCACTTTTGCATGCTTCCTTTCCATCCTCTAAACCATTCCTGCCTTATAATATCTAAAAATACTTAACACACATATCAAGGCATCTAATGGTAATAAGAGAGGATTAATAATAAGCAAATATAAGATCAAAGAAGCATGTTTTCAATCAAAACAGAAAACACATAATTAGGAAGGAAATATAAAACCATGCAAATAGTATGAATAAGTGGGTAAAGAGTTAATAAAAACCACTCAATTGAGTACAAGATAAACCATAAAATAGTGGTTTATCACTTTCATCTTGTTTCTTTTATAATTTCTTAGTTGTAATGTTAGTTTGTCATTTTGCTCTCTTGTTGTTGATGAACATTGTTAGATCTAATTTCCTTTTAATGCAATTCCATGTTTCTATGTTTCTTTTATGTTGATCTTGCTTGTTATTATTGGTTTCTCACTTATGAAAGTTATGGGTCTCTTTAATTTTAGTATTTTGTGATGTTTACTTTTATTGCACATTAGGTGTTTGATATAACGCTTCCTATAGTTTTTGAGTAGTTCTCTTGAACCTTGGCCTAGGCTAAGGGGATTGAGTGATATTGAGTCCTTGGGCTTCATTGAATTGGTAATTCCAGAACCCTTGGGTATCAATTTGATAACCATTGACTCTAGCCTACTACTAAGTCAATTAGTTGCTAGGTTGGGACTTATGGATTAATGTTGATCAAGCCATTTGACGTACTCCAAGCCTAGGAGTAGACATTACGTACTTAAGGCTTTAGTGAGTAGATCTAATGAGCTCGGTTCCTCATAATTATCAATATTTGAATTGTTGACCAGGATAGTTATCTCAATTATCTAAGTCTCAGCCAAGAGCCCGTTATCTTGCTTCCCTTAATTACTTGCTTGATTTACACGTTTTGTCATTTAAATTCTTGCTCATTTAATTTCTTGCCCTCTTATTAATCAAACCCCCTTGCATTCTCATAGCCAATAATTGACCACTTCATTGCCATCCTCGTGAGAGGACCCAGAGCCTAAATACTTTGGTAAATTTTCATTGGGGTTTGTACTTGTGTGACAAAACCATATCTTAATTTGATGCGAGAGTTGTTTGTTGGTTTGGAGCTATGCTTACAACGAAGTAATTTCTTTCTCTAAAAAGAAAATCTAGACCGACAACAATCCTTGAGCTTATCACCTGTGAGCGCCTTGTATGCGTGCACGTCACTGGTGAATGTAGCGTTCATCAAATGAACATAGCGTTCACCTGCACCTCACTTTTCTTTCTTTTCCTTTTCATAATCTTTTCTCCTATGATCAATCAAACATGCCATCAAAGTCTCACCAAAATCATAGGAATTTGCATCATTCATATTAATCACCTAATTCTTGCATAAATCTCATGATTTTGTAGAAAATAAATGATGTTTGATGAATCAAAATAAACATGAAATTCCTCTCCAATCACTTATTTATTATGCAAGAAAGTACATAAATCCTAATGAAACAAATGAAAAATACTTGTGAAACTAGCATAAGATGACTTGTCATCAGGAACAACGAAGCATGGTGGGGAAATAGGGTGTTTAGGGCTGGTGATTGATAGAGCCATTGATATGAGTGACCAATGCATGTGGAGGAAGGTGGGAGGCATGTGAAGACAAAGAGATTTCAAAATTTTGCTCCATGGGGGGTGTCCGTCGAGGTCTACGGGATTTATCATTCCTAACATAATGTTGAAGTGGACTTCACGAAATTGAACTCTGCAAACTTCGCACAGATGAACCGGCAAGTGCACCGGGTCGTCCAAGTAATACCTCAGGTGAGTGAGGGTCGAACCCCACAGAGATTGTTGGATTGAGCAAGCAATGGCTATCTTGTAAATCTTAGTCAGGTGGATAGAAAAGATAGTGGTTCTGAAAAAAGCATAAAAACAGAATAAGGAAAGAATTACTGGATTGGTATGAAAACAGTGATAAGAAATCAGTTGAGGCTTTGAAGATGTTTCTTCTTTCTGAATCAACTTTTCTTACTGTCTACTCCAACAATGGATGAATCATTCCATGGCAAACTATAAGTGATTAAGGCCGGGGCTAGTGGTCATTAATCTCCTCTGCTTCAGATCACACACCGGTGCTAATGGTCATCCAATCTGAACGAGGGTGAACCTCTAGCAATTCAATCCCTGGTGATCCTATTCAAAATGCCACAGACAAGGTCAGATCTTCCAGATCGGAAATTGAAGCTTTATGATTCTAGTCTATACCACAAAGGCCCTAATCGCCCCGTACCTCGGCTGAACAGATGTTCCTATGTCTCCAACGAAGTTGTGGATCAGCCATCTAAGAGATGTATAATCAAGCTTGTGATTCAATGCTATCCCGTTAGAGACTCGCAAGAACCCATGTAGAAAAATAGTCCTACTCTCGTTCCACTCGGTTTCATTAGTTTGAAGAACAAAGATACATCTTAGAATGGAATCAAACATAGATTGAAATAGAAACAGTAATATTATTAATCCATGAGAATCAGCAGAGCTCCTAACCTTAACCTAGGAGGTTTAGTTGCTCATAGCTTACAAAAAATAATAGTAGTAATGTGTCTGTGCTTCTCCCCTCCTAGGAGGCATGATCCTTAGGAGGAAGGAAGTTTCTTATTTATAATCAAAATACTAGAACTAGAAGATGTTTCTATTAATTAAAAATTACAAAAATGTGACAAACTAAGCTAAAGGGTGCAAAAATCCACTTCTAGGCCCACTTCATAAGTGTTTGGGCTGAGCTTTGGGTGAATCCAGGGGCTTAGACTCCTCTTGGGGTGTTGGACGCCAGGCTTGCTCCCTTTTGGGCGTCCAAAGGCCATCTTGGTCCTTCTGGGGCGTCCAAACGCCAGGCCAGGGGTCAGATGGGGGCGTTCAATGCCCGTTTTGGGCCATTATTTCCAAAAATAAGTATGAATCATTATATATTACTGGAAAGCCCTGGATGGTAGCTTTCCAATGCTGTTAAGAGCGCGTCGTTTGGACCTCGGTAGCTCCAGATACGCTCGTTTGAATGCACGGAAGTCAGAATCTGACAGCATCTACAGTCCTTTCTCTGTCTTTGAATCAGGATTTTTTAAAACTTGCCAGAATCACCTAAAAACACCTAAAATGATAGGAAAACTACAAAATCTCAAAGTAGCATCCAAAAAGTGATTTTTGCATAAAAACCTACTAAAACATAATAACACTTAATCAAATGCACTAAAAATACTAAGGAAACAATGCCAAAAAGCATATAAAATATCCGCTCATCAGAACACCGAACTTAAACTGTTGCTTGTCCCCAAGCAACCAAAAACAAGTAAGATTAAAAAGAAGAAAAAGATACAATAAGTCTCAAAGTTTTCAATGAAGCTCAGTTCCAATTGATGAGCGGGATTAGTAGCTCTTTGCTTTTGAACAGTTTTGGCATCTCACTTTTCTTTAAAGCTCAGAAGTATTGACATCTTTAGGAACTCAGAATCCGGATGATATTATTGATTTTCTTAGTTTATCTTTTCTTGATTCTTGAACACAGCTTCTTTTTTAGTCTGGCTGTGACCCTAAGCGTTTTGTTTTCCAGTATTACCACCGGATACATAAACGCCACACGCACTTAATTGGGTGAACCGAATTGGATTGTGATTCAGCTTTGCTAGAATCCCCAGACAGTGGTACCCAGAGTTCTTAAGCACACTCTTTTACTTTTGGGATCATGACTTTAACTGCTCAGTCTCAAGATTTTCACTTGACACCTTCACACCATAAGCATTTAGTTAGGGGAAGCAGTTCATTTGAACTTTTTAGGCAAAGATTTTGTTTCTTTAGACCCTCCTAACCATTGATGCTCAAAACCTTGGATTCTTGCTTTTGCCTTTTGGTTTTAAGAGCTTTTGGCTTTTTCTTCTACTTAATTTTTCTTTCGCTTTTTCTTTTTCCTTTTCTTTCTTTTTTTCTTTTTGCTGCTTTTTCTTGCTTCAAGAATCAATTTTTTTTTTGGATTTTTCAGATCACCAATAATACTTCTTCTTTTTCATCATTCTTTCAAGAGCCAATACATTTAACTTCAACATCAAATATGCATTGTTAATTCATGCATTAAGAAAGTAAAAGCAAGGGCTGCCACATCAAAATAGTTGGACTACTCTTATTATATAACTCGAGCTTATGTATCTCACTATTCTTTTTCAAGAAAAATTTTCTTTTAAGCATGGTGAAGGATGCATAGGATATTTTATAGCTTAAGACAAAACAAAACTAGGAAAGGACAAAATACTAAACATGATCATGCACCAGAAATAGAAAATAGGGAATAAGGTAAAGGAAGGGGTAATAAAACTTAACCACCTCAGTTATGGCGGCTACTGATCTTCCAAGAAGATGATTCACCTTCCTTTGGTGTTACTGATGATAGCATAAACCCAGAGCTTACTCTGCAACACCAACCTTAAAAAGTTTGCTTATCCCCAAGCAAAAAAAAAAAAAAAAAATAGGAGGGAAGATTGGGTGGGAGGGGTTTTTAAAACTTGAAGTTCTTTTCCCTTTCCTGAGTGTTCAATGCCAGTTTTGGGCGTTGAACGCCAGGTAGGGACCTGGTTGTTCTTGCCTGGGCGTTAGACGCCCAGCTCTCCCCTGGTTTGGCATTCAATGACAAAAAGTACTCCTTGGTGGGCGTTGAATGCCCAGTTCCCTCTATTACTAGCGTTCAACGCCAGTGCATGCTCCTTCATGGGCGTTGAACGCCCAGCCTCATCCTTGTCTGGCGTTCAACGCCAACAAGGGGCTCTCCCCAGAGTGTTCTGTTTCCATCTCCAAATGTCTTTGTCTCTATTCTAAGTACTGCACATGATCACAAACATTAAAAAGCTAGGGAAATTTCTGAAAATAAACTAAAATAAACTTAAATAAAAATAAACAGAAGAAATAAGGACAGAAATACTCTATCATGGTTGGCCTGCCTTCCAATAAGAACTTCTTTTAGGTCATTAGCTTGACATTCGATAGCTGACTTTCTTCCTCCTCTTCCAGTTGGTTAGCAGAAATGACTCCAAGGGGGAAAAGGAGGAGATCAGTGCCCTCGGATTTGAATTCCTCCTATCAAGATTTCTTTTATTGTTATCAGCTTGATTCTACTTGCTTGTTAGGGTAGGGGTTGTATTGTTTCTCCATACCTTATGCATCTTCCTCTTAGGACCTTCCTCCTTGGTGGGTGGTGACTGTCCAATAGGAAACTTAAGTTTAATGTCTGGGAAAACTGTATCAGTTTTCACCAAGGGGGGACGCTTCAGTATTGTACTCTGCATGGAAGTACCTCATTTTAAGGCCCTTGATAATAATGTAATCCTTCTGTAACCTCATCACCAATTTGCCTCTCTCAACATCAGAGAGGTTTCTTCTAGTAGATAGAGACCATTGCTCCAAAACCTCAGCAAAAAAATATTGATTTGCAGCTTCTTAGAGCCTTCCAACGATTGTGAGAAGTAATTGTCCTTGGTCTCCTTTTGGGTCTTCTGAGTGTAACACCCTAATTACCCTAAGCCATACCTCATGCCATAAAGCTAAGGTTAATCAAAGGTTACGACAATCCTAAGGATTATACATAAATATATATAGAAGGAATAATAAATCTAGAAGCCCGATGAAGAAAATAAGCTCAAATATGGAATTACAAGTGCGAAAGTTCACACAAGGCTACGACCATAAAAGACAAGATCCACTATGTAAGATAACGAGATATATGTAGTTATATAAGAGTATAATAATCATAAGATACTAGCCACAGTCTGTGGAGTTTAGGTCAACTAGTTAACTATTGATATACAGAGTTTTGAAAATAAAACAGCTTATACAGAATATCTCTCATAAAGTAAGCCTCTAAAGCAAAATAAAATACAGAAGTGAGAGTACTAATAAAAAATAAATCAAAAGACTCTAAATGAATGATAAAGGTCATCCTCTCTGTCACCATCAAGCAACTCACCGAGGTGGGTTGCGACCTGCATCTGAAAAACAACAACAAAGTATGGAATGAGAACCAGAGGTTCACAGTATGGTAATAGTGCCCAATAATGTAAGATATAAGACCTCGGGACGCCAGAGGCAATCCTAGAGCTTCATATCCATCATAAGACTCAACTTAAAGCATACTAAAATTAAAACCATAACTTTAAAACCTTTATAAAAAGGGATAAACTAACTTAAGGGATTTCTAACTATCAGATCACCGCTGTCCCATAGCCTTCACCAGCCTAACCGCCATGCGATCCCATCGCCACTGTTTATCGAGCCTCCTCAATCCTAGTAGAAAGCATGAATAGTTACATACAAGTAATACACAAGAAATAATCAAGTATAGCAAGTAAATCAAGAAGCAATTAGGCATGTTATACGAGTAGGCAGAGTATGAAAGTAGACAAAGTAAGCAACGACATAGAAAATACATACAATGAATATCTGCCCTATTGGCTGTGATATCACATTGTCGGTTCAACTACCAACCTGACACATCTCCGCGGAGATGTCGCCCTTCGGAATCATAATGGGAACCCCCGAGATATAGTGCTCGGAACATCATCCAGGATTTTGTGCCTGCACACTCTAGTGATCCGAAGGGATACGAGCGGGATACTATTGCGACGGACCTCACATCTAAACGTAAGAAGGAGGAACCACCACCCTTACACCGTTGCCGCTACCTCGATAGGCGGGATCCAACCAGACCGTCCCTGCCAGGCGCATAGCATCTCAACAATCTCAGTATAAAACAATGATTCAGTGGTTTTCAGAAATCATTTTTCAATATATCATGGATCCATCAGTCCATTCCAAGTCCCGGACTCATCTCAACCACTGCCAATTCATAAATTCCATTCCAAACTCATCAGTTCACCACTTTCACAATTCCTTATCAATAATCACCAATATACTATTCTTCCTTCTCACCCAATCAAACCCATCCACAGCACACTAGAAACCTAAACCTCCATTTTCTAACTTTTACCAGAATTACCAAAATAATTTCACCCAAGACCGTCACTATGTTTTAACATCCAAAAACAAGCCAAAAAGTCTTAGATAGTGTCATAGAAGTTTACAGGCTTGTCGGGAAGGTGAAACAGTTAAAAAAAAGATTTTTATTGAAAAACAGGGTAGTGTGCATACGCACAGGGGTGTGCATGCACATGCCAAGCAGGATTTTTAAGATGTGTGCGTACGCATAGAGGTGTGCGTCCGCACAGGAGTAAAATTTTCCAATTCTATTTGCTTGCACAAGGCGTGCGAACACCTTCAACAGAATACACCTTCCAATGTGTGCGTACACACAAGGATGTGCGTGTGCACAGCTTGCAAAGCTTCATTGGTTGTGTGTGCGCACAGAGCGTGCTAGCGCTCCCATTAGTAGCCATATCCCTATGTGTGCATGCACACAAGGCTGTGCGTGCACACAGTTTAAAAAATACACAGGGTGTGCGTGCGCAGAGGGCTGTGCGTGCATACACAAACTAGAAATCACAAATTCTGTAGCATTCACAGAATTCAGATTTCAAACACCAACTTTCAACGATCATATCTTTTTCTACAAAATTCTTACTTCCACAAGATTTAAACCATTTTAAAGCTTTTTGAATTATCTTTAGTTTGATATAAAAATCATTCAATTTCAAAAACCGTAACTCAAGATATGATCCATTGAATTTAGCCAAAAATCCATTTTCACCAAAATTTCTTAAACCTCAATTTTACCAAACTTTCAATCCAAAATTACTTATTCCACTTTCAAAAGAGTCCTAATGTATATAAACCATATCCAAATACTCTCAAATCATTCCTCAACCTATTAATATACATTTTCACCCATTTCCATCCAAAATTTCCACTTTCAAGTCTCCAATTCTCAATTATTACAACTCAAAGCATCATTTTATTATTCTCATTATTTATCAACATCAATACACTTCATAAATCACTATCAATATCCAAATTCATCATTTTCAATCGCACATCATAAATTAACATCAACATTCATCAAAATCATACCTTCATCAAAATCATCACATCAACATTCATTACCAACCAATTTAATCATATCTTAAGGTCTACTTGCCTAAGTGTCTAGAAATATTATATATTACATAGAGGAAACCGAAACCATACCTTGACCGATTCCCAATATATGGTATACACCAAAATTTGTGCCCAACAAGCTTTTAACCATCAACAATTCACCAAAAGACACCATTCAGCTCCAACAAGCATCAACAATCAATATTCCAAGCTAGACATACATAATTTACCAAAGATCAAGACCTAGGGTTCATAAATATTCTATTTCACAAGGGATAAGAGTGAGCTTACCTTATCCACAAATATTGGAGGTGAACCCAACAATTCCTCACTAATGCTTAGCACCTAAACAATTAAAACACAAAAATTCACTCAAAACCAAAACTCATATTTTCGAATTTCTTAGGTCTGCTGAATAGAGAGGCATATTTGAAATCTTACCTAAAAAATTCAAATGAGGGTATCGGGCTCAGCAAGAGCTTCACGTAGCCATTGACGGCACGCAAATCGGAGCACCGTTGCTCGAGTTATGGTCACCGGAAGAGAGGAGTGAATAGTGACAAAGGTGGAAAGCTCTCACCTCTCTCCTCACTTCAGCTACTGTTGTGTTTATGTTATGAGGATGAATGTGTCTGAAATGAGTTCATTTGAGTGTATTTATATGTTGGGCTTGGGCCCAACTTGAGCTCGGTCTAACCCGTTAGCATTTTTGGCCCGTTTTGCCCAATTTCGGGCCAAACCCTTAAAATTTGTGCCTGGTTTTTAACTTTAATTATTTTTCTATGTTTTCTACTATTTTTACTACTCTTACACAGTACCGGGCAGACTTAAACTAGTTTGACTGGTTTATCTGCCGGTTCACGGTCTTACGCGGTTTTTCGCAAAAAGTATATTTTCCAACTCAGAAAAATCTACTGAGTCCAAATATAATATTTATATTTCCTAATTAATATTCTAAAATTTCGGACCTATTCCAAACAATTAAATTATTATTATTCTATGTTAATTAATCGGTTAATTTAATTTGCAGTTCTTACATTGAGGGTGTGCTACTTCAGGCTTTCTTCTCACAAAAGGGGCATGTAACAGTGTGCTTCCAGCCTCTTCTTGAGTCTCTTCTTCATTTAGTTCCTCAACAGTGTGTACTGGTGTGGAATTTAAAACCCACAAACTATCCAACAAGTGCCTCGGGTCGTACCAAGTAGTACCTCAAGTGAATGACGGTCGATCCCACGAGGATTGACGGACTAAGCAACAATAATTGCATGAATTACTTAGTTAGGCAAACAGAAAATGGTATTTTGAGAGTTCAAAAGTATTAATAGTAAATTTAGAATATCAGAAAGCAAGTAGTAAATTGGTGTGAATAATATGGGAAAAAACAGTTAAGGTTTCAGAGATATTTATTTTCCGGATTAACTTTTCATACCAACTATTTTAATCATGCAAGATTCAATTCGTGGCAAACTATATGCGACTAAACCCTAATTCCTTAGACCTTTTTAGTCTCCTCTAACCTTCATCAACCACCAATTCTTTGGTCACTTGATTCCAATTAGAGGGTTAAGTTTAATTCTAGTTTATATGCCACATGTAAGAACCGCGACTAATTAACCATTTAAGTAAATAATTAATATTTCCCAAAATAGGATCCGAAAATTTAGAACGAGAATTTGAGAATTTAAATATGATTTTTAGACTCAGTCGAACCGGTTTAAATCTACCCGGTACTGTGCGAGAAAAAATTAAAAATAGTCGAAAACTTTAGAAAAATAATTAAAGTCGAAAACCGGGTATTAGTTTTAAAGTTTGGCCCAAAGTTGGGCCAAACGGGCTAAAAATGCTATCGGGTTGGACTGGGCCCAAGCCCAACATATATAACCCCATTTAATGAACCCTTTCACTCTCATAAATACAACACATACCAGATTCATTGAGAGGAGAAGGAGAAGAGAGAACATTATTCACCTACAACTTCTTTTACTTGTAACTCGAGCTATGGTGCTCTGATTCGCGTGTCGTCAGCGGCTACGTGAAGCTTTTGCTGAGCCCGTCACTTTCATCTAACTTTCATAGGTAAGATTTCGAAATTTCCCTTCCTTCCTGATGCCCTAAAAATTTCGAGTTTGGTGAGTGTTGACTTGAGAAAAATTTGTGTTTTGGTTGTTTAGGTGCTAATCATTAGTGAGAAAATGTTAGGTTCTATCCCAAATTTTAGTGAATAAGGTAAGGTTTTTCAAAAACCCTTGTACATTGATTAATTGTGAGTATTAGGTTTTGATTTATATGAAACGTGTGGTATTAGCATGAATATTGGAGCTTGTTGGTGATTGTTAATGCTTGTTGGAGTTCGTTGGTGGCTTGGTTGTGGATTGGAGGCTTGAATTGTCTCTACTTGGGTTTTGGTACATATTGGGAATCAGCCAAGGTATGGTTTCGGTTTTCTCTATGTAATATATAATATTTCTGGACACTTAGGCTAGTGACCCATAGGATAAGTTTGAATTGAAATGGTTGTTGAATGATTAAATGATGATTTATGATGAGTTATGATGAATTGATGATTTTTTAATATGTTGATTAATTGTGATGTTGAAATTGATAAAGATGGTGTGAAAGATTTAAATTGAGATGAAATGAGGTTGATTATGATGCTTGGTATGGATAGATTTATGATTTATGAATGTGTTGGTGGAGGATTGATTTTAGTGTTATATATTTGATATTGAGGTTGAGAATAACGAAGTGTGAAAGAAAATTTGGTATGAATGGTGGAATATGATACAAAGGGTGTGTTATGAGGTAAATTGGAGTTTGGTATGGTTTTGGTTGTGAAATTGGAAAATTGAGAATTTATGAACATTTGGTAAAACTGAAATTTTGATAAATTTCAATGAATCATATCTTGAGCTACCGTGCTTGAAATTCAATGCATTTTATATGAAAAGAAATATAATTGAATAATCTTTAAAATGGTTTAAATTTTGTGGAAATCCGTATTTGGTAGAAGAAGATATGATTGTTGAAAATTTGGTGTAAAAATCTGAATTTTGTAAAGTTGTAGAATTTTGTGATTTCTGGTTTGTGTGCGCACGCACAACACATAAATTTTTGAACCTGTGCGCATGCACAGCCTCGTGCGTACACACACACGGGAATGTGGATACTGGTGAGAGCGCTAGCACGTTCTGTGCGCATACACAACCAACGTAGTTCTGCAAGCTATGCGCACGCACAGCCCTGTGTGCGCGCACACGTTGGAAGGTGCATTCTGTTGAGGGCGTTTGCACGCCTTGTGCGAGCGAGCAGAATTGGAAAATTTTGTACTTGTGTGTACGCACACCTCTATGCGTATGCACACTTTTTGAAAATTCTCTTGGGCATGCGCACGAACACCCCTGTAAGCACGCACACCCCTGTGCGTACGCACATGCCCTGTTTTTCAACTAAAACTTTGTTTTTAACTATTTCACATTCCCAACAAGCTTGTAAACTTCTGTGACACCTATTTAAGACTATTTGGCTTATTTTTGGGAATCAAAACATGGGAAAGGTCCTAGGATATTGAAATTAGTATTACTTTAAAAGTCAGAGAACGGAGGCTTATGTTTCTGATGTACTGAGGATGAGTTTGGTGGATTGAGAAGGAAAAAATATATATGAATTGAGAACTGATGAACTAGTGAGTTCGGAAAGGAAATTGTGAATTGACAGTGGTTTAGATGAGTCGAGGACTCGGAATTGCAATGATGAATCATTGATATACTAAAAATGTTTTCTGAAAACCAATGTATCACTGTTTTATATTGAGATTCTTGAGACGTTATGCACCCGGCAGGGACGGCGGTAGGATCCCGCCTGTCGAGGTAGCGGCGGTAGCGTAAGGGCGGTGGTTCCTCCTGCTTGCGTTGAGATGTGAGGTCTGTGGTAATAGTATCCCATTTGCATCCCTTCGAATCACTAGAGTGCGCAGGCACAAAATCCTGGATGGTGTTTCGAGTACCATATCTTGGGGGTTCCCAATTATGATTCCGAAGGGCGACATCTCCATGGAGATATGTCGGGTTGGCAGTTGAACCGACAATGTGATATCACAGCCAATAGGACAGGCATTCATCATATGCATCTTCTATTTATTTGTATGCTTTGCCGACTTGTAATTGCTTACCTAATTGTATAACATGGTCTAATTGCCTATTTGAATTACTTGATATATATGCCTATACTTGTGTTTTACTTGCATTGCAATTACTTGTGTTCTCTACTGGGATTGAGGAGGCTCGGTAGGTGGTGGCGATGGGATCGCATGGAGGATAGGTTGGTGAAGGCTGTGGGACAGCGGAGAGTTGTTAGATTATAAAATCCTTTAAGTTAGATTACCCTTTTATTATGTTAAGTTTTAAGTTATGCTTTACTGTTTTAGTTATGTTTTAAGATGAATCTTGTGATGGATATGAAGTTCTAGGATTGCCTCTGGCATCCCAGAGTCTTATATCTTACATCACTGGGCACTGTTACCATACTGAGAACCTTCGGTTCAGATGCATGTCGCAACCCACCTCGGTGAGTTATCTCGATGGTGACAGAGCGGAAGATCCTGGATATGTTTTGGAGTCTTTTTGTTTCTTTTTGTTTATTTCTCTCATCTTTTGTATTTACTTTTGCCTAGAGGCTTACTTTGAGAGAAAAACTTATATAAGCTAATTTAAACTCCAGATTTCTGTATGGTTTGTATATAGCTAGCCGGCTTAAACTCCGCGAGCCGTGGCTAGATCTTCATACTATCATACTCTTATGTTTTGTTATATTATATCTATATCTTGTGCTTTAAGTTTGTAGCTTTGTGAGTACGTTTTGCGCTTTTCAAATCCTATTTTTGAGCTATATCCTTCATCAGGCTTCTAGACTATATTAATTCTTTCTATATATTATATGTATGAGCATAGAACTGTCATAACCTTTGATTAACCTTTACTTTATGATGCGAGGTAAGGCTTAGGATAATTAGGGTGTTACACCACAGAAATCCTAATTATCCAAATATAAGAGGATTATATATCACGTATCCCATTAAGTCCAGATAATTAGTTATTTAGGAGAATATGTTTTCAAGCTATTGTTCATGTAAAGAGCTTTTCCAAGTTTTACAAGAACTCAAATAGAATAAGGGTCATACTTTCGTTCCACCTATATTCATAAGATAAAGAACAAAAACAATTCTTGTAATTGAAATCAATACATGAATTAAAATAGAAAAGTAATAGTATTAATCCATAGAATAAACAGAGCTCCTAACCTTCACAGTGGAGGTTTAGTTGCTCATGGTTCAGAGAGAAAACTAGGGTTCTGTAAAATTGTAAAATACGGAATGAAGTCTGAGAGAAGAAGAGACGAGCCCGAAGGGCTGATTCTTTTTTCTTTTATATCTAATACTAATTAATGTAAAATATATTTTCTAAAATTAAATAATATCTTTTCCTATTTGTAAAAAAAATAAAGTTCTAATCAAAATTAATAAAAGATCTTCGAATGAATGCCTGGAGGAGCGTGGGGACCATGTCTTGATTCAAGATTGGCGCCTAACTTGGAGTTTTCCAAGTTAGGCGCCACTATGGCAGTGAACTTGGGCGTGTATTCCTTTGTCTTGGTGCTTAACTTGGGAAACGGCACGTTAGGCGCCACCCTTGCAGCATGGTTTTGGCGTGTGGAGTCTCTTTTGGCGCCTAACTTGGGATTTCTCAAGTTAGGCGCCACCAAGGCCGAATTACTGGAGAAGAAGTGTACACTATTACATATTTTTGGAAAGCTCTGGAAGTTAGCTTTCTAATGCCACTAGAATCACGTCAATTGGAGTGCATGGAGGTCAGGGTTGACAGCATCATTCACTTTCTTCTCTTTTTCTATAGAAACTCCATCAAATCTGTTCGAATGCTACCTGAAATTAACAGAATTGCACACGACTCAAAGTAGCATCCATAATGGCTAAAAAATATTTAAATATTGATTAAAGTCAACAATTTGAATACAAATTCACTAGGAAAAGATAGGAAAGATACTTACGCATCACAACACCAAACCTGAATTGTTACTTGTCCTCAAGTAACCAAAACTAATATAGGCTTAGGATGTGAATTTGCATGAGAGGTGAATGTCCAATTAGGCTCCTGTCTCTTCTTAAAGTGGGGTTTATACACTGCAATCCTGAATAATTTTCGTATCTTACTATCCTTTGAATCAGAGGAATGTCACTCTCATTCGGAATTAGAATCCGGATAATATTATGAATTTTCTAATCTATTTACTTCAGATTAATCCTTGAACACAACAAATTTCCTTTAATTCTCTTTTCTTTGGTGCTTTTCACCTTGAACCTAGCTGTGACTTTAAATGCTTTGTCTCAAGCTTTACTTGACACAAAAACACCACAAGCACTTAACTGGGGAACTCTCTTTAGGTTCTGATTTTTCTTTCAGTTACTCCCAGATAGTGGTGCGCAAAGCCTTTGACATACTCTGTTAAATGCACTTGATCTTGACTCTTAGTGCTCTGTCTCAAGGATTACTTGACACAATTACACCACAAGCATATGACTAGAAAAACAACTCTTTGAGCTTTTAATCATATATGACCTTCCTTGTCATTGATGCTCAGAGCCTTGGACTTTGCTTTTATTTTTCTTTTGCTGTTTCTTTTGCTTCAAGGATTAAGCTTTTGTTTACTTCAGAGAATTCATAATAGTTCTCTAAATTCCTATTCTTTATGCATCAACATCCTTTAATTCAAATTCAAATATGCACTGTTTATATCATGTATTTAAAACCACAGATGACACCACCACATTTATGTAAATAAGACTACTCTTAAATACAAACTCAATTTCTCATGCAATACATTACTTCTTTTCTTTTCTTTTTAGATTCAAGCTCAGTGACCGGTACATGAGATAATTTTTTTAACTAAAAGAAAATAACAGAATGAAACTAAATCTAAGAACTAAAAGTACTAAAGATCATGCAAGCAATCAAAGCAACAGAAAACAGAATACAATAAAATATGAACGGAAGGGGAAATAGAATGAAAGGAACTCAACCACCTCAGTTATGCTGGTGGCCATCTCATTCCTCTGGCTGTGCTCCTCCATGACGAACATTCATCTCCCCATGGTGCCACTGATGATAAGGTAAACAGAGAGCACACTCTACAACACCAAACTTAAAAGTTTGCTTGTCCCCAAGCAAAGAAAAACTCCATGGTGTCAAAAATTCCTTTTAATTGCTCCTGTTCCTGTTCTAATTTACTCTGCATGACCAAAACACATGTAAAATAAGAAAAATTCTAAAATAATTGAGATAAAGTAATTTAAAACCAGAACTAAAATATATATGTTTCTAAAATCAAAATAACTATAAAATTAAAACCAAAGTAATTGCAAAACTGATGCGTGATATTTTATCGGTATAGAATTTTCCAATAGGATTATGTCATGAGTATAGTCTAAACCAACAAGCTATAATGCATCAAACATAGAAAATGTGTGTCCACAATTCAAAATCAATAACCGAGAGTATTAGTCCCGAGTCGTTCTCCCTTGGAGTTGCCCTAAGATGCACATCAATGGTTAGGAGTTTTCTTGGTGTTTGAGGTTGAATACGAAAAATGTAAACAAACTTGCATAAAAGCAATGAACAAATAACATGTAGGCTAAGGGACACAAGAAATTGAACTAAACAAGGGTAAATGACAATTAATCAATGTAAAAGCCTTGGCTAGGGTTGGAAATTGGAATTCCTATCCTCATTGCCTCCAACAATTGTGATGAGAATTGGTTATTGCTCCACTTAGTTAACCTCTAACTATGAAGGAAAGTCAAGTGGAGATTGATGACATGTCATCATGTCATGTTTTTTTATGCTTTTTCATACAAGAAATTGATGATTAGTGCTTAAATATTGCATTCTTTGGTGCTTAAATGGTATATTTATTTGATCTTTTGATTTTATAAACTTTGTAGGAAATAAGAAGAAAAAGAAGCAAAAAAAGCACAAAATAAACTAAAAAGAAGAAAAGAGGAATTTTGGGCACGCTTTGAAGATTGAGCATGCTTTGGAACCTTAGGCCATGCTTTTTAAAGCGTGGCTTATGACCATGGAGCCTTGGCATTAGCATCATGAACTATCATTTATTAATGCTTATGCATGCATGCATTTAATTATTAAGTGACCGAATGAATGAAATGAATGCATGCATGAAACATTTAATTAATAATGCCAAATGAATGAAATAAATGAATGCTATGTTAAGTAATTGGCATTACTAATTAAATGTAATAATATAATGAAAGCATGCATGCATGGAACAATTAATTACTAATGCTAACGAATGAAGGCGTTAAATGAATGAATGCTTTAACGTTAAAGCATTAGCATTATTAATTAAAGCCATACATTTCTAATGCAATTGGCAAATCAAGCTTTATGTTAATGCATTAATAAAATCATGCATGTAATACATTAATAAGGAAGCCAATGAATGAAAGAAACAAAGGCTAGCGCTCATTAAAGGGAGCGCTACGTTAAATTTTGTTCACTTTTTCGGGCTTTTCTTTAAGCCTTGTGACAGCATGACCATGCCTCCTTCAAAGGGCCATCACTTGAGCTACAGATGTCCAATTGATGCGCTTCCAGTTGCGTTAGAAAGCTGACATTTAGAGCTTTCCAACGATATATAGCAATCTATATTTGGCATGAAATTGAAGCACAATTGGTAGGCATATTTAAGGCCCAAGAAAAATACTCAACCAAGGGAGCAAAGGCCAGCACCAAGGCTCGAAGGGGGAGCGCTCAATGAACACAAGCAGACACATCAAAGGATGGTGCTCAAAGAAGTGAGGACTACACTCACAAGTGTGAGCATTCTCGTGCCTTAGAACCAAGAGAAAAGCTAGGTGCATGCCATGACACGGACGAGGCAGACAAGGAGGAGTAGCGCTCAAAAACTCAAGCGTAGCGCTCCCTTTTTCTCACTTTTTTGTGCCTCTCAATCTTGGCCAAGGAAAGCAAAGCTGGCCCAGGAAAGCAAAGGAATGTAGCACTCAAAGAGTGAGCGGAATGCTCACTTAGTGAACGCTAGGAGAGCTAAGCCCATGAAGGAAGCATGCTTGGCCAAAGGAAAATGAATGTAGCGTTCACAAAAGTCCACTGAACGCTCCCCTGGGAGTGTCACCAAGCCACTCCTGACCCAAGTCACCAAATGCATTCGGATCCACTCTCATTCAAATCCAAAGCAAGCAAAGCCCAATTGACATCACTTAAAGGCACAAGGATCAGTTAGATTAGGAATTTCATTTAATTATAATTTGTTTTCAATTTTAATTTCATTTTTATTTTGTGAAGCCTATATAAAGGCATCTGTTTCATTTTCAAAAGAAGGCTGGCTCTGCTAAAGACCAATAGGAGTAGGAGTAGAATAGAGAGCTCTTTGTTTAAATTTTCCTTTGTGAACTTGAGAATTGGAACTGAGATTTGGGTTTTCTTTTCTTTTCTGTTGCATTTTCCTTTCTCTAAAATCTCCTTTCTGTTTTGATCGAGAGAGAAATTGAGCTCTTGGCTTTCTTTCTATTTTTGCTATTTCATTGAAATTGTTAATTTCTCTTTGAGATTTCAGAATTGATCTAAGTCTTCTTGTTGATTTACTCTTCTGCACATTTACATTCTACAACTTTACAATTGAGCTTGCTACAAATCTAAATTTACTTTCATGCAATTTAATTCTTCTACAATTGTTCTGCATTTTACAATTCTTGCTGTGATCTGAATTTACTCTTCATGCAATTTAAATTTCCAGTCACTTATTCTCAAGATCTCTTCAATTGCTTGCTTTACTCCTTTCTTTAATTTTCAACACCCTACCCCCTTTACATTTCATGCAATTTACCTTTCTTGTCATTTAAGATTTTGCCAATTTATATTCCTTGCTCTTTACGTTTCTGCTCATTTACTTTCTGCAACTTTAAATTTCTTGTCAATTTACTTTTTGTTGCTTCAATTTCATCCAATTCACAAATGTTAGCTTGACTAGACTAATCACTCACTAAAGTTGCTTGATCCATCAATCCCTGTGGGATCGACCTCACTCTTGTGAGTTATTACTACTTGATGCGACCCGGTACACTTGCCGGTGAGTTTGTGTGGAATCGCTTTTCCACCCATCAGAGATAATCAATTGGAGTCCACAAGTCCTAGTCAAATCCTAAAGAAAGACTAGAGTTAATGTCATTCAAATCAATTAGCAATTTCCAATTATCAATCAACAAAAGGCTTTGACAATTCAAGTGTCTCCAATTATCCAACCCCTAAGCCAGGAGTGAAAATCTACTCCATAGCTATAGTTGACATTTTCTCAAATATTTGGTGAATAATAATGAAAGACATTGTGAAATTGAGAAGAGGATTTGAATTCAAGCTATCTAACACAAGCAATCAATAACAATAAAGCAATTGACAACAATGAACATGAAATTCCTCAATGCATTAATAGAAATCAAAGTAATAAGATCCAAATCCAAGATCTACAATGCTAGAGTAACAAGAACACTAAATTGAGAGTAGAAGACTGAGATCTACAAACTAGAACAATGTAAAATTGAAATTAAATTTAGATCTAACCAAAGGATCTAGTGAAATTGGAATTGAGAAAGCCAAAACCTAGAGAGAAGTTAGAGTTTCTCTCTCTAGAAACATGAACTCCAAAACTCACTACCAAAAAATATCTAAACGTGTGTAATGTGTGAATCCCCTTCAATCCTTGGTCTTTAAGGTATTTTCCCTCCAAAATTCAGCTCAAAACTAGGCCTCAAGCTCCTCAGAAGTCACCAGTCAAATGTGGGTCACGCATACGCGTCGTCTGGGTTTTCGCGATCCACGCGTACGGGTCTGGCATGTGTACGCGTCGATGAGAATTCTGCCCAGCCATGCGTATGCGTTCATATTTGCGCGCCAATCTTAAATCCAGGCTCCCACGCGTGTGCGTCGATGCCAATGCTCCAAAGCTCCTTTTTTCCTGCTCCTTCCACTTATGCATGCTTCCTTCCTCTCTTCTAGACCATTCTTGTCCCTATAAACTCTGAAATCACTCAACAAATAGATCATGGCATCGAATGGTAATAGAGAGAGATTAAAATATAGCTTATTTAGGGCCTAAAAAGCATGTTTTCAATCATTAAGCAAAATTAGGAAGGAGACACAAAGCCATGCATTTTATATGGATAAGTGTGATAGAATATTGATAGAACCCTCCAAATTCTACACAAAATAAACCCTAAAATTGGGGTTCATCAAATCTCTCCACACTTAAACCGAGCATGTCCTTATACTAAAAGGGATTGAAAGACCAAAGAATCAAAGGAGAATGGGAATTTATTAAATGCAAATTACCTATATGGATGCAACTAATGCAAATGTATCTATCTACTTGGTCAGAGGTAAATCAACTTCCAAGAATATACGTGAGCACATAGGGCCAAAATGACAAAATAATTCATGACTCTACCAATTCAAACATCAAAGTGGGGTGTATACAACTTGCATGAAGAAAGCTCGTGAAAACCGAGAACAAGGAATTGAGCGTCAAACCCTCACCGGAAGTGTTTGCACTCTATTATCTCTAGTGTTTAGGGTTGACCACTCAATTCTCCTCTAATCATGTTTTTCCCGATTTGTTTGTTATCTAACAATCAACAATTATCCAATGCATGCATACACCTATCATGAGGTCTTTTCATAGGTTGTAATGGGGCTAGGGTCAAGGTAAGGTTATATATAGCTAAGTGAGCTCAAGATTTGAATCTTTGATTAACATAAGCCTCCCACCTAACCTATATAACAACCTATAAAAATCTAATACAAGCCTAACTACCTTTTCTTTTCTTCTTCACACACTCATGCATTCTTTTCTTGATCACAACTCATATGCATTGATTATTATTGGGCTTCACTTTGGGGCATTTTTTCCCTCTTTTTATTGCTTTTCCTTTTCTTTTTCTTTTCTTTCTATTTTTTTCTTTTTTTTCTTTTTGTACATATTTTTTTCTTTATTTTATATATATATATATTTTTTTTTTCTTTTTGCAATAAACTATACACAAGAGCATCAATGCATATGGTTTTATATTTAATTAACACATGAGCATGTACCCATTTTTTAATGTTTTCAATAGAGATACAAAACTACCCTTTTACCTCAACTAATGCCCCAGGTTTCCCCACACTTGAATGACACACACCCACTAGCCTAAGCTAATCAAAGATCCAAATAAGGACATTTATTGTTTTTCGCTTAAAGGCTTGTAATGTGCTAATATTAAGAACAAAGGGATTTTTCATAGGCTCAAAGTTGGCTAACAATGGTTGATGAAGGGTAGGCCAGTTGGGTAAGTGAGATAAATGGAATGATGGCCTCAATCATATAAATGCATGTCTACATGGAATAATGGACATAAAGAATCGAACAAATCAAAGATCACAATCATAGAAAGAGAACAATGCACACAAGAATGGAAATAAGTAGTTATAAGATGTAACCACACAATTAGGTTCAAAATTCACATGCTTATGTTCTTAGCTCAAAAACCACGTTCTAAAATAAATTCCTCAAGCAAGATTAACACAAAAAATTTTTCCAAATTGGTCGGGTGCCCTAAAAACAGTTTTCTTGGAAAAGAAATCATCACCCTAACCAAGTAGTCCTAACATGCAGAAAAGTGTTCAAATACAAAAACTAACCATGCAATCTATTCTAACTAATGAAAGAAAAATGAAAATCATGGATGTTGAAAAGAAAAGGGTACCTACGGAAGTCGGTAACTGACCTTCCTACACTTAGAAGTTTGCACGGTCCTCCGTGCCAAAGGTGATATGAAAAGGGAAATTCGGTTTGCCACTTCCACCATCCGTGCCTTGAGTGCTTGCTTCACGGTTGTCCGAGGTGGATGTGGAAATGTCCAGCTCTTTCATAGGTAGGTTGACACAACCCCAAAGCTTCTTCATGTAAGCAAATCGGTATTTGTTACGCCGCTCATATCGATCTATCTTCTCATGGAGCTTCACAAGTAATTGATGGGTTGACTTTGGTGGTGCGGATGGAGTGGTAGGAATGGTGGAAGGAAGAGCTATGTCAATGCCTGTGGTGTCCATGGGGGGCTAAAGATATTTCTCGCTCGGGACGACATCGCCCTTGGCCAGAATTATAGCCTTCATGTCCTTAGCCTCGCAATGAACACCAGCAGCAGCGACCAAATTGGATACCAAGGCGGGAAACGGTAGATTACCCTTGGTATGGACTCGACACATCGCTTGTCGGATGAGAAGAGGGATGTTGACCGGCCTCTCCGTGAGTATGCACCAAACAAGGAGGGCGAGGTCCGCTGTGATGGATGACTTATGGGTGCTTGGAAGCATGTAGTGAGATAAGATCTGGGCCCACACTCGAGCTTCCACAGCAAGGAAGCATGTGTCAATGCACTTGGGCCGCATCCTGAGTCTCCCTTGGGTCTAAAATGTCTTGGGTTGGGTAATAACTGGAAGAATTTAGTCCCAATAAAGCTGAAATTCATTCTGCTACCGTAGAACCTCTTGGTAACTGGTGCACGAATTGTGAATCACACTTTTCACAACTCGTACCACTGACCAGCAAGTGCACTGGGTCGTCCAAGTAATACCTCACGTGAGTAAGGGTCGAATCCCATGGAGATTGTTGGTTTGAAGCAATCTATGGTTATCTTGTAAATCTTAGTCAGGAAGTCAATTATGTTTATCAGTTGAATTATGAATAACCAAGAGAGCATAAATTAAAGGTTACTTGTTGTGCAGTAATGGAGAATATGTTGGAGTTTTGGAGATGCTTTGTCCTCTGAATCTCTGCTTTCCTCTGTCTTCTGATTCACGCACGCACGTCCTCCTATGGCAAGCTGTGTGTTGGTGGATCACCGTTGTCAATGGCTACCTTCCATCCTTCCAGTGAAAACTACGCTCACGCGCTCTGTCATAGCACGGCTAATCACTGGTTGGTTCTCGATCCGGTTGGAATAGGATTTACTATCCTTTTGCATCTGTCACTAACGCCCAGCCTTCAGGAGTTTGAAGCTCGTCACAGTCATTCAATCCTTGAATCCTACTCGGAATACCACAGACAAGGTTTAGACTTTCCGGATTCTCATGAATGCCGCCATCAATTCTAGCTTATACCACGGAGATTCTGATTAAGGAATCTAAGAGATACTCATTCAATCGTATATAGAACGGAGGTGGTTGTCAGACACACGTTCATGAATTGAGGAAGGTGATGAGTGTCACAGATCATCACCTCCATCACAGTTAAGCGCGAATGAGCATCTTAAATAGGAACAAGCGTGTTTGAATGGAAAACAGAAATACTTGCATTAATTCATCGAGACACAGCAGAGCTCCTCACCCCCAACAATGGGGTTTAGAGACTCATGCCGTCAGAGAATACAAAGTTTAGATCTGAAATGTCATGAGATACAAAATAAGTCTCTAAAAGTTGTTTAAATACTAAACTAGTAGCCTAGGGTTACAAAATATGAGTGGACTATGATGGATGATGCAGAGGTCCACTTCTGGGGCCCACTTGGTGTGTGCTGGGGCTGAGATTTGAGTGAGTCACGTGCAGAGGCCATTTGTGGAGTTGAACGCCAGTTTTTATGCCAGTTTGGGCGTTCAACTCCAGTTTTTGATCCTTTTCTGGCGCTGGACGCCAGAATTGGGCAGAGAACTGGCGTTGAACGCCAGTTTACGTCGTCTATCCTTGTGCAAAGTATGGACTATTATATATTTCTGGAAAGCCCAGGATGTCTACTTTCCAATGCAATTGGAAGCATGCCATTTCGAGTTCTGTAGCTCCAAAAAATCCAATTTGAGTGCAGGGAGGTCAGAATCCAACAGCATTAGCAGTCCTTTTTCAGCCTGAATCAGATTTTTGCTCAGCTCCTTCAATTTCAGCCAGAAAAATACCTGAAATTACAGAAAAACACACAACTCATAGTAAAGTCCAGAAATATGAATTTTTCCTAAAAACTACTAGAAATAGACTAAAAACTAACTAAAACATACTCTAAACTATATGAAATTATCCCCAAAAAGCGTATAAAATATCCGCTCATCACAACACCAAACTTAAACTGTTGCTTGTCCTCAAGCAACTAGACAAATAAAATAGAAGACTAATAGGTTGAGAAGCAATAATATCTCAGAGTTTTTGATTGAAGCTCAGATTCTAATTAGATGAGCGGGACTAGTAGCTTTTTGCTTCTGAACAGTTTTGGCATCTCACTTTATCCATTGAAGCTCAGAGTGATTGGCATCTATAGGAACTCAGAATTCAGATAGTGTTATTGATTCTCTTAGTTCAGTGTGATGATTCTTGAACACAGCTTCTTTATGAGTCTTGGCCGTGGCCCTAAGCACTTTGTTTTCCAGTATTACTACCGGATACATAAATGCCACAGACACATAACTGGGTGAACCTTTTCAGATTGTGACTCAGCTTTGCTAAAGTCCCCAATTAGAGGTGTCCAGAGTTCTTAAGCACACTCTTCTTTTTGCTTTGGACCTTGACTTTAACCGCTCAGTCTCAAGTTTTCACTTGACACCTGCACGCCACAAGCACATGGTTAGGGACAGCTTGGTTTAGCCGCTTAGACCAGGATTTCAGTCCTTTAGGCCCTCCTATCCACTGATGCTCAAAGCCTTGGGATCCTTTTTAATTGCCCTTGCCTTTTGGTTTTAAGGGTTATTGGCTTTTTCTGCTTGCTTTTTTTTTTTTTGTTGCAAGCTTTGTTCTTTGCTGCTTTTTCTTTCTTCAAGAATCATTTTTATGATTTTTCAGATTATCAATAACATGTCTCATGTTCATTATTCTTTCAAGAGCCAACATATTTAACAGTCTTAAACAACAAATTCAAAAGACATATGCACTGTTCAAGCATTCATTCAGAAGACAGAAAGCATTGCCACCACATTTAACCAATTAGAATTTGTTTTATTTAAACTCGAAATTTTATTGCTTCTTATTCAAAAGATCTACTATTTTATTCATGTTTAATGATGATGAGAAAAATAAACTATAGCTTAATTGGAGATAAAATCAAAATAGATACTAATTACTACTATATGACTTCTAAGGTACTTTTATAAGGACACTGTCACAGAGTTAAGGCAGAAATTGGAAATTAACAACCTTTATTCTGGGGGTATGGGGGTTCCTCTGATCCTTGGGAGGCTTGGTATCACAGAAGATTTTTGGCGCTTCAGTTCCCTTAAGTCACGTCCCTGCTCCTCTTGTTCTTTAAGCATATGGGTCAGCATTTGACTGTGTTCCTTCTGTTGTTTTATTATTTGCTCCATAGCTTCCTGTATCTTGGTGACAGACGTCTCAAGATATTCCCAATATTCCGCTTGAGGAATCTCTGGGAGGAATTCCTGTGCTCTCTTCTTGATATGTTCCTCCTGTGCTTGTTGTCTCTCCATTGATGCTTTGGTGATTAACTTTTCAATTAGGATATATTCAGTTATTCCCATCTTGACTCCAGCGTCCTTGCAGAGCAGAGAAATCACGCTTGGATAAGCCAACCTGGCCTCTCTTGAATTTTTGTTAGCAATCTTATAGAGCTCTGTTGAAATCAGCTGATGAACCTCCACTTCCTTTCCCATCATGATGCAATGAATCATCACTGCTCTTTTAACTGTGACTTCAGAACGGTTGATGGTGGGCAACAGAGAACGCCCAATGAAGTCCAGCCATCCTCTGGCAACTAGTTTGAGATCCTCCCTCTTGAGTTGATTTGGGACGCCCTTTGTGTTGGTGGTCCACCTGGCTCCAGGGATACAGATGTCCTCTAGAATCTTATCCAGGCCAATGTCTGCTCTCATCATCCTCCTGTTGAAGGAGTCTGGATCATCCTTTAGCTGAGGTAGCTTTAGTATCTCTCTGATCTTATCAGGGGTGGTATGAACAATTTTTCCCCTGACCATGGTCCAAAATTCATAGCAGGCAGTTCCAGATAGTCTTTGCTTGTCAGTCTGCCACATATTAGCATAGAACTCCTGGACCGTGTTCCTTCCTACTTTCGTTTCAGGATTAGCTAGGACTTCCCAGTTCCTGATTCGAATTTGCTCCTGGATCTCCGGATATTCGTCTTCTTTCAGATCGAATCTAACTTCCGGGATCACTGATCTCAGACCCATTACTTTAAGATAATGGTCTGAATGTTCTTTAGATAAGAACTTCCCTTGATTCCAAAGTGGTTTTGGAACGCTCTCTTTCTTGCCTCTTGGAGTGTATTGTTTCCCTTTGAGAGCCATAATCTTAGTAGTGATCTCGGATAAACACACCAAACTTAGAGGTTTGCTTGTCCTCAAGCAAAAGAAAAGAAAGGAGAGGGATAGAAGGAGATTGAGGTGCACTTGTTGATGGAGGAGGGGGGAGGCCGAACCCAATTTAAAGGGGTGGGGGGTGGATTTTCGAAAAATTGGAAGAGATAAGATAAAAAGATTGAGTTGAAAAAGATAAGATAGAAGATATAGTTTGATTTTGAAAAGATAGGATAGATTTTTGAAAAAGATAAATCGGGGTTTTTGAAAAAGATAATATGAAAAAGATATTGAAAAGATTTTAGAGTGAAAAAGATAAGATAGAAGATATAGTTTGATTTTGAAAAGATAGGATAGATTTTTGAAAAAGATAAATCTGGGTTTTTGAAAAAGATAATATGAAAAAGATATTGAAAAGATTTTAGAGTGAAAAAGATAGATTTGTTTTTGGAAAAGATTTGAAAAGAGTTGGATTGATTTTGCAAAGAGGGTGTGTGCTTATGAATTAAGATACATTTGATATTTTGAGGGTAGGATTTTTAGAAATCAGGGTTCTTGACATGTTTATGTAAATAAAATCATGTATTGAATCATAAAATTATAAATTAGAATGGAAATACGTGTGGGATTACTGGATTTGGCTCCTCCCTGTCCTCCTGGCGTTTGAATGCCCAAACACTGCCTGTTTTGGGCGTTCAGCGCCCAAATGCTGATCTCCTGGGCGTTCAGTGCCCAGTTGCTGCCATTCCTGGCGTTCAACGCCCAGTGGGTGGCCATTTCTGGCGTTGAACGCCCAAATGATGCCATTACTGGCGTTCAGCGCCCAGTGGATGCCCATTTTGGGCGCTGAACGCCCAAAATGCCCCTTTACTGGCGTTTTCTTGCCATTGAGCTCTTTTACTCTGTTTTGTGTGCCGAGGTCTTCTGTAAATGATTATTTACCTTGTTGTCAATGAACTCTATATAAAAAATAAAGATAGAAATAGGGCAAAATTCTTAGAGGATTGTTGCCCCATGGCTGGGTTGCCTCCCAGCAAGCGCTTCTTTATTGTCTTTAGCTGGACCTTGCTGAGCTTTTAATCTAGCTTCAGCCTTGAGCATTCTTGCTCAGTGTTGCCTTCAAGATAATGCTTGATTCTCTATCCATTGACAATGAACTTCTTATCAGAATCAATTTCTTGAAGCTCCACATAACCATATGGTGACACACTTGTAATCACGTATGGTTCCCTCCACCGGGATTTCAGTTTTTCAGGGAATAGCCTGAGTCTAGAGTTAAACAACAGTACTTTTTGTCCTGGTTCAAAGATTCTAGATGACAGCTTTCTGTCATGCCATTTTTTTGATTTTTCTTTATACAGCTTGGCATTTTCGAAAGCTGTGAATCTGAATTCCTCTAGCTCATTTAGCTGGAGCAATCGTTTTTCTCCTGCTAATTTGGCATCTAAGTTTAGGAATCTGGTTGCCCAGTAGGCCTTATGTTCCAGTTCCACGGGCAAGTGGCATGCCTTACCATACACGAGTTGGTATGGAGAGGTCCCTATAGGGGTCTTGAATGCTGTTCTGTAAGCCCACAGAGCATAATCCAAGCTCCTTGCCCAATCCTTTCTACGGGTATTTACTGTCCGTTCCAGGATTCTCTTTAATTCTCTGTTAGAGACTTCAGCTTGCCCGTTGGTTTGTGGATGATATGGAGTGGCCACTTTGTGGCGAATTCCATACCGAACCATGGCAGAGTAAAGCTGTTTATTGCAGAAGTGAGTGCCCCCATCGCTGATTAACACTCTAGGGACACCAAACCTGCTAAAGATATGTTTCTGGAGGAATTTCAGCACTGTTTTAGTATCATTGGAGGGTGTGGCGATAGCCTCAACCCATTTTGATACATAGTCAACTGCCACCAGAATATAAGTGTTTGAGTATGATGGTGGGAAAGGTCCCATGAAGTCAATTCCCCATACGTCAAACAACTCTATTTCCAAGATCCCTTGTTGAGGCATGGCGTAACCATGAGGCAGGTTACCAGCTCTTTGGCAACTGTCACAATTACGTACAAACTCTCGGGAATCTTTATAGAGTGTGGGCCAATAGAAGCCACATTGGAGGACCTTGGTGGCTGTTCGCTCACCTCCGAAATGGCCTCCATATTGAGATCCGTGGCAATGCCATAGGATTCTCTGTGCTTCCTTTCTGGGGACACACCTACGGATAATTCCGTCTGCACATCTCTTAAAGAGATAGGGTTCATCCCACAAGTAGTACTTTGCATCAGTAACTAATTTCTTCTTTTGTATTCTATTGTACTCCTTGGGTATGAACCTTGCAGCTTTATAGTTTGCAATATCGGCAAACCATGGTGCTTCCTGAATGGCAAATAGATGCTCATCAGGGAATGTCTCAGAGATCTCAAGAAAGGGGAGGGACGTCCCTTCCACTAGCTCTATCCGGGACAGATGATCAGCCACTTGGTTCTCTGTCCCTTTTTTGTCTCTTATTTCTATATCAAACTCTTGCAGAAGCAATACCCATCTGATGAGCCTGGGTTTTGAATCCTGCTTTGTGAGTAGATATTTAAGAGCAGCATGGTCAGTATACACAATCACTTTTGATCCTACTAAGTATGATCTGAACTTGTCAATGGCGTAAACCACTGCAAGTAGTTCTTTTTCTGTGGTTGTGTAATTTTTCTGGGCATCATTTAGAACGCGACTGGCATAATAAATGACATGCAGAAGCTTGTCATGCCTCTGTCCCAATACTGTACCAATGGCATGATCACTGGCATCACACATTAACTCAAATGGCAATGTCCAGTCTGGTGCAGAAATGACTGGTGCTGTGACCAGCTTAGCTTTCAGCGTTTCAAACGCCTGCAGGCATGCTGTGTCAAACACAAATGGCGTGTCAGCAGCTAGCAGATTGCTTAGAGGTTTTGCGATTTTTAAAAAATCCTTTATAAACCTCCTATAGAATCCTGCATGCCCCAGAAAGCTTCTGATTGCCTTAACATTGGCAGGTGGTGGTAATTTTTCAATTACCTCTATTTTTGCTTGATCCACCTCTATTCCCTTGTTTGAGATTTTATGCCCAAGAACAATTCCTTCAGTCACCATGAAGTGACACTTTTCCCAGTTTAAAACTAGGTTGGTTTCTTGGCATCTTTTCAGAACAAGTTTCAGGTGATCAAGACAGGAGCTAAATGAGTCTCCATATACTGAGAAGTCATCCATGAAGACTTCCAGAAATTTTTCCACCATATCAGAGAAAATAGAGAGCATGCATCTCTGGAAGGTTGCAGGTGCATTGCATAGCCCAAAGGGCATCCTTCTATAAGCAAACACTCCGGATGGACATGTGAATGCTGTTTTCTCTTGATCCTGGGGATCTACTGCAATCTGGTTATAGCTTGAGTAGCCATCCAAAAAGCAGTAATAATCATGACCTGCTAGTCTCTCTAGCATCTGGTCTATGAATGGTGAAGGAAAATGATCCTTTCTGGTGGCTGTATTGAGCCTTCTGTAGTCAATACACATGCGCCACCCTGTAACTGTTCTTGTAGGAACCAGTTCATTTTTTTCATTATGAATCACTGTCATGCCTCCCTTTTTTGGGACGACTTGAACAGGGCTCACCCAGGGGCTATCAGAAATGGGATAAATAATCCCAGCCTCTAGTAATTTGGTGACCTCTTTCTACACCACTTCCTTCATGGCTGGATTTAGCCGCCTCTGTGGTTGAACCACTGGTTTGGCATTATCCTCCAGTAGGATTTTGTGCATGCATCTAGCTGGGCTTATGCCCTTAAGGTCACCTATGGACCACCCAAGAGTCGTCTTGTGTGTCCTTAGCACTTGAATAAGTGCTTCCTCTTCCTGTGAATTTAAAGAAGAGCTTATGATCACTGGAAAGGTGTCACCTTCTCCTAGAAATGCATATTTCAAGGATGGTGGCAGTGGCTTGAGCTCTGGTTTAGGAGGTTTTTCCTCTTTCAGAAGAAAGTTCAGAGGCTCTTTCATGTCCCCTGAATCTTCCAAATCAGGCTGAACATCTTTAAAGATGTCTTCCAACTCTGATTCGAGACTCTCAGCCATGTTGATCTCTTCTACCAAAGAGTCAATAAGGTCAACTTTCATGCAGTCTGTTGATGTGTCTGGATGCTGCATGGCTTTGACAGCGTTCAACTTGAACTCGTCATCGTTGACTCTCAGGGTTATTTCCCCCTGTTGGACGTCAATGAGGGATCGTCCAGTTGCTAGGAAGGGTCTTCCTAGAATGAGAGTGGCACTCTTGTGCTCCTCCATTTCCAGCACAACAAAGTCAGTGGGAAAGGCGAATGGCCCAACTCTGACAATCATGTCCTCAATCACGCCTGATGGGTATTTAGTGGAACCATCAGCAAGTTGGAGACATATCCGGGTTGGTTTAACTTCTTCAGTTAAGCCAAGCTTCCTGATAGTGGATGCAGGTATTAGGTTGATGCTTGCCCCAAGATCGCATAAAGCTGTCTTGGTGCAATCACCTTCTAATATGCATGGTATCAGAAAACTCCCAGGGTCTTTAAGCTTTTCAGGAAAGCTTTTCAGAATGACTGCACTGCATTCTTCAGTGAGGAGAACTCTTTCTGTTTCTCTCCACTCCTTTTTATGACTCAAAATCTCTTTCATGAACTTGGCATAAGAAGGTATTTGCTCAAGTGCCTCTGCAAATGGAATCTTTATTTCAAGAGTCCTTAGATAATCTGCAAAGTGAGCAAATTGCTTATCCTGCTCCTCTTTTCGGAGTTTTTGAGGATAAGGTATCTTGGCTTTATATTCCTCAACCTTAGTGGTTAAAGAAGCCTTTTTAGAGGGGTTGTTGTCAGCAATTGTGTGTGTCTGATCCCTCCCTGGCAATTGAATGCCAGAGTCAGAAGCTGGAGTGACGTTAGACGCCAGCTCATTGTCTGTTCCTGGCGCCTGAACGCCAGAAATGTGCCCCTGTTGGGCGTTCAACGCTGGATTCTGCCCCATTTGGGCGTTCAACGCCAGATTCTTGCCCATTTCTGGCGTTGAACACCAATCCTGCCTTGTTTCTGGCGCTGAACGCCAGTTTTGGGCATGGTCTGGGCGTTCAGCGCCAGCCTTCCACCCATTTTCTGGCGTTTTAGTGCCAGAATTATTTTTCCCTGGGCTCTTACTGTCCTCAGGGGAATCTTTGGTGGGTTGCTCATTTCTTGAATTTTTGATGCCTTGAGGTGGGGTATTTAATGTTTTCCCACTTCTTAATTGAACTGCTTGGCATTCTTCTGCTATTTGCTTTGATAGCTGCTGCTTTGTTTGCTTAAACTGTTCTTCCATATGTATATTAGCTATCCTTGTCTCCTGTAACCTGTCTTTGAATTCAGCTAGCTGCTTTGTTAGAAAATCTAATTGCTGATTGAATTCAGCAGCTTGTTTTACAGTACTGAATTCAGCAGTTACTGTTTTAACCTCTTCATTCATGGAAGGGTTGCTGCTTAGATACAGATGCTGATTCCTGGCAACTGTATCAATGAGCTCTTGAGCTTCTTCAATTGTCTTTCTCATATGGATAGATCCACCAGCTGAGTAATCTAAAGACATCTGAGCTCCTTCTGCAAGCCCATAGTAGAAGATGTCTAACTGAACCCACTCTGAAAACATTTCAGAGGGGCATTTTCGTAGCATCTCTCTGTATCTCTCCCAGGCATCATAAAGAGATTCATTATCACCTTGTTTAAAGCCTTGGATGTCCAGCCTTAGCTTATGTCATCCTTTTTGGAGGGAAATATTGATTCAGGAATTTTTCTGTCAGCTGTTTCCATGTTCTTATGCTGGCCTTAGGTTGGTTATTTAACCACCTCTTAGCTTGATCTTTTACAGCAAATGGAAACAGTAATAGTCTGTAGACATCCTGATCTATTTCCTTATCATGTACTGTGTCAGCAATTTGTAAAAATTGTGCCAGAAACTCTGTAGGTTCTTCCTGTGGAAGACCGGAATACTGGCAACTTTGCTGCACCATGATAATGAGCTGAGGATTCAACTCAAAGCTACTAACTCCAATGGAGGGTATGCATATGCTACTCCCATACGAAGCAGTAGAGGGGTTAGAATATGACCCCAAAGTCCTCCTGGACTGTCCATCTCCACTCATGTCCATGATGGATATATGGATATAACTTGGACTGATTTATCTTTTTATTTATTTTATTTTATAAGAAGTAAATACTTAAATAAAATAAAATAACTAAAAAGAATTTGAATTTTGAAATAATAAATTTTTTTTTCGTAAAAAAAATTAAAAATAATTAGTTAAAAAAAAAGGAAATTTTTGAAAAAGAGGGAAGATATTTTCGAAAATTAGAGAGAGAGAGTTAGTTAGGTAGTTTTGAAAAAGTTAAGAAACAAACAAAAAGTTAGTTAGTTAAAACAAATTTTGAAAAGATAAGAAGTTAGGAAGTTAGAAGAGATATTTTGAAAAGATATTTTTGAATTTAGTGAGGAGAGAGAAAAACAATAAGATAGTACAAGATTTAAAATTTTTAGATCTAATGCTCCTTGTTTTTGAAAATTTTGGAGGGAAAACACCAAGGAACACCAAACTTAAAAATTTTAAGATCAAGACACAAGGAAACTCAAGAACACTTTGAAGACTCACAAGAACACAAGAACATGAAGGAAGAACACCAAACTTAAAATTTTTAGAAAACCAAACCAAAATTTTCGAAAATCAAAGGGAAATCAACAAGAAAACACCAAACTTAAAGTTTGCCACAAGATTTAATAGAAAAAAAATATTTTTGAAAAAGAAGGTTTTGAAAAGAGTATAAAAGATTCTAACCCAATTACCAAGAACACAGATTAACGCTCTAGCCAAATGAGTTATGGGACCTTCAAAAATTTTAAGAAAGATTATTTTTGAAAACACCAAACTTAAAGTTTGGCACAGGATTTAATAGAAAAATTATTTTTGAAAAAGGTTTTTAAAAAAATATGATAGCCAATTATCATGAACATAAACACCACGTTCTAAATAACTGAGCTATAAGTTTAAAATATTTTAACAAGGGATAAATAATAAAAGACTCTAAACCAAAAAAAGAAAAATTTTTCCTAATCTAAGCAACAAAATAATCCGTCAGTTGTTCAAACACGAACAATCCCCGGCAACGGCGCCAAAAACTTGGTGCACGAATTGTGAATCACACTTTTCACAACTCGTACCACTGACCAGCAAGTGCACTGGGTCGTCCAAGTAATACCTCACGTGAGTAAGGGTCGAATCCCACGGAGATTGTTGGTTTGAAGCAATCTATGGTTATCTTGTAAATCTTAGTCAGGAAGTCAATTATGTTTATCAGTTGAATTGTGAATAACCAAGAGAGCATAAATTAAAGGTTACTTGTTGTGCAGTAATGGAGAATATGTTAGAGTTTTGGAGATGCTTTGTCCTCTGAATCTCTGCTTTCCTCTGTCTTCTGATTCACGCACGCACGTCCTCCTATGGCAAGCTGTGTGTTGGTGGATCACCGTTGTCAATGGCTACCTTCCATCCTTCCAGTGAAAACTACGCTCACGCGCTCTGTCACAGCACGGCTAATCACCGGTTGGTTCTCGATCCGGTTGGAATAGGATTTACTATCCTTTTGCGTCTGTCACTAACGCCCAGCCTTCAGGAGTTTGAAGCTCGTCACAGTCATTCAATCCTTGAATCCTACTCGGAATACCACAGACAAGGTTTAGACTTTCCGGATTCTCATGAATGCCGCCATCAATTCTAGCTTATACCACGGAGATTCTGATTAAGGAATCTAAGAGATACTCATTCAATCGTATATAGAACGGAGGTGGTTGTCAGACACACGTTCATGAATTGAGGAAGGTGATGAGTGTCACAGATCATCACCTCCATCACAGTTAAGCGCGAATGAACATCTTAAATAGGAACAAGCGTGTTTGAATGGAAAACAGAAATACTTGCATTAATTCATCGAGACACAGCAGAGCTCCTCACCCCCAACAATGGGGTTTAGAGACTCATGCCGTCAGAGAATACAAAGTTTAGATCTGAAATGTCATGAGATACAAAATAAGTCTCTAAAAGTTGTTTAAATACTAAACTAGTAGCCTAGGGTTACAAAATATGAGTGGACTATGATGGATGATGCAGAGGTCCACTTCTGGGGCCCACTTGGTGTGTGCTGGGGCTGAGATTTGAGTGAGTCACGTGCAGAGGCCATTTGTGGAGTTGAACGCCAGTTTTTATGCCAGTTTGGGCGTTCAACTCCAGTTTTTGATCCTTTTCTGGCGCTGGACGCCAGAATTGGGCAGAGAACTGGCGTTGAACGCCAGTTTACGTCATCTATCCTTGTGCAAAGTATAGACTATTATATATTTCTGGAAAGCCCTGGATGTCTACTTTCCAATGCAATTAGAAGCATGCCATTTCGAGTTCTGTAGCTCCAGAAAATCCAATTTGAGTGCAGGGAGGTCAGAATCCAACAGCATTAGCAGTCCTTTTTCAGCCTGAATCAGATTTTTGCTCAGCTCCTTCAATTTCAGCCAGAAAAATACTTGAAATTACAGAAAAACACACAACTCATAGTAAAGTCCAGAAATATGAATTTTTCCTAAAAACTACTAGAAATAGACTAAAAACTAACTAAAACATACTCTAAACTATATGAAATTATCCCCAAAAAGCGTATAAAATATCCGCTCATCAGTAACCATCCATCTCCATAGGTACTGGTAAAACATTAAGCACTCGCTGAATAGCCTCTTTCGAAACCAGGACTTGCTTCCGGTGCACATATACCGACTGAAGAGAAAGGGAGTGGTAAATGGAGTAGAACTCTACCACCCAAGAAAGGTTGGCCTCCTGTGGTCTCCGCATTAGAAATCCCATTGTTGCTGTTCAATGCGGGGCATCACATACTGAGCAACGTGGTCCGAAGGGGTGAGTAGATGCTCAGAATGATAGTTCCTCTCAACCATGGTAGGGAACATGAGCTAACAGAAGTAGTTAGAGATCCTTGTGGGGTCCCTTATCGGATTAGCCTTCTCTTTTTCATCAATATGAACGGGTGTCTTCGCCTTCTTAGAAAAGGGCTTAGCTCCTAGTGTATGGTGCACCTTAGAGGTTGATTTTTAGGGTGCCCTTTTTGTGGCCAGTTTCTTTGACGCCTTCTCCTTGCCTTTTCAGGTGGCCATCCTGAAAAAGTAAGGGAAAAAGGAAATATTACAACCCAAATAATCAACACTTTGAAAATAGCATGCAAGTGAAAAGTAAAGCCCAAAAGGATTAGCGCGTCTTGAGGACATGACAGCTGTAACATGTGAACAAGACAAGAAGAAAATCATGGGGCATAACACTTAGCATGGGATGCAAGAGCGAGTGAAACATGCAATAAGGCATAAGAAGGATGAACTCAAGCATCAATAAGCACACAAGGTAGCACATGCAAGAAGGATAATGAGAACAAGAGAGTCATGCACCTAGTCTAACTCCAAGGCAATGAAGCATGGGATGGGATAAATTAGAGTTAGAGAGGGTGGACTCACAAATTTTTCAATATGTTACAAGGAAGTAAGTCAAGGGTAATGTGCATAAGAAAAGTAAACATGAAGCATAGTAGGCTCAATGCACTTAAAGGAAAGGCAGGTGTATGAGAAAGAGGCACCAAGTTAAGAGCATAGAGTCAAATTGAACCAAAATGGTATAGGTGCATTTCAAGAAACACTTGGTGTGCAACATTCAAATAATGAGCAAGTAGAAAAAATTCAAACATGTAAAATGCCAAATAGAAAACCAATCATCACAACAACACCACATAGTCACAAAGAAATTAAGAGATATCAAAATGAACCTTCAAAGCAAGAAAGAACTCAAATTTCAACACCCATGTAAAATATGAAATGGAAGAAAGCAAACAAGCAAGAGTCAATTAAGAAAGATGCAACTAAGAGGAAAAGAAAAAGAAAAGCTAAATACGATTAATGAGAGAAAGAAAATTCAGAATAAGTGATAAAAAAGAAGAAGGAGTGGGAGTAAAACCTTGAGAAGAGGAAGAAAATAAGGTGGAGTGTAGGTGGAAAATATGAGAGGAGGGAGAAAGTATGGAGACATCGGAGGAAAAGTAAATCAAAGCATGAATTAAACTTAGATCTAAGAAATCTTAATCTATATCTAACCTAATTCTAGAGAGAAGAGAGAGCTTCTCTCTCTAGAAACTAACTAAAGCATGATGTAAACTCCAATTATGTGCCCCCCTTGACTCTACCTCAATTCTGCATGTAATAGGCTCAGAAAATGAGTTAGATCTGGGCCTGGGAAGCCCAGAAATCGCCCCTAGCTTTTTCACTTTAATCAAGTCACGTGCGAGCATCGACATGGGTCACGCATACGCGTCGCTTGGCGTTTTTGCTTTTAATGCGTACGCGTCATGTACGCGTACGCGTCGCCATGCGACTTCACATTCCACACGTGCGCGTCTGCTACACGTGCGCGTCGATGAATATTCTCCCAATCCTTGAATTTCCATGAGTTCTTCACTTTGCATGATTTTCTCTTCACTCCTTTGATCCATTCCTAGCCTTTTCAACCTAAAATCACTAACACACACATCAAGACATCTAGTGGAATCAAAGGTGAATTAAAATTAACCAATTAAGGGCCTAAAAAGCATGTTTTCACACTTAAGCACAAATTAGGGAGAATTTATAAAACCATGCTATTTTAGTGAATAAATATGGAAAAAGGTAATAAAATCCCCTAAATTCAAGATAAAATGCACCAAGAAATAGTGGTGCATCAAATCTCCCCACACTTAAACAATAGCATGTCCTCGTGCTAAACCAAGAAAGAGACAAAGGGTATCATCATTTATTAAATAGAAACTAACTAAATGCAACCTATCTATATGCAACTATCGAAATGAATGCAACTACTTGGTCAAAATAAATCAATTCCCAAGAAAACATATATAAGCATAAGGGCTAAAGGTATTAACAACCAAGCCAAACCCACAATTGAATTGAGTTATTAAAGATTTTACAACTTGCAAGAAAAGAGATGATCATGGTGAAAACATGTAATTGAGCAATCGAACCCTCACCGGATGTGTATAGGGTTGATTCACTCAATTCTCCCCTAATTATGCTTTCCAAGATTTGTTTTTCATCTAACAATCAACAATCATTCATGCATGCATACAATTATCATGAGGTCTTTTCATAAGGTTGTAATCGGGCTAGGGTCAAGGTAGGATGCTTATGGATAGGTGGACTAAAATTTGAATCTTTGATTAACTTAAACTTTCCACCTAACCTATACAACAACCTATATAATTTTAAATAAACCTAACTACCCATTCTTCACTTTTTCACACACTCATGCATTCTTTTCTTGATCACAACTCCTATGCATTGATTTTATTGAACTTCACTTTGGGGCATTTTATCCCCTTTTTATTTCTTTTATTTTTCTTCCTTTTTCTATTTTTTTCTTTTTTTTTGATGTATTTTTTTCTTTTTGCAATAAAGTATATACAAAAGTATCAATGCATATGGTTTTACATTTATTACACATGAGTATGTACCCCATTCCCAAGATCTTCAATAAAGATACAACACACACCTTTTTCTCAACCAATGTCCTAAGTTTTCCCACACTTGAATGATACACACTCACTAGCCTAAGCTAATCAAAGATCCAAATTAAGGACATTTATTGTTTTTTGCTTTAAGGCTTGTAATGTGCTAAAATTAAGAACAAAGGGGTTAAAATAGGCTCAAAGTTGGCTAACAATGGTTGATGGATGGTAGGCCATTTGGGTAAGAGAGCTAAATGAAACGATGGCCTCAATCATATAAATGCATGTATACACAAAATAATGGACATAAAGAATCAAACAAATCAAAGATTACAATCATAGAAAGAGAACAATGCACACATGAATGAAAATAAGTGCTTATAAGATGTAACCACACAACTAGGCTCAAATCTCACATGCGTGTGTTCTTAGCTCAAAACATGTTCCTCAAGATATAATTCAAGCAAGTTCAATGAAAATTTTTTTACTCAAATCAATTGGGGTGCCCTATAGATAAATTCTTGAAAAGTTTAATTATTTGACTAAGCTTATTATGTAAATATATGCAAAATAAGACAATGCAACAAAAAATCCTAAAAGACCTAAAAATGAAATGAGAAAGTGTTGGGATTAGAAATTTGTCCCCCAAAAATGCTGATTCGGTCGGACGACCTCCCCACACTTAAAAGTTTGCACTGTCCTCCGTACATTCAAAGATGAGCAAAGGGGTATGGCGACTTGCCAAGTTGCCATCTTCAGCTGCTGGATCAACTGGTTGCTGCGTTTTCTTTCTTCCGCTTCCATTTTAGCTTATAATGACTCATCCTAAAAATAGAAGACTGGATAGTAAGAATGTAAATGCAAAAGCAAGGAAGCATACGTTGTTGGAATGAGGTAATAATCATTGGAATCAAGTGAGTGACCCAATGTGCGACATGGATAAAAGTAAGTGTGCATTCTAAGTTGCGCGTGGGTTTAGAACACACACACTAACATAAAAAACTATGTCACTGTTACACGAAAGGAACATACACTTTACTCATCCTAATATGCTTGAGATGCTCTAAACTCGTAGGTTAAAACAACCAAACAAGCAATAAAGAAGCACGAAAGCATTCAAGCCAAAAACATATGGATGCATATGATCAAGAAACACGATGTATTAAGATAAATGCACAACATCCATCAAGAAATTTCCTACTCAAAGAAGAGGGTTCAAATCACATGGTGGCCAAATCATGCAATTCAAAGGATTTAGAAAGCTTGAAGGCAATGTCATTCACTTGGTATTCACAAAATTAAGCATAAAAAACTCAAACCAAGTAACAATTTGTAACTTCAGTAAGAATCCAACAATGACTATCCACAAACAATTATGCTAAAATAGCATTTAGTTAGTAATAAGCAGCAATATACAGCAAACAAAATTAATAATCCAAAACTTATTATGAAAAACAGAAAATTGATGAAAATTAACTAACTAAACAACTAACAATCTAAAAAGAACGGTTATAAATGGTGTTTGGTAGTGTTGGATGATGGGTAAGAGAAGAGAAGAAGAGAGGAGAAGGAAAGAAATGGAAAGAAGATGAGAAAAGAAGGTGATGAAAGAAGGCTATCCACGCGTGCGCATCGTGCGACGCGTGCATGTGGGATGGTGAAATGGAAGTGATGCGTACGCATGGGTAACGCGTACGCATGATGGCTTATTCAGAGAGCCGATGCGTACGCGTGAGGTGACACGTACGCGTGAGTTGAGGCACAAATCTGGCACAATTCACGCACAACTCTCGGGATTTTGGCTGGGAGGTGAAAATTTGGGATCCACGCGTACGCGTGGGTGACGCGTGCGTGTTCATGGTCGAAAAGCTAGGGGCCACACGTACGCGCGGGTTGGTGCTTTGTTTTTCAAAATTTTTTCATGTTTTTGCACCAAACCAAGCATTCCAAACCTTCTAACGGCTACCTAAACACCATGAAACCTTATTTAACATATTAGATTACTAACTAAACTCAACAAACCAAACAAAACATGAAATTGAATTAATTTTACCAATATTTACAAAAGAGAAAAATGAAAAGATGTTACCATGGTGGGGTGTCTCCCACCTAACACTTTTATTTATTGTCCTTAAGTTGGACTTATGGGGAGATCCTTATCAAGGTGGCTTGTGCTTGAAGCCATCCTTGAACATCCACTAATGCTTGAGTCTCTAATAAGCTCCATTCTTCAAAATTAATGCCTCCAAGCCTTGATGGAGTTCTTCACAAACCATGAGCTCCCAAAATTTATTCTCCTTGTGCGTTCCGGTATCCCACACTTTGTTTTGACACCCGTCTTTGAATTGATCATCATTAGTCCATCCGAGTGGCAAGCAAGATGAATTTTCACTTAAGCGACCAAACATCATCCTAGACCCAAGCAATCTAGTTCTACACTATCCCTTGCTATTAAACCTTGAACATGCAACCATCACGAACTTTGATTCACAATGCCAACCACTAACCATCTCCTTTTTGCTCTTAAAGCCACAAAGAGCCCTAAGTTGCCCATCTGTCTCAAGAAAACCATATTCAAGTGGGATAATTAAGCATAGAGATGAGAGATTTACCCACTTGAATGAAAGAATGGATGGTGATGGCTTGGGGAGAGGTGTTTCCAATGTCCTTGCAAGCTCCACTCCCTTATGTTCTTCTTTGATTACCTCCACCTCTTTACAAACTTCTTCAATTTCAACCCTTTGTACATCAATTTCATCTAACTCTTCTCCGTCACTCAAATCATAAATGGGAGGTTGAGAGAAATCTACCTCCACATTGCTTTCTATCTCACTAGGAAAAGGTTCTTCAAGTTCAAAGGATTCACTACCAAAAAGTTTTGATGCTTGATCTTTACCACCAAGGGAACTGACGCGCAGAAAATTGCCGATTAAGAATTTATAATAAAAACAGCGTTGCAAGTACAGTTCTTAACAGACAAAAATTCCACTTATCAATTTAGAAAGAGTTGTCACAATTTAAAAATAAAATACTGGGAGTAGGATTCCCAGGTTGTCTCCCAACGAGTTGACAAAAGAGTGCAATTTATTGGTCAGGAATTTTCAGAGAAGTTTTAGAGTTGGGAATTAAGAAAATAAAATGATTATTAATTAAAGCAATAAAAATTAACAAGAGGGTTTATATATTTGAAATAAAAAGCTTTGACTAGTAGAAGATTAATCGAAATTTCTATCCTTCTTGAATTTTCCCAAGTATAATAGTAAGAGGTTGTTATTCTACTTAGTTATCCTTTACTCAATAAAGGAAAGTCAAGTAACTAACCAACTCTGATTCACAAGTCCTAATCCATTCCTGGGGAAGGATTAGAGTTAGTGACTAGGGAGTCAGCCAACAACTTCCAATTACAAATTAAACTTGAGCATTCCAACTCAAGAGTCTCCTATTAATCAATCCCAAGTCAAGTTGGGAGTCTACTCCATTTACATGGTTACCATTTTTGCAAACATGTAAAGGGAGCAGAAAGGAGACCTGGAAATTAAAATTAATTTAGTAAAAGCAATTTTTGAACTAATAAATTAATTGGAGATAATCAAACAAATAATAGAATTAAATATAAAAATAACTCTTTGCATTAATAATTTTTAAAATCGAAGATATCCATATGTAACTCTGAACAAACTTAATGAAAAGCAAAAGAGTAAGGAAATAAGAAAGCAAACTATAATGACAGAGACTTCAAACGGAGGTAGTAACTCTTCTCAATATACAATCCAAAAGCATAAAACTAGAAATCTATGAATGTGAAGAACCTTAGAGGAAGTAGTGTTTTCTCTCTAAGATTCAAAAACTAAACTAAAACTAAGTGAATGTGAATGTGTGTTGAGTCTCTGCTTGTCCCCTGGCTTTAGTCTGTGTTTCTGGGCTGAAAAATGGGTCAAAAACTAGCCCGAAATTTCCCCCAGCGTCTTCTGCAATTTCAGCACGTGACGCACGTCACACGTATGCGTAAGTCACGCGTACGCGTCGATGGTCTTCAGCGCGAGTCACGCGTATGCGTCACTGTGAAAAGCTCCAAGTCACGTGCGCGAGTGAGCCATGCGTGCGCATCGATGCTCACTGGTCAGCTCCTTAGTTTCTTGTGTTCCTTCCATTCTTGCAAGCTTCCTCTCCATCCTCTAAGTCATTCCTGTCCTATATAGCCTGAAAACACTTAACACACAGATCACGGTATCGAATGGAATAAAAGGACATTAAAAATTGACAATTTAAAGGCTTAGGAAGTAAGTTTTTAATCATAGAACAAAATTGGGAAGGATTTGTAAAACCATGCAAATTGTATGAATAAGTGTGCAAGGAACTGATAGAAACCACTCAATTTAGCACAAGATAAACCATAAAATAGTGGTTTATCAATCTCCCCACAGTTAAACATTAGCATGTCCTCATGCTAAGCTCAAGGAGACTAAAAGAATAAATGGGGGAAAGTAAGACTCATGTAATGCGACCTATATATGTGAATGCAACTATATGCTAAGATGTTTCTATCTACTTGGTTAAAAGTAGACAAGTTCTCCAAGACAAACATAAATCAGATTCCACTAATTCAAATCACACAATCAAAGACAAGTAAACTTGTAAGAGGATAGCTCATGAAAGTTGGAAACATAGAGTCAATCATTGAACCCTCACTGGAAGTGTATATGCACTCCAATCTCTTAGGTGTCTAGGGTTAATCCACTCTAATCTCCTCTAGTCATGCTTCCTAAAACTTTTTTCTTCATCTAACGAATCAACAAATATCTAGTGTACAAATGCAAATATCATGAGGTCTTTTCAAGGCTGTAATGGGGCTAAGGTAAGGGTGAGGATATATGTATGGCCAAGTGAGCTATAATATGAATCTTTGACTAACTTAAGTTCTCACCTAACACACACACACTTTATATAATTCTAAAATCATGCCTAGTTACCCAAAATCCCACTTTTGTATCACATACTCATGTATCAATTTTTAATTCCACCACATATGCATTGATCTTTTTATTGGACTTAACATTGGGGTAATTTTGTCCCCTATTCATTTATTTCTTCTCTCTTATATATATATATATATATATATATATATATATATATATATATATATATATATATATATATATATATATAAATGAAAGCATAATATATCAATGCATATGATTTCTCTAGTTTTACATGAGCAAGCACCCAAATAATCAAAATTTGTCAATAAGAACAAAACACATTCTCATTAACCCAAGTTCCCACAATTCCCCACACTTAGTTGACACAGACTCTCTATCTTAAGCTAATAACCAAAGATTCAAATAGGGTAATTAATTTTTTCCCACTTAAGGCTAGTGATGTGGTAAAATAAAGAACAAATGGGGGTTAAAAAGGCTCAAAGTGGCAAACAAAGGTAAATAGAATGGTAGGCTATTTGGGATAAGTGAGCTAATAAAAATTGATGGCCTCAATCATATGTATGCATGAATATAAACTAGACAATAGACATATAGAATGGAACAAACTATAGATTACAATCATAGAGAAGGAAACACACAAGAATAAAAATCATGGTCAAATAATGTAACCATATAATTAAGCTCAAAATCTCACAGGTTGTGTGTACTTAGCTATAAACCATATTCCAAATTACAATCTTCAAACAAGTTTAACACAATTTTTAATTTGAATTAATGAAATACTATAAAATAGGGTATTGAAAAGAAACACATTACTTCAACCAAGCAGAACATATATGCAAGCAACTATTATCATGCAATCTATCCTATCTAACAAAAGAAAAAAAAAATAAAATGTTGGTGTTTAAAGAGAGGGATTACCTCCGGAAGTCAGGGACTGACCTCCCCACACTTAAGGCTTGGCATGGTCCTCTGTTTATCAGTAACTTCAGATGGAAAGAATTTCTCTAGAAACTCCTTTCTGAGTGTATCCCAGTTGGATACATTTGCTAGAGGTTGAGTGTAGTACCACTCTCTTGCTTTTCCCTCAAGAGAAAACGGAAAAGCTTTCAGCAGAATTGAAGTTTTATCAGTGCCATCACGCCTGACAGTAGAACAGGCTGCCTGGAAATCTCTCAAGTGCCTGATAGGCTCTTGAGCAGGTAGGCCATGAAACTTGGGCATCAAATTTAGCAGTGCGGGCTTTATTTAAAAATCTGAAGCTACCGCTGGATGATGCGCTTGAACGGTTGCATTGTAAAATCAAGGGCTCCTTCCTCCTGGATGGTAACTCTCCTAGCTGCCTTGTTTTCTGCGCGTAAAACAACCGAATCAGTAGAACGGGGGCTGGTTTCTTCCTCAGATTCACTTTCAGATCCGCCCTCAGAGCGGACTAACCGACGCTGTTCTTGCCTTATTCGTGAAATTGTCCTTTCAATTTCAGGATCGAATATTAGCAAGCACGGATCAGGAAGTGAACGCATTATTTGACGGAAGAAACATGCAGCTCATAGTAGCAAAATAAAATAAAATGTAAATAAATAAATTCTAATTAATAAAATTAGCACTCTATTGCAACTCCCCGGAAACGGCGCCAAAAATTGATGAGACGCAGAAGCTGGTGAATTAAAAATTATTAAAATGGTTACGTTGCAAGTATAGTTCTTAACTCACCGAAAATCTGCCTATCAATTTAGAAGTATGTCACAGAGAATTTGAATTAAAAATTACTGGGAGTTTTAAGTCCCAGGTCGTCTCCCAACGAGTTGCAGAAAAGTGTGCTATCTTATTAATCAGATGTTCAAAGAAGTTGAGTTGGGTAAATTGGAATTTAAATTGAGGAAATTTAGTTAATATGAATAAAAGCCTTAACTGGGAGTTGATTGGTTGGAATTTCTACTATTGATGGAGTGATTGTAAGATTAATTTATAATTAATGGTTGTTCTGTTTGGTTATCCTTTACTAAGTAAGGGAAAGTCAAACAAGCTGGAATGCCAGATCTGTTCACAAGTTGCAACCCACTTAGTTCAAAGGGATTGGCGTTGGTGACAGGATAGCAATCCAACATTTAACCCAATTACAAATTTTTCTTCAATCCTTCCAACTCAAGAGTTCCTTTTAATCAACTCCCCATCAAGTAAGGAAACTACTCACGCATTGTAAATAAAGAATCCATAGCACATGAAAGGGGATTAAAAGAAGACATGATTATTGGAATTGAAATTGAATTAAAAAGAAATAATCCTTGCATTGATTAATCATAAAAGTATCTGAATGACAAAATTGAACAAGGCAAAGAACATGGAAGAATGAAACCAAGTTAAGAAAACAAACTAGAATGATGAAGTCTTGATGAGGAAATAACTCTTCTCAATGTTCCAATGCTAAGACCAATTGAAAATTAAAATTCTAAAAACCTAGGAGAGTAAAACTTAAGAGAGTAAAACTAGATCTAAAAACTGTTGACTGAATGAATGTGTTATTTGTTTCTGTATGTTCTCTGACTCTAGTCTGCTGTTCCGGGCCGAAAACTGGGCCGAAATAGGGTCCAAAATCGCCCCCTACGAATTCTGCAGATTATGCAGATCGCACATGTCACGCGATCGCGTCATCCATGTGGACGCGTCATTCATGTTTTTCCTCGCCACGTGATGAGCGGATAATTTATACGCTTTTTGGCATTATTTTTAGTATGTTTTTAGTAGAATCTAGTTACTTTTAGGGATGTTTTCATTAGTTTTTATGTTAAATTCACATTTCTGGACTTTACTATGAGTTTGTGTATTTTTCTGTGATTTCAGGTATTTTCTGGCTGAAATTGAGGGACTTGAGCAAAAATCAGATTCAGAGGTTGAAGAAGGACTGCTGATGCTGTTGGATTCTGACCTCCCTGTACTCAAAATGGATTTTCTGGAGCTACAGAACTCAAAATGGCGCGCTTCCAATTGCGTTGGAAAGTAGACATCCAGGACTTTCCAGAAATATATAATAGTCCATACTTTGCCCAAGTTTAGATGATTCAAACTGGCGTTAAACGCCAGCTCTCTGCCCAATTCTGGCGTCCAGCGCCAGAAACAAGTTGCAAAGTGGAGTTCAACGCCCAAAATGGCACAAAAGGTGGCGTCCAACTCCAAGAATGACCTCTCCACGTGTAGACTTCAAGCTCAGCTCAAGAACACATCAAGTGGGCCCCGGAAGTGGATTTATGCATCAATTACTTACTTCTGTAAACCCTAGTAGCTAGTTTATTATAAATAGGACCTTTTACTATTGTATTAGATATCTTTGATCAGTTGTATGCTATCTTAGATCACGTTTGAGGGCTGGCCTCTCGGCCATGCCTGAACCTTTCACTTATGTATTTTCAACGGTAGAGTTTCTACACTCCATAGATTAAGGTGTGGAGCTCTGCTGTTCCTCAAAGATTAATGCAAAGTACTACTGTCTTTCTATTCAATTCAACTTATTCCGCTTCTAAGATATCCATTCGCATCCAAGAACATGATGAATGTGATGATTATGTGACGCTCATCATCATTCTCCCTTATGAACGCGTGCCTGACAAACACTTCCGTTCTACATGCGAACAAGCTAGAATGAATATCTCTTGGATCTCTTAATCAGGATCTTCGTGGTATAAGTTAGAACCCATGGATGGCCATTCCTGAGGTCCGAAAAGTCTAAACCTTGTCTGTGGTATTCCGAGTAGGATCCGGGAAGGAATGGCTGTGACGTACTTCAAACTCGCGAGTGCTGGGCGTAGTAACAGGCGCAAAAGGATAGTAAATCCTATTCCAGTATGATCGGGAACCTCAGATGATTAGCCGTTCCGTGACAGAGCATTTGGACCATTTTCACAAGAGGAGGGGATTGTAGCCACTGACAACGGTGATGCCCTTGCATAAAGCTTGCCATGGAAAGGAGTAAGACTGATTGGATGAAGACAGCGGGAAAGCAGAGGTTCAGAGGGACGAAAGCATCTCCATACGCTTATTTGAAATTCTCACCAATGATTTATATAAGTATTTCTATCCTTAGTTTCTATTTAATTAGTATTATTTTTGAAAACTCCATAATCAATTATTATCCGCCTGACTGAGATTTACAAGGTGACCATAGCTTGCTTCATACCAACAATCTCCGTGGATCGACCCTTACTCACGTAAGGTTTATTACTTGGACGACCCAGTGCACTTGCTGGTTAGTTGTATCGAAGTTGTGACAATTATGAATTGAGATTAGAGAACCAAGTTTTTGGAGCCATTACCAGAGATCACAATTTCGTGCAACAAATTTTTGGTTCCGTTGCCGGGGATTGTTCGAGTTTGGACAACTGACGGTTCATCTTGTTGCTCAGATTGGGTAACTTTCTTTTCGTTTTCTTTTCAAAAAGTTTTCAAAAATTTTTCAAAAAAATCTTTCAAAAATTTCTCCTTTGTCTTCGAAAAAAAAAATTAAAAATATTTTCAAAAATATATTTTTCTTCAGAATTTTTAAGAATGAATTCTAGTGTTTCATGAAACATGTTGAATCCTATCTGGCTGTAAAGCCATACCCAAACTGCTTTGGGATTGGTCTTCAACTAATCACCTCAATGGATGTAATTTATATGCTAGAGCTTGGCTGGCTATTTAGCCATGCCTGACCCTTTGATTGGAGCTTTAGACTAAAGAGCATAAGATTCCTGGAATTCATATTAAAAATTTTGGAATCCTTATTTTTCTTTTTCAAAATGATTTTCGAAAAAAAAATTAAAAGAAAATACAAAAAAATCATAAAATAAAAAAAAATAAAAAATATTTCATGTTTCTTGTTTGAGTCTTGAGTCAAGTTGAAAGTTTGGTGTCAATTGCATATTCATCTTGCATTTTTCGAAAATTCATGCATTCATAGTGTTCTTCATGATCTTCAAGTTGTTCTTGGTAAGTCTTCTTGTTTGATCTTTGCATTTGCATGTTTTGTGTCTTTTCTTGTTTTTCATATGCATTCTTGAATTCTTAGTGTCTAAGCATTAAAGAATTCTAAGTTTGGTGTCTTGCATGTTTTCCTTGCATTAAAAATTTTTCAAAAATATGTTCTTGATGTTCATCATGATCTTCATAGTGTTCTTGGTGTTCATCTTGACATTCATAGCATTTTTGCATGCATTCATTGTTTTGATCTAAAATTTTCATGCATTGCATCAATTTCATATTTTTTCTCTCTCATCATAAAAATTCAAAAATAAAAAAAAATATCTTTCCCTTTTTCTCTCTTAAAATTTCGAAAATTAGATTTGACTTTTTCAAAAATTTTTAAAATCTAGTTGTTTTTATGAATCAAATCAAATTTTCAATTTAAAAATCTTAGCTTTTTCAAAATCTTTTTCAAAAATAAAATCTTTTTCATTTTTCTTAGTTATTTTCGAAAATTTTAAAAATATTTTTCAAAAATATTTTTCTTATTTTTATATCAAATTTTCGAAAGTAACAATAACAATTAATGTTTTGATTCAAAAATTTCAAGTTTGTTACTTGCTTGTTAAGAAAGATTCAAACTTTGAGTTCTAGAATCATATCTTGTGATTTCTTGTGAATCAAGTCATTAATTGTGATTTTAAAAATCAAATCTTTTTCAAAAAATAATTTCAATCATATCTTTTCAAAAATATCTTCTCTTTTTATCTTTTTTCAAAAATTTGATTTCAAAATATCTTTTCTAACTTCCAAACTTCTTATCTTTTCAAAATTTGTTTCAACTAACTAACTAACTTTTTGTTATTTCTTATCCTTTTCAAAACTACCTAACTAACTCTCTCTCTCTCTCTCTAATTTTCGAAAATATCTTCCCTCTTTTTCAAAATTTCTTTTTTATTGACTAATTATTTTAATTTTTTATTTTAATTTTCGAAAAATTACTAACCTTTTTCAAAAACTATTTTCGAAAATTACTAACCCTTTTTCAAAAAAAAAAAAATAATTTTCGAAAATCCTTCTCCCTCATCTCTTTCTAATTATTTATTCATCTACTAACACTTCTCTTCATCTCACATCACTGCTCCTACCCTTACCTTTGTGTTTGGATTCTTCATTCTTCTTCACCCCTATTCTTTTTCTTCTTCTACTAACAATAAGGAACCTCTTTACTGTGACATAGAGGATTCCTCTTCTTTTCTTGTTCTCTTCTCTTTCTTATGAGTAGGAACAAGGAAAAAGGCATTCTTGTTGAAGCTGATCCAGAACCTGAAAGGACTCTGAAGAGGAAATTAAGAGAAGCTAAATTACAACAATCCAGAGACAACCTTATTGAAAATTTCGAACAAGTAAAGGAGATGGCAGCCGAACCCAACAACAATAATGCAAGGAGAATGCTTGGTGACTTTACTGTACCTAATTCCAATTTACATGGAAGAAGCATCTCCATTCCTGCCATTGGAGCAAACAACTTTGAGCTGAAACCTCAGCTAGTTTCTCTGATGCAGCAGAACTGCAAGTTTCACAGACTTCCATCCGAAGATCCTTTTCAGTTCTTAACTGAATTCTTGCAGATATGTGATACTGTTAAGACTAATGGAGTATATCCTGAAGTCTACAGGCTTATGATTTTCCCTTTTGCTGTAAGAGACAGAGCTAGAGTGTGGTTGGACTCTCAACCCAAAGATAGCCTGAACTCTTGGGACAAGCTGGTCATGGCTTTCTTAGCCAAGTTCTTTCCTCCTCAAAAGCTGAGCAAGCTTAGAGTGAATGTACAAACCTTCAGACAGAAAGAAGGTGAATCCCTCTATGAAGCTTGGGAAAGATACAAGCAGCTGACCAAAAAGTGTCCTTCTGACATACTTTCAGAATGGACCATCCTGGATATATTCTATGATGGTTTATCTGAGCTATCAAAGATGTCATTGGATACTTCTGCAGGTGGATCCATTCACCTAAAGAAAATGCCTGCAAAAGCTCAAGAACTCATTGACATGGTTGCTAATAACCAGTTCATGTACACTTCTGAGAGGAATCCTGTGAGTAATGGGACGCCTATGAAGAAGGGAGTTCTTGAAATTGATACTCTGAATGCCATATGAGCGGATAATTTATACGCTTTTTGGCATTGTTTTTAGTATGTTTTTAGTAGAATCTAGTTACTTTTAGGGATGTTTTCATTAGTTTTTATGTTAAATTCACATTTCTGGACTTTACTATGAGTTTGTGTGTTTTTCTATGATTTCAGGTATTTTCTGGCTGAAATTGAGGGACTTGAGCAAAAATCAGATTCAGAGGTTGAAGAAGGACTGCTGATGTTTTTGGATTCTGACCTCCCTGCACTCAAAATGGATTTTCGGGAGCTACAGAACTCAAAATGGAGCGCTTCCAATTGAGTTGGAAAGTAGACATCCAGGGCTTTCCAGAAATATATAATAGTCCATACTTTGCCCAAGTTTAGATGACACAAACTGGCGTTCAACGCCAGCTCTCTGCCCAATTCTGGCGTCCAGCGCCAGAAATAAGTTGCAAAGTGGAGTTCAACGCCCAAAATGGCACAAAAGGTGGCGTCCAACTCCAAGAATGACCTCTCCACGTGTAGACTTCAAGCTCAGCCCAAGCACACATCAAGTGGGCCCCAGAAGTGGATTTATGCATCAATTACTTACTTCTGTAAACCCTAGTAGCTAGTTTATTATAAATAGGACCTTTTACTATTGTATTAGATATCTTTGATCAGTTGTATGCTATCTTAGATCACGTTTGAGGGCTGGCCTCTCGGCCATGCCTGAACCTTTCACTTATGTATTTTCAACGGTAGAGTTTCTACACTCCGTAGATTAAGGTGTGGAGCTCTACTGTTCCTCAAAGATTAATGCAAAGTACTACTGTCTTTCTATTCAATTCAACTTATTCCACTTCTAAGATATCCATTCGCACCCAAGAACATGATGAATGTGATGATTATGTGACGCTCATCATCATTCTCCCTTATGAACGCGTGCCTGACAAACACTTCCGTTCTACATGCGAACAAGCTAGAATGAATATCTCTTGGATCTCTTAATCAGGATCTTCGTGGTATAAGTTAGAACCCATGGATGGCCATTCCTGAGGTCCGGAAAGTCTAAACCTTGTCTGTGGTATTCTGAGTAGGATCCGGGAAGGGATGGCTGTGACGTACTTCAAACTCGCGAGTGCTGGGCGTAGTGACAGACGCAAAAGGATAGTAAATCCTATTCCAGTATGATCGGGAACCTCAGATGATTAGCCATCCCGTGACAGAGCATTTGGACCATTTTCACAAGAGGAGGGGATTGTAGCCACTGACAACGGTGATGCCCTTGCATAAAGCTTGCCATGGAAAGGAGTAAGACTGATTGGATGAAGACAGCGGGAAAGCAGAGGTTCAGAGGGACGAAAGCATCTCCATACGCTTATCTGAAATTCTCACCAATGATTTACATAAGTATTTCTATCCTTAGTTTCTGTTTAATTAGTATTATTTTCGAAAACTCCATAATCAATTATTATCCACCTGACTAAGATTTACAAGGTGACCATAGCTTGCTTCATACCAACAATCTCCGTGGGATCGACCCTTACCCACGTAAGGTTTATTACTTGGACGACCCAGTGCACTTGCTGGTTAGTTGTATCGAAGTTGTGACAAATTATGAATTGAGATTAGAGCACCAAGTTTTTGGAGCCATTACCAGAGATCACAATTTCGTGCACCACCACGCGTTCGCGTCGTCAACGCTACCGCGTCGCTTGGGCTTTCCAATCCGCGCGGCCGCGTGAGCCATGCGGCCGCATCGCTGTGATTTGCTCTCCTTCGTGCGGTCGCGTGAGCCATGCGACCGTGTCACTTCTCGCTGGTTATCTCCTCAAATTCTTGTGTTCCTTCCATTTTTGCTAGCTTCCTTTCCAATCTCCAACTCATTCATGCCCTATGAAGTCTGAAACACTTAATACACAGATCACGGCATCGAATGGAATAAAGGAGAATAAAAAATAAATAATTAAAGTCTTTAGGAAGCAGTTTTCAAACATGTAATAAATTCAGCAAGGAAATCTAAATGCATGCTAATTTAATGAATAAGTGGGTAAGGATCATGATAAAACCACATAATTAAATACAATATAACCCATAAAATAGTGGTTTATCAACCTCCCCACACTTAAACATTAGCATGTCCTCATGCTTAATTGAAGGAGACAAGGAAATAAGTATGAACATGTAGAAACTCATGAAATGCAATGCAAACCCATATATATATATATATATATAAATAAATGCAACTATATGATTCTTGTCTACTTGATCAAAAGTAAATAAGCTCTTCAAAATAATTACAAATCAAATTCCACTAATTTTATCATTACACAATAAAATGGATAAAAGTGCAAGAAGATAGCTCATGAAAGCAGGGAACTTGAAAATTCAAGTATTGAACCCTCACTGATAATGTATGTACGCTCTAATCTCTAGTGTATAGGGTGGTCACTCTATCCTTCTCTAATCATGCTTTCTAACTTTTGTTCTTCTCCTAACCAATCAACAATAGTTAATATACCAATGCAAACATCATGAGGTGTTTTCAAGGTTGTAATGGGGCTAAGGTATAGGTAGGGGTGTATATTTGGTCAAGTGAGCTAATAAATTGAATCTTTAATTAACCCAAGCTCTAACATAACTTGTATACACATAATGTCGTCTTTAAAGTTCATACCTAGCTACCCAGAATTCCCTTTTTCAATCCATACTCATGTATCAACTTATATTTTGGTTCTATTATATGTGCACTGATCTTTGAGTTCTGAATTTAACATTGGGGTAATTTTGTCCCCTTATTTATTGATTTTTCATTTTTTTTGAATAAATAAAGCTTATCAATGCACATAGATTTTTCATTCTTATATTTTCACATGAGTAGGTATCCAAATTCCCCTTAAATTTTTATGACACATTCCCTTAACAACTTTTGTTCCCACAATTTCCCATACTTAACTAGCACACACAATTCTATCTTAAGCTAACCAAAGATTCAATTTGGGATATACAATTGTTTTTTTCGGCTTAAGGTTAGTAACGTGGTAAAATATCGAACAAATGGGAATTAAAGGCTCAAAGTGGTTAACAAAGGTAATTGAAAAGGGTAGGCTTAATTTCGATGAGTGAGTTTAAACAAATAATGGCCTCAATCATGTGCAAGCATGCAAATATAATAACTATTGGACATATAAGATAAAACAAAATATAGATTACAATCATAGAGAAGTAAACACACAAGAATGAAATAATTATGGTTAAATAATGTAACCATTTATAAAGGCTCAAATCTTCCACGGGTTGTGTGTTCTTTAACTCAAATATCATATTCCAAATACAACTCAAGCAAATTTATCATAAGAATTTTTGAAAAATTAGTGAAATTTCGTTCCAAAGATAGATTTTTTTTTTTAAAAGAAACTTATTGTCTTTTCAATCAAGTAGAATATGCATGCAACTATCCTAACCTATGCAATTTATTCTATTCTATAAAGGAAAGAAAATCTAACTAAAATATCCTAATTATTGGTGCTAGAGAAGAGAATTTACCTCCGGAAGTCAGGTACTGACTGACCTCCCCACACTTAAGGCTTTGCACCGTCCTCGGTGCCATCTGTCAGGAACAGGGGTGGGCTGGTAGCAGTATCTCCACAGTCGGAGCCGTCATGGCTCCCTGTGCTGGTAAAGGAAGTGGAGTCCGGGGTGTCTGAGTCTCTGAAATGTCCCTTGAGTAGCTCCTTGAGGTGTTTGAATCGGCGCTCGTTACGGCGCTCTCTCATCTTTGCTTTCTGTTCTTGCCGATCCAACCGTTTGATTATCTGCTGGAGCAATTTCTCAGTTGTAGATGCTTGTGGTGTCGAAGAAGGATTATCTTCAACTGGAGCAGTAGGAAGGCTTGTAGTGGCTGCTGAGAGTCTGAGGTATTTCTCGTTAGGGATATACTGATCATCCCGTGGAAGCATGGCTTTGGTGTCCCCAGCTCTGTAGGAGACTCCGGCTGCTAAGACAAGATCTGAGACCAAGGCGGGGAAAGGTAAGTTGCCCGCAATTTGTACGTATTCCATAGCATTCCGGATATGTCTTGAGAGATTCAGAGGTTGGTCTGTAAGGATGCACCATAGTAGAACAGCCATGTCGGCAGTGAAGGAGGACTCATGAGTGCTCAGAAAGACGTAATGGGACATGATCTGTGCCCATACGCGAGCCTCCAAGGTAAGTGCGGAAGCCAAGATTCTCTTAGGGCGGGTACGGTGGTATCCGTAGATCCAACAGCTGCCAGGTAATGCGATGACTCCGAGAACGGAGTCCCAGTCGAATTGGTATTTCTGGCGCTGAAGGGCGGCTTCTTGAAAAGCGTCTATTCCTGCTGGAATAGGGGGAAGACTCAGAGCTTGCTGAATGGCCTATTCTGTGATGGGGACTTGCTTCTGCCGGACATAAACAGACTGCAGGGTCGGCATGTAGAAGTTGGAGTAGAACTCAACTACCCAAGAAAGATTGACCTGCCTTGGCTGTTTCCGTAGGAAACCCCATTGTCTTCGTTCAATTTGCGGCTCAACAAAGATGGGGATATTGGACGGGAGGATAAGAAGGTATTCATTGTTATAATTCCTTTCTGCCATGATAGGGAACATCTGCTCGCAGTAGCAATTGGGGAATCGCGCAGTGTCCTTTGCTGGAAAGGCTTTCTCCTTTTCGTCAACCTTTATTATCCGCTTAACTCTTTTTGTTGAGGGCTTGACTGCGGTTGAAGAAGGCTCTGCCACTAATGCTCTTTTAGTTCCTCTTCTTGCTGGTGGTTTGGAAGTTGCTTTCTCCTTTCCTTTCTTGGTGGCCATCCTGAAGGAAGGGAAGAGAAAGAAAATTAAATTTAAAGAGATATACAGCAGGGAAGGAAACAGAAAAGAGGGTGAATGATGCACAGCAAAATGTAGATGACATTAACACATGCTCTCGAGTACATATGAAAAGCCATCAATGGAAAATAGCTAGTGCATACAAAGTTAAGTGAATGCAAGGTGTTTATTGGCATGCTGGCAAAGGGCATGAGTAGCATAGACCAAGCATTACTTTGTAACAAACCATCACGTTTGTATTGACAATTGAATTTAATTAATAAAATAATAAGGAAAAGTTGTGAAAAGCAAGCATTGAATAGTATAGTAACATAGAGAAGTGCATAATGCCACATGGGCTTTTTCACAAACACATAGCATGCATGGTGAATAGGGTATAGAAAATATGAAGATGACATGCAAGCAATCCCTTAAATGGGAGAAAAATAATTGTCGAACAATTTGCAATAATCCACAAGCATATAATGAGGGATGATGACTCAAAAGGTTTCTAACACCATGTAAAGAAAAGAAAAGAAGAAGAAGAAAAATAAAAATTTGAAAAGAAAAAGAAAAGAAAAAGAAAATAATAATAATATATACACATAATATAATAAGAATGATAGAAAAAGAGAAGAAGGAAGAAGAAGGTAAAACCTTGTTAATGGTGGTGAGAGAGATAGAGAGTGAAAGGTGAGATAGAAAGGGGAGGGGAAAAGGAAGAAAGAAGGAGGGAAAAGAAAAATTAGGATTTAGAAGAGAGAAAGATAAGATAATCTGGCAATTTAGGTTGAGCTGTGCGACGCATGCGACGCGGCCGCGTGGGACACGCGTTCGCGTGGGTTCGCATCAGGTAACGGGATGCGATCGCGTCGGTCACGCGGTCGCGTGACCCGTGTTACGCTGCTGGCGCGAGTGCAGCCTCGCTCCAGCACAACTCTCTGTTCAATTTATTTTAATTGCCAAAATTGGGTGACGCGATCGCGTGAGTGTGCGTTATAAAACGGGTGATGCGGCCGCGTCGGCAACGTGGTTACGTGACAAGGATTGTGCTTCCAGCACCAATCCAGCATCACTCTCGCACAGAATGTTACTGTGCACCCTTTTACGTCGAAAACTCAGGGCACGCGGCCGCGTGGGGCACGCGGTCGCGTGGGAGGCCATGATTCCCATGCGACGCGAACGCGTCAGGGACGCGGTCGCATGGGTCGATTTGTGCCATTGGCACGCCTCCAGCCGGGCTCCAGCCGGACTCTCTGTTCATTTATTTGTTTTCTCCACCCTCCTTGCGACGCGGACGCGTCGCTGATGCGATCGCGTCGCGCGGCGAAAAATCCTTTTTTTTATAAAAAAAAGAAATATAAAGACATGTAAATGAAAGAGCACGAAAGCACTAATAAAGAGAAGAGTTATTAAAGAAGAAAAACTAAAAGTGAAGAAAAGAACGATCATACCGCGGTGGGTTGTCTCCCACCAAGCATTTTGCTTTAACGTCCGTAAGTTGGTCGCTCCACTAGCTCAATCTGCTGCGATGTGGGGATCTTCCAAGCGGAAGATCTCAAGCTCCTTATTTTGCTGCACCTTCTCACCATGGTACAGCTTCAGGCGTTGTCCATTAACCTTAATAAGTTCAGAGCTTGAAGGATGGCTTAGGTGATAAACTCCGTATGGTTCAGCCTTCTCTACTCTGTATGGACCTTCCCATTTTGATCTCAACTTACCGGGCATGAGCCTTAGTCGGGATTTGTAAAGGAGGACAAAATCTCCAGGTTGAAACTCTTTCCTCTTGACGTTTTGATCATGCACAGCTTTCATCTTTTCCTTGTAAATTCTGGAATTCTCATAAGCTTCTAGGCAAAGGTTCTCCAGTTCCTGCAGTTGCAACTTCCTTTCAGCTCCGGCATTCTCAATTCCTATGTTGCACTCTTTAACTGCCCAGAAGGCTCTGTGTTCTATTTCAACTGGGATATGACAAGCTTTTCCATAAACCAAGCGGAAGGGACTCATCCCAATGGGTGTCTTGTATGCTGTTCTATATGCCCACAGTGCACCTTGTAGCCTGGTGCTCCAGTCTTTTCTATGAGGCTTTACTATCTTTTGCAAGATACGCTTAATTTCTCTGTTTGACACCTCGGCTTGCCCATTAGTTTGGGGATGGTAAGCAGTTGCAACTTTATGGATTATCCCATGCTTCTTCATCAATCCTGTTAGTCTCCTGTTACAAAAATAGGTGCCTTGATCACTCACGATTGCTCGTGGTGATCCAAAGCGACATATAATATGGTTTCTCACAAAGGAAACAACAGTGTTAGCATCATCAGTGCGGGTAGGAATTGCTTCCACCCATTTGGAAACATAATCCACAGCTAACAATATATAAAAATATCCATTAGAATTTGGAAATGGACCCATGAAGTCAATGCCCCAAACATCAAAAATTTCACAGAAGAGCATATATTGTTGAGGCATCTTATCCCTCCTGGATATATTACCGAATTTCTGGCATGGGGGCAAGATTTACAAAACTCAGCAGCGTCTCTAAAAAGAGTAGGCCACCAGAATCTGCAGTCTAAGATCTTTCTAGCTGTTCTTTGAGGGCCAAAATGCCCTCCACTCTCAGATGAGTGACAGGCCTCTAAAATGGACTGGAATTCTGATTGAGGCACACAACGTCTAATTATCTGGTCAGCGCCACATCTCCATAAATATGGGTCATCCCATATATAATATTTAGACTCACTTTTCAGCTTGTCTCTTTGATGTTTAGAGAAATGTGGAGGAAATATACGGCTAACTAAATAATTAGCAACAAGTGCATACCAAGGGGTTACCTCAGATACTGCTTGCAGGTTGTCAAAAGGAAAATTATCATCTATAGGAGTAGAATCATCCTTAATATGTTCAAGGCGACTCAAGTGGTCTGCTACTAAATTCTGATTACCACTCCTATCTTTTATTTCTAAATCAAATTCTTGTAACAGTAGTATCCAACGTATAAGTCTTGGTTTGGATTCCTTTTTAGCTAATAGATACTTTAGAGTTGCATGGTCCGAATACACTACTACTCTAGCACCAAGTAAATAAGCTCGGAATTTATCCAGAGCAAAAACAATAGCAAGAAGCTCTTTCTCAGTAGTAGTATAATTGGACTGGGCAGTGTCTAAAGTCTTAGATGCATAGGCAATAACAAAAGGATCCTTACCTTCACGCTGAGCCAGCGCTGCTCCTACTGCATGGTTGGAATCATCGCACATGATTTCAAACGGCTGGCTCCAGTCTGGTCCTCTCACAATTGGGGCTTGAGTTAGAGCAATCTTCAGCTTATCAAATGCTTGTTTGCAATCCTCACTGAACTCGAACTCAATATCCTTCTGCAGTAATCTGGATAAGGGAAGTGCCACCTTACTAAAGTCCTTAATAAATCTCCTGTAGAAACCTGCATGGCCAAGGAACGAACGGACTTCCCTCACAGAAGAGGGGTAAGGTAAACTAGAAATAACATTCACCTTTGCTGGGTCTACAGAAATGCCATTATTAGATACCACATGTCCTAACACAATCCTTTGTTTTACCATAAAGTGGCATTTTTCGAAATTCAATACAAGGTTTGTATTAACACATCTATCTAATACTCTAGATAATCCATCTAAGCAAAGGCTAAAAGAATCACCATAAACGCTAAAATCGTCCATAAAAACTTCCATACAGTCCTCAATAAGATCAGAGAAAAGACTTATCATGCACCTTTGGAAGGTAGCTGGTGCATTGCACAAGCCAAAGGGCATTCTCTTATAAGCGTAGGTCCCAAAAGGACATGTAAAATTAGTCTTTTCCTGATCTTCAGGAGCTATATGAATCTGGAAATAACCTGTGTAACCATCTAAAAAGCAATAATGTGATTTATCTGACAGGCGATCCAGCATTTGATCAATGAATGGAAGTGGGTAGTGATCCTTACGGGTAGCTTGGTTGAGACGCCTGTAATCAATGCAGACTCTCCAAGCATTCTGAACCTAGTTGCTATGAGCTCTCCATGCTCACTCTTCACTGTAGTGACTCCAGACTTCTTGGGCACCACTTGTACTGGGCTTACCCATTCACTGTCTGAGATGGGATATATGATACCTGCTTCCAATAGTCTGGTCACTTCCTTTTTGACAACTTCCAAGATGGTGGGATTCAATCTTCTTTGGGGTTGACGGACAGGTCTTGCTCCCTCTTCTAAAAATATTCTGTGCTCACATATTTGAGGGTTGATTCTAACTATGTCTGCCAAACTCCACCCAATTTCCTTCTTATGCTTCCTTAGTACATCAAGTAACTGCTCTTCTTGTTGAGAAGTCAGTTCCCTTGCAATAATAACCGGAAGCTTCTGCTCATCCTCAGGATAAGCATATTTGAGATGTGGAGGGAGAGGTTTCAATTCTAACTTTTGATCATGGGCAGGCTCTGGATTATCTGGGGCTTATGAAAATGGCGAAGTGCTCCCATTGTCAGTTAAGAGGGTCCCCACACTTGGACCTTGTCCAGTGTGCCTCTCTTCAAACTCTTCCTTTTGAACTTCAGCCACACTTTCGTCTATGACATCACACTGGAAGATAGAACGATCTTCTGGGGGGTTGTCAATGACTCCATTCAGATTGAAGATTACTATGCTGCCATCTATTTCAAAGGAGTATGTTCCTGAAAAAGCATCCAATTTGAATTTTGATGTCTTCAGGAATGGTCTTCCAAGTAGGATTGATGATGGCTTATCCGAATCATTGTGGGGCATCTCCAAGATATAAAAATCAGTGGGAAATGTGAGCCCTTTAATGTTCACCAAAACATCTTCAGCAACTCCAGCCAGAATGCAACATGGAACTGGCGTTGAATACCAGTTTGCGTCATCTAAACTCGAGCAAAGTATGGACTATTATATATTTCTAGAAAGTCCTAGATGTCTACTTTCCAACGCAACTGAGAGCGCACCATTTGGAGTTCTTTAGCTCCAGAAAATCCACTTTGAGTGCAGAGAGGTTAGAATCCAATAGCATCTGCAGTCCTTCTTCAACCTCTAAATCTGATTTTTGCTCAAGTCCCTCAATTTCAACCAGAAAATACCTGAAATCACAGAAAAACACACAAACTCATAGTAAAGTCTAGAAATGTGATTTTTATTTAAAAACCAATGAAAATATACTAAAAACTAACTAAATCATACTAAAAACTATGTAAAAACAATGCCAAAAAGCGTATAAATTATCCGCTCATCACAACACCAAACTTAAATTGTTGCTTGTCCCCAAGCAGCTAAAAATCAAATAGGATAAAAAGAAGTGAATATACTATAAATTCTGAAATATCAATGAAACTTAGCTCCAATCAGATGAGCGGGACTACTAGCTTTTTACCTCTTGAATAGTTTTGGCATCTCACTTTATCCATTGATGTTTAGAATGATTGGCATCTATAGGAACTTAGAATTCAGATAGTGTTATTGATTCTCCTAGTTCAGTATGTTGATTCTTAAACACAGCTACTTTATGAGTTTTGGCCGTGGCCCTAAGCACTTTGTTTTCCAATATTACCACCGGATACATAAATGCCACAGACACATAACTGGGTGAACCTTTTCAGATTGTGACTCAGCTTTACTAAACTCCCCAATTAGAGGTGTCCAGGGTTCTTAAGCACATTCTATTTTTGCTTTGGACCTTGACTTTAACCACTCAGTCTCAAGTTTTCACTTGACACCTTCACGCCACAAGCACATGGTTTGGGATAGCTTGGTTTAGCCGCTTAGGCGAGGATTTTATTCCCTTAGGCCCTCCTATCCACTGATGCTCAAAGCCTTGGATCCTTTTTATTTAACCTTGCCTTTTTGTTTTAAGGGTTATTGGCTTTTTCTGCTTGCTTTTGCTTTTTTTTTCTGCAAGCTTTTGTATTCACTACTTTTTCTTGCTTGAAGAATCAATTTTTATGATTTTTCAGATTATCAATAACATTTCTCCTTTTTCATCATTCTTTCAAGAGCCAACATATTTAACATTCATAAACAACAAATTTAAAAGGCATATGCACTGTTCAAGCATTCATTCAGAAAACAAAAAGTATTGTCACCACATCAAAATAATTAAACTAGTTTCAAGGATGAATTCGAAACCATGTACTTCTTGTTCTTTTGTTTTTAGAACATTTTTCTTTTAAGAGAGGTGATGGATTCATAGGACATTCATAACTTTAAGGCATAGAAACTTAACTATTAATGATCATATAGTGAAGACTCAAACATAAATAAAACATAAAGCTCAAAAATCGAAAAATAGTAAAATAAATAGACAAGGAGATTAATGAATGAGTCCACCTTAGTGAGGGTGGCGTCTTCCTCTTCTTGAAGAACCAATGGTGCTTTTGAGCTTCTCTATGTCTCTTCCTTGTCTTTGTTGCTCCTCCCTCATAGCTCTTTGATCTTCTCTAATTTCATGGAGGATGATGGAATGCTCTTGGTGCTCCATCCTTAGTTGTCCCATGTTGAAGCTTAATTCTCCTAGGGAAGTGTTGATTTGCTCCCAATAGTTTTGTGGAGGAAAGTGCTTCCCCTGAGGCATCTCAGGGATTTCATGATGAGGAATTTCCTCATGCTCTTGTTGAGATCCATGGTCTGTTGTTTGCTCCATCCTTTTCTTAGTGATGGGCTTGTCCTCTTCAATGAGGATGTCTCCCTCTATGTCAATTCCAGCCGAATTACAGGGGTGGCATATGAGGTGAGGAAAGGCTAACCTTGCCCAAGTGGAGGACTTGTCAGCCACCTTGTAAAGTTCTTCAGGTATAATCTCATGAACTTCCACCTCCTCTCCAATCATGATACAATGGATCATGATGGCCCGGTCTATAGTAACTTCAGACCGGTTACTAGTAGGAATAATTGAGCGTTAAATGAACTCTAGCCATCCCCTAGCCACTGGTTTGAGGTCATGCCTTCTTAATTGAACCGGCTTGCCTCTTGAGTCAATTTTCCAGAAAATCTACTTTGAGTGCAGGGAGGTCAGAATCCAACAGCATCAGCAGTCCTTCTTCAACCTCTGAATCTGATTTTTGCTCAAGTCCCTCAATTTCAGCCAGAAAATACCTGAAATTACAGAAAAACACACAAACTCAAAGTAAAGTCCAGAAATGTGAATTTAACATAAAAACTAATAAAAACATCCCTAAAAGTAACTAGATCCTACCAAAAACATACTAAAAACAATGCCAAAAAGCGTATAAATTATCCGCTCATCACAACACCAAACTTAAATTGTTGCTTGTCCCCAAGCAACTGAAAATCAAATAGGATAAAAAGAAGAGAATATACTATAAATTCCAAACTATCAATGAAACATAGCTCTAATCAGATGAACGGGACTTGTAGCTTTTTGCCTCTTGAATAGTTTTGGCATCTCACTTTATCCATTGAGGTTCAGAATGATTGGCATCTATAGGAACTCAGAGTTCAGATAGTGTTATTGATTCTCCTAGTTCAGTATGTTGATTCTTGAACACAGCTACTTTATGAGTCTTGGCCGTGGCCCTAAGCACTTTGTTTTTCAGTATTACCACCGGATACATAAATGCCACAGACACATAATTGGGTGAACCTTTTTAGATTGTGACTCAGCTTTGCTAAAGTCCCCAATTAGAGGTGTCCAGGGTTCTTAAGCACACTCTGTTTTTGCTTTGGACCTTGACTTTAACCGCTCAGTCTCAAGTTTTCACTTGACACCTTCACACCACAAGCACATGGTTAGGGACAGCTTGGTTTAGCCACTTAGGCCAGGATTTTATTCCTTTAGGCCCTCCTATCCACTGACGCTCAAAGCCTTGGGATCCTTTTTATTTACTCTTGCCTTTTGGTTTTAAGGGTTATTGTCTTTTTTCTCTTGCCTTTTGGTTTTAAGAGCTTTTGGCTTTTTCTGCTTGCTTTTTCTTTTTCTATATTTTTTTTGCCATATCTTTTTTTATAAATTTTTTTTTCTGCAAGCTTTGTATTCACTGCTTTTTCTTGCTTCAAGAATCATTTTTATGATTTTTCAGATTATCAAATAACATGTCTCCTTGTCATCATTCTTTCAAGAGCCAACATATTTAACATTCATAAACAACAACTTCAAAAGACATATGCACTGTTCAAGCATTCATTCAGAAAACAAAAAGTATTGTCACCATATCAACATAATTAAACTAAGTTCAAGGATAAATTGGAAACTCATGTACTTCTTGTTCTTTTGAATTAAAAACATTTTTCATTTAAGAGAGGTGATGGATTCATAGGACATTCATAACTTTAAGAAAAAGTTACTAAATACTAATGATCATGTAATAAGACACTAACATAGATAAGCACTTAACATAAAGAAAACGAAAAACAGAAAATTTGAGAACAAGGAATGAGTCCACCTTAGTGATGGTGGTGTTTTCTTCTTGAGGTGCTGACGTCGGGATTTTTGCCAGTAAAGAATGTCATAAAAACAGTCGCGTTGTAGATATAGTCTCTAAACCGACAGAAATCCCTTCATACAAACGTTTTGGTTGTCACAAGTAACAAACCCCTTTTAAAATTGATAACCGAGTATTTAACCTCGGGTCATCTTCTCAAGGAATTGCAGGGAGGTATGTTCTTATTATTGGTTATGAAGATTGTAAATTGAGGGTTTTGGAAAGTAAGGAAGCAGTATGTTGCATAAGAAGAATAAGATAAATAAATAACTATAAAATAAACTCTTGGCAAAGTATAAGAATTTTGAAGTCCAGACCAAGTTATCCTTATCAATGATAATGAAAATGGAATCTTAATTTCACTTAGTTAACTCTTACTTAAAGCAGAGGAAGGTCAAGTGACTAATTAATTTGATCTTCAAATCCTAGTTAATTCCTAAGAAAAGATTGGGATTATTGAAGCTCAGTTCAATTAGCAAAGATAACAATTAACAATTATGCTATTAAGTTGGATAACTCCTGAGTTACTGATTTCTTAACCAAAACCAAAAGGGAAAAAGTAAATCTACTGGAATAAAAATGTCTTCAGGTGGGAAGTTGTAATCATGTAAATAAAAGAAAGCAATATTAAACTGAAATACCTCAAATTGCATTAACAAAAGAACTTAAATCTGACATAGACATGCATGGAAAAATAAATAAAATAAAGAACCTGGGATTGAGAGTCACTCCTAAAACTAAGAGAAGTCCTAAATCCTAATCCTAAGAGAGAGGAGAGAACCTCTCTCTCTAAAAACTACATCTCCTAAAATTATGAATATGAGAGCCTCCTTATGCATGGATGCAGTCCCCCACTTTATAGCCTCTAATCTGTGTTTTCTGGGCCGCAAACTGGGTCAGAAACAGTCCAGAATTCGCTGGTTTCGAATTTTGCCACACTGGATTTCCGTCACTGCAATGCGGTCGCATGGATCACGTGGTCGCGTTGCCTAGCTTCATGGGAACTATAGGATATTATATATCAAATCGAAGCCCCGGATGTTAGCTTTTCAACGCAACTGGAACCGCGTCGTTTGGACCTCTATAGCTAAAGTTATAGCCGTTTGAGTAGAGAGAGGTCAGGCTGGACAGCTTAGCAATTTCTCCAACTTGCATTCCTTCCACTTTTGCATGCTTTCTTCCCATCCTCCAAGCCATTCCTGCCTTATAATATCTGAAAACACTTAACACACATATCAAGGCATCTAATGGTAATAAGAGAGGATTAATAATAAGCAAATATAAGATCAAAGAAGCCTCTTTTCAATCAAAGCACATAATTAGGAAGGCAATATAAAACCATGCAAATATTATGAATAAGTGGGTAAAGAGTTGATAAAATCCACTCAATTGAGCACAAGATAAACCATGAAATAGTGGTTTATCAACCTCCCCACACTTAAATACTAGCATGTCCTCATGCTAAGCTCAAGAGAAACTATAAAGATGAAGAGGAATGGTAGATTAATATGAAATGCAACCTATCTATATGAATGCAACTACATGCTAAGATGTTTCTACCTACTTGGTTAAAAGTAAATAAATTCTCCAAGAATAAATATGAACTGGATTTCACTAACTTAAATCATGAAATGAAAAGCAAGTAAACTTGTAAGAAGATAGCTCATGAAAGCAGGGAACATAGAATTAAGCACTGAACCCTCACTGGTAGTGTATATCACTCTAACTCTCAAGTGTCTAGGGTCAATCACTCTACTCTTCTCTAATTATGCTTTCTAAATCTTGTTCTTCATCTAACCAATCAACAAAAGTTTAGTGTACTAATGCAAACATCATGAGGTCTTTTCAAGGTTGTAATGGGGCTAAGGTAAAGGTGACGATATATATATGGTTAAGTGAGGTACGAATTGAATCTTTAATTAACCTAAACTTTCACCTAACATACATATACTCTATATAATTCTAATTCATGCCTAGCTACCTAAAATTCCCACTTTTACATCACATACTCATGTATCAACTTTTTTCTTTTTAATTTATCACATGTGCATTGATTTTTCATTAACTTAACATTGGGGTAATTTTGTCCCCTTATTTAATTTGCTCTTTTTCTTTTCTTTTCTCTTTTTCTCTTTTTCTTTTTTTTTTTTTAGAAAAATAAACATAACTTATCAATGCACATGGATTTTTAATTTTTCTAGTCTTACATGAGTAGGTACCCAAATTCCAAATATTTTATCAAATTAAAAATATAACACATTCCCTTATTAACGCATGTTCCCACGATTTCCCCACACTTAATTGCTACACAATCCCTATCTTAAGCTAACCAAAGATTCAATTGGGATATTTAATTATTTTTCTGCTTAAGGCTAGTGATGTGGTAAAATATAGAATAAATGGGGATTAAAAGGCTCAAAGTGGCTGACAAGGGTGATTTAAAGGGTAGGCTTATTTGGGATAAGTGAGCTTAAAACAAGTAATGGCCTCAATCATACGCAAGCATGTAAATATGCTAAACAAAGGACATATAGACTAGAACAAAATACAGATTACAATCATAGAGAAGGAAACACACAGGAATAAAATATTTATGGTTAAATAATGTAACCATGTAAATAAGCTCAAAGTCTCACAGGTTGTGTGTTCTTTAGCTCAAAAACCATGTTCCAAATACAACTTCCAAACAAATTTGACAAAGAATTTTTCAATTTAAATTAGTGAAATACTATAAAAATTTCTTGAAAAAGAAAATATTACTTCAACCAAGTAGTAACTAAATGCATAAAATCAAATAAACATGCAATTAAATATGCAAATGCAACAACTAACAAAGAAAATAAAATATTGGTGTTGAGATAGGAAAGTACTAACCCATGGAGATCGGTATCGACCTCCCCACACTTAAAGATTGCACCGTCCTCGGTGCATGCTGAGATTTGCAGGTGGATGGGTTGTTTCAACTGTTGCTTTTCTCTAAGGATTGTGCAGATGGACTTGTCTGTCTCCTCATGTAAAATGTCTTCCGCTTCCCTTCCGGGTGGCTATCCTGAAAGAAAAAGGGAAGAAGAGTAACCCAGAAATAGAGATAAGAAAATAAAAGAAGTATGGGTGGGTTAATGCCAAATGATAAGGGTTTCATTTACATGGAAGCTTCAACATGTAAGTGAGAAAACAATAGAAGCACATGGCAGATCAAGAGTGCAAAAATTTGCAACAATGGAAGGAGAGAGTGGGTAATGAAAGACAATGTAAGTTCATGGCAATGCAAATGAAGTGCAAGTATTATAAAAGATTGGCATTGGCAGATAATTAATATCATCCCACAGTGTAAAACAAGTTATTAAGCACCAAAGTAATTCAAGAAAAGATGTAACAGTTGAATAAGAACATTTGAACACCAAAATTAATAAAATTAAAAAAATAAAAATATGCAATGAATGAATATATGTAAATAAATTAAGTAAAATAAAATAGAGGTGAGAGAAAATAAGAAAGGAAGAAAAAAAAAAGAAATAAGAGAAATAAGGATTTGGAGAAGAAAAGATAAGAGATTTGGCAAATTAGGAAAAGCTGTGCGGCGCAAGCGACGCGGCCGCGTAGGGCACGCGGTCGCGCGAATTGCGCTTATGATAATTGACGTGGTCGCGTGACCCGTTTTATGCTACTGGCGCGAGGGCAGCCTCGCACTCGCACAACTCTCTGTTCAAAATCATTAGTTGCCAAATATTGGGTGACGCGATCGCGTGGGGCATGCGATCGCGCGAGTGGCCATCATGGGAATATGACGCGGACGCGTGGGGCACGTGTTCGCGTGGTGAGGCTTGGGCTACCAGCATGAGTCCAGCCCAACTCCAGCTCAACTTTCGGCCATACACCCTTTTTACGCCGATTTCAAGTCACGCGGCCGCGCGGTCGCGTGGGAGGCCATTATTCCCATATGACGCGGTCGCGTCAGCGACGCGGTCATGTGGGGCAATTTGTGCCATTGGCACGCCTCCAGCGCTGCTCCTGCGTAACTCTCTGTTCATATTAATATTTTCTCCCATCTCCTTGCGACGCGGACGCGTCGCTGATGCGATCGCGTCGCGTGCTTGCTTTTTGTTTTTTATCTGAAAACAAATGCAAAATGCAGTGTTAATGTGATGCAAAACTCCAGGTTCAATGAAATAAAATAAAATTCAAAATTAAACAAAACTAAATAAAATTATAATTGAAAAAAGGAAAGATTATACCATGGTGGGTTGTCTCCCACCTAGAACTTTTAGTTAGAGTCCTTAAGTTGGACATTTGATGAGCTTCCTGTTATGGTGGCTTATGCTTGTATTCATCCAGGAATCTCCACCAATGTTTGTATCTCCAGTAACCTCCGGGATCCCAAACTAAGCATGTAGAGCCCTTAAGAAGCTTCAAACAGATTCTTAGGCTCCCGGAGTGACAAATGTCATAGCAGATTCCAGGATCCCAAATCTTGCTTTTACACCCGTCTTTGTGTTGATCATTATGATTCCATCTGGGTGGCAAGCAATCTGAATTCTCACTAAAGTGTCCAAACAACTTCCTAGACCCATTCAGTTGAGCTTTATACCAACCTTTGCATTTAAACTTAAAGCTTCCATAATGAACCTTGCAGGACAATTCTTACCACTGGCCATCTTCTTCTTACTCTTAATGCCACAAAGAGCTCTAAGTTGACCATCCGTCTCCAGTAGCCCATATTCAAGTGGGATTAGAAAGCTATGGGATATGAATTTTACCCACTTGAATGTTGTGAAGGATGATGGTAACTTAGGGGGAGGTATTTTTAATGAAATTGCAAGCTCCACTCCCCTGTGCTCTTCTTTGACAACTTCCACCTCCTTGTAAGCTTCTTCAATTTCAACCTCTTCCAAGTCTTCAACCAGGGTATGCCTTGGAGGTTGTACACCCTCCTCAACATCAAATGCAACCGTCTTGGAAGGAGGCTCTATGTCTTGACTTTCCCATGGAGGTTCAGCATCTCCCAAGTCTTCAACCACTTTTTCCTCTTTAATAATTACTGCTTTGTCCAGTAGTTTTAATATAAAATCGTACTCATCCTTGATGATTTGCTTTCCATGACAACTCCTTTCAATTGTTCTTTCATCTTCAAGGGTATTTACTACCTTCACCTTTAGGGCCTCCTCTAGCTCCTTATGAAGTATGGATTCGCGAAGATGATCCCTTCTCTCTTGTTCCATGTCAATAGCATCATTGGGATCATGTTGCTCTTGGATTGATGGATGTGGGTGCTCTTTCATGGATGGTGGTGATGGGATGGAGAGATCATTCTGTGGTTGAAAAGGAAGTGCACTAGAGCTTGAGGGTTGATTGTTGAAGGTATTTGGTGGTCTGATTTGGGCGACGAGAGCTTGTATAGTAGAGTTTAGATTGGCAAGTGCTTTCTCCATGGATGTTTGGGGTGGATCTATGTATGGTTCATTTGGTTCATAAGGTGGTTGGTATGGTGGATGTGGGTTAGGGTCATATGGAGGTGAATGGCGGAAAGGGGCTTGTGAGTTTGGTGGTCCAAAGTTATGTTGAGGAAAGAGTTCATAGGCATATGGTGGTGGTTGTTGATAGTCCATTGGAGGTGGTTGTTGCCATGAGGGTTGATCAAATCCTTGTGGCTCCTCCCATCTTTGATTGTTCCAACCTTGATGCCTGTTCTCATTGTAATTTCTTCTTCTTGCAACATAATTGTAATCAGACTCAAAGCCAAAGGGGTGAGAGTTCATAGTAGTAAATAGAAATAAAAAATGAAAATAAAAATAAATTTAACTTAAAAGGTTATTTAAATTTTGAAATTGAAAATTAAATTTTGAAATTTTGAAAATTTTTGAAATTTAAATTTTGAAAATTTTTAAATTTGGATTTTGAAATTTGATTTTTGAAATAAGATAAGATAAGATAAAAATTTAAAAAATAAAAATCTGAAATTTTTTTTTTCTGAAAAAAAAATTAATTAAAAATATTTTTGAATTTAATGGGGAAAGAGAAAAACAATAAAGTGACACCAAATTTCAAATTTTTAGATCAAAACGAAGAAAACAACTAAGAACAGCTTGAAGGTCAAGATGAACGCGAAGAACAACTCGAAGATCAAGATGAACACTAAGAACAAATTTTTGAAAAATTTTGTAATAACTAAATAAAAACCAATAACCTTTTAATTTATGAAAAAGCAAAAATAAAAATAAAAATAAAAATAAAAATAAATAAACAAGAAAAAATAAAATAAAAAAATATTTACAATAACCAATAATAAGGCACACGTTTGCAATTCTCCGGCAAAGGCGCCATTTTGACGTCGGGATTTTTGCCAGTAAAGAATGTCATAAAAATAGTCGAGTTGTAGATATAGTCTCTAAACCAACAGAAATCCCTTCGTACAAACGTTTTGGTTGTTACAAGTAACAAACCCCTTTTAAAATTGATAACCGAGTATTTAACCTCGGGTCGTCTTCTCAAGGAATTGTAGGGAGGTATGTTCTTATTATTGGTTATAAAGATTGTAAATTGGGGGTTTTGGAAAGTAAGGAAGCAGTATGTTGCATAAGAAGAATAAGATAAATAAATAATTATAAAATAAACTCTTGGCAAAGTATAAGAATTTGGAAGTCCAGACCAAGTTATCCTTATCAATGATAATGAAAATTGAATCTTAATTTCACTTAGTTAACTCTTACTTAAAGCAGAGGAAGGTCAAGTGACTAATTAATTTGATCTTCAAATCCTAGTTAATTCCTAAGAAAAGATTGGAATTATTGAAGCTCAGTTCAATTAGCAAAGATAACAATTAACAATTATGCTATTAAGTTGGATAACTCTTGAGTTACTGATTTCTTAACCAAAACCAAAAGGGAAAAAGTAAATCTACTGGAATAAAAATGTCTTCAGGTGGGAAGCAGTAATCATGTAAATAAAAGAAAGCAATATTAAACTGAAATACCTCAAATTGCATTAACAAAAGAACTTAAATCTGACATAGACATGCATGGAAAAATAAATAAAATAAAGAACCTGGGATTGAAAGTCACTCCTAAAACTAAGAGAAGTCCTAAATCCTAATCCTAAGAGAGAGGAGAGAACCTCTCTCTCTAAAAACTACATCTACTCCTAAAATTGTGAATATGAGAGCCTCCTTATGCATGGATGCAGTCCCCCACTTTATAGCCTCTAATCTGTGTTTTCTGGGCCGCAAACTGGGTCAGAAAAAGTCCAGAATTCGCTGGTTTCGAATTTTGCCACGCTGGATTTCCGTCACTGCGACGCGGCCACATGGATCACGCGGTCGCGTCACCTAGCATAAGGGGAACTATAGCATATTATATATCAAATCGAAGCCCTGGACGTTAGCTTTCCAACGCAACTAGAACCGCGTCGTTTGGACCTCTGTAGCTAAAGTTATAGCCGTTTGAGTGCAGAGAGGTCAGGCTGGACAGCTTAGCAATTTCTCCAACTTCTTGCATTCCTTCCACTTTTGCATGCTTTCTTTCCATCCTCCAAGCCATTCCTGCCTTATAATATCTGAAAACACTTAACACACATATCAAGGCATCTAATGGTAATAAGAGAGGATTAATAATAAGCAAATATAAGATCAAAGAAGCATATTTTCAATCAAAGCACATAATTAGGAAGGCAATATAAAACCATGCAAATATTATGAATAAGTGGGTAAAGAGTTGATAAAATCCACTCAATTGAGCACAAGATAAACCATGAAATAGTGGTTTATCAGGTGCCAATGATGTCCTTGAGCTCTTCTATGTCTCTTCCTTGTCTTTGTTGCTCCTCCCTCATAGCTCTTAGATCTTCTCTAATTTCATGGAGGATGATTGAGTGCTCTTGATGTTCCACCCTTAGTTGTCCCATGTTGGAACTCAGTTCTCCTAGGGAGGTGTTGATTTGCTCCCAAAAGCTCTGTGGAGGAAAGTGCATCCCTTGAGGTATCTCAGGGGTTTCTTGCTGATGAGCTTCTTCATGTGTCTCTTGAGATCCATGAATAGGCTCTCTTGTTTGCACCATCCTTTTCTTAGTGATGGGCTTGTCCTCATCAATGAGGATATCTCCCTCTATGTCAATCCCAGCCGAATTGCATAGATGGCAAATGAGGTGAGGAAAAGCTAACCTTGCCATAGTGGATGACTTGTCAACCACCTTGTAGAGTTCATGAGGTATAATCTCATGAACCTCCACTTCCTCCCCAATCATGATACTATGGATCATGATGGCCCGGTCTATAGTGACTTCAGACCGGTTGCTAGTGGAAATGATTGAGCGTTGAATGAACTCCAATCATCCTCTAGCTACATGCTTAAGGTCCAATCTTCTCAGCTAAACCGGTTTGCCTTTTGAGTCAATCTTCCATTGAGCTCCTTCCACACATATGTCCATGAGGACTTGGTCCAACCTTTGATCAAAGTTGACTCTTCTTGTGTAGGGGCGTGCGTTCTCTTCCATCATTGGCAAGTTGAACGCTAACCTCACATTTTCCGGACTGAAATCTAAGTAGTTCCCCCGGACCATGGTAAGATAATTCTTTGGGTTTGGGTTCTTACTTTGATCATGGTTCCTGGTGATCCATGCATTAGCATAGAACTCTTGAACCATTAGAATTCCGACTTGTTGGATAGGTTTTGTTAGAACTTCCCAACCTCTTCTTTGGATTTCATGTCGGATTTCCGGATACTCATTTCTCTTGAGTTTGAAAGGGACCTCGGGGATCACCTTCTTCTTGGCCACAACATCATAGAAGTGGTCTTGATGGGCTTTGGAGATGAATCTTTCCATCTCCCATGACTCGGAAGTGGAAGCTTTTGTCTTCCCTTTCCCTTTTCAAGAGGATTCTCCGGTCTTAGGTGCCATCAATGGTAATGGAAAAACAAAAAGCTTTATGCTTTTATCACACCAAACTTAGAATATTGCTCACCATCGAGCAAGAGAAGAAAGAAAAGAAGAAGAAGAAGAAGAAATGGAAGAGAGGGAGAGAGGGTTGTGTCTCGGCCAAGAAGGGGATGAGAGGGTTTTGTTGTGTGAAAAATGAAGAAGAATGGAGTGGTTTATATAGTGGAGGGAGAGGGGTTAGGTTCGGCCATTTAGGGTGGGTTTGGGTGGGAAAGTGATTTTGAATTTTGAAGGTAGGTGGGGTTTATGAGGTAGGTTTATGGGGAAGAGTGGATGGATGTGAGTGGTGAAGGGGTAGTAGGGAAGAGAGCTTGATGTGATTGGTGAAGGGTTTTGGGGAAAAGGTGTTTATTGGGAGGAGAAGATGAACATTGAGAAGAGGAAAGAGTATGAGTGGAGGTAGGTGGGAATCCTGTGGGGTCCACAGATGCTGAGATGATTCTGTGGGGTCCACAAATCCTGAGGTGTCAAGGATTTACATCCCTGCACCAATTAGGCATGTAAAATGCCTTTGCATGCAATTCTGGCGTTTAAACGCCGAATTGATGCTTGTTCTGGGCGTTCAGCGCCCAGATGCAGCATGTTTCTGGCGTTGAACGCCAGTTCTATGCTTGTTTCTGGCGTTTAGCGCCATCTTTCCTCAGTGTGCATTCCTGGCATCTGAACGCCAGGATGTTGCTTGTTTTGGGCGTTCAACACCAGATCCATGCTCTGTTCTGGCGTTGAACGCCAGCCAGATGCTCCTTACTGGCGTTTAAACGCCAGTAAGTCCTTCCTCCAAGGTGTGATTTTTCTTCTGCTGTTTTTGATTCTGTTTTTGGTTTTTCTATTTATTTTGTGACTCCACATGATCATGAACCTAATAAAACATGAAATAAAAATAAAATTAGATAAATAAAAATTGGGTTGCCTCCCAACAAGTGCTTCTTTAATGTCAATAGCTTGACAGTGGGCTCTCATGGAGCCTCACAGATGTTCAGAGCATTGTTGAAACTTCCCAACACCAAACTTAGAGTTTGGATATGGGAGTTCAACACCAAACTTAAAGTTTGGTTGTGGCCTCAGAGTCCTTTGGTTCCTCAAAGGGAAACTCTTTGTTGATCACTGGACGTCCCAGAAGGTCTTCCTCCTTGGGATTCACGTCCTCCCCTTCCTCCTTGGATTCGGCCATGATGGTTATATCAATGGCCTTGCACTCTCCTTTTGGATTTTCTTCTGTATTGCTTGGGAGAGCACTAGGAGGGGTTTCAGTGATCTTCTTACTCAGCTGGCCCACTTGTGCCTCTAAATTTCTAATGGAGGACCTTGTTTCATTCATGAAACTCAGAGTGGCCTTAGATAGATCAGAGACTAAGTTTGCTAAATTAGAGGTACTTTGTTCAGAGTTCTCTGTCTGTTGCTGAGTGGATGATGGAAAAGGCTTGCTATTGCTAAACCTATTTCTTCCACCATTATTAAAGCCTTGTTGAGGTTTTTGTTGATCCTTCCATGAGAGATTTGGATGATTTCTCCATGAGGGGTTATAGGTGTTTCCATATGGTTCACCCATGTAATTCACCTCTGCTATTGCAGGGTTTTCAGGATCATAAGCTTCTTCTTCAGAAGATGCCTCTTGAGTACTATTAGATGCAGCTTGCATTCTATTCAGACTCTGAGAAATCATATTGACTTTCTGAGTCAATATTTTATTCTGAGCCAATATGGCATTCAGAGTATCAATTTCAAGAACTCCCTTCTTCTGAGGCGTCCCATTACTCACAGGATTCCTCTCAGAAGTGTACATAAACTGGTTATTAGCAACCATGTCAATAAGTTCTTGAGCTTCTGCAGGCGTTTTCTTTAGGTGAATGGATCCACCTGTAGAAGTATCCAATGACATTTTAGCTAGTTCAGACAGACCATCATAGAATATATCCAGGATGGTCCATTCTGAAAGCATGTCAGAAGGACACTTTTTGGTCAGTTCCTTGTATCTCTCCCAAGCTTCATAGAGGGATTCACCTTCTTTCTGTCTGAAGGTTTGAACATCCACTCTAAGCTTACTCAGCTTTTGAGGAGGGAAGAACTATCCTTGACCAGCTTATCCCAAGAGTTCAGGCTATCTTTAGGTTGAGAATCCAACCATATTCTAGCTCTTTCTCTCACAGCAAATGGGAAAAGCATGAGCCTGTAGACTTCAGGATCTACTCTATTAGTCTTAACAGTATCACATATCTGCAAGAATTCAGTTAAGAACTGAAAGGGATCTTCAGATGGAAGTCCATGAAACTTGCAGTTTTGTTGCATCAGAGAAACTAATTGAGGTTTAAGCTCAAAATTGTTTGCTCCAATGGTAGGAATGGAGATGCTTCTTCCATGTAAATTGGAATTAGGTGCAGTAAAGTCACCAAGCATCCTCCTTGCATTATTATTATTTTTGGCTGCCATCTCATCTTCTTGTTCGAAAATTCCTGTAAGGTTGTCTCTGGATTGTTTTATTTTAACTTCTCTTAGTTTCCTCTTCAGAGTCCTTTCAGGTTCAGGGTCTGCTTCAACAAGAATGTTCTTGTCCTTGCTCCTGCTCATATGAAAAAGAAGGAAACAGAAAAATAATAATAGGGATCCTTTTTACCACAGTATAGAGGTTCTCTTGTTGTTAGTAGAAGAAGAAAGGGAATAAGAGTGAAGAAGAATGGATAATCCAAACACAAGGGTGAGGATAACAGAGATATGAGATGAAGAGAAGTGTTAGTAAGTAATAAATAAATAGAAGGAGATGGGAGAGAGGGAATTTGAAAAATAAATTTTGAAAAAGAGTTAATGATTTTCGAAAATTAAGATAAAATTAAAATTAAAATTAAAAATTGAAACAGTTAATTAATTAAAAAGAATTTTTGAAAAAGAGGGAGGTATTTTCGAAAATTAGAGAGGGATAGTTAGTTAGGTAGTTTTAAAAGAGATAAGAAACAAACAAAAAGTTAATTAGTTAGTTGAAACAAATTTTGAAAATCAAATTTTAAAAGATAAGAAGATAAGAAGTTAGAAAAGATATTTGAAAAAGATATGATATGAAAAGCTACGATTAAAAAGATATGATTTTGAAAAAGATAAGATAAAAAGATATTTTTGAAAAGATATGATTGAAATTAGTTTTGAAAAAGATTTGATTTTTAAAATCACAATTAATGACTTGATTCACAAGAAATCACAAGATATGATTCTTGAACTTAAAGTTTGAATCTTTCTTAACAAGCAAGTAACAAACTTGAAATTTTTGAATCAAAACATTAATTGTTTATGATATTTTCGAAAATATGATATAAAATTAAGAAAAAGATTTTTGAAAAATATTTTTAGAATTTTCGAAAATAAACAAGAAAAAAATGAAAAAGATTTGATTTTTGAAAAAGATTTTGAAAAAGATAGGATTTTTAAATTGAAAATTTGATTTGACTCATAAGAGACAACTAAATTTTAAAAAGTTTTGAAAAAGTCAACTCAAATTTTCGAAAATTTATGAGTGAAAAAGGGAAAGATATTTTTTTGATTTTTGAATTTTAATGAAGAAAGAGAAAAACATGAAAAAGACTCAATGCATGAAAATTTTGGATCAAAACATGTGATGCATGCAAGAACACTATGAATGTCAAGATGAACACCAAGAACACTTTGAAGATCAAGATAAACATCAAGACTTATTTTTGAAAAATTTTAATGCAAAGAAAACATGCAAGACACCAAACTTAGAAATTTTTCATGTAAAGACACTATGAATGCAAGAATGCATATGAAAAACAAGAAAAGACACAAAACAAGAAAATATGAAGATCAAACAAGAAGACTGGCCAAGAACAACTTGAAGATCATGAAGAACACTATGAATGCATGAACTTTCGAAAAATGCATAGATTTTTAAAAAAAATGCAATTGACACCAAACTTAAAAATTGACTCAAGACTCAAACAAGAAACACAAAATATTTTTTATTTTTATGATTTTATAAAAAATTTTTATTTTCTTTTAAATTTTTTTTTCGAAAAACATATAGGAAAAGGAAAATAAGAAATTCAAAACAAATTTTTAATAAGAATTCCAGGAATCTTTCAATGTTAGCCTAAAGCTCCAATCCAAGGGTTAGACATGGCTCACTAGCCAGCCAAGCTTTAGAAGATACAAATCAGGCATATAACAGCTGATACTTCATCCAACTTCATATACTGATAAGTGGAAGCCCCATTCCAAAAGAATTTGGATATGGCTTTACAGCCAGCCAGGCTTCAACATGTTACCATGAAACTCTAGAATTCATTCTTAAAAATTTTGAATAATTTACGAAAACAAAAGGGAAATTTTTGAAAGATTTTTGAAAACAAAATATTTTTTTTTTATTTTTTTAAAAATAAAACGAAAAGGAAAATTACCTAATCTGAGCAACAAGATGAACCGTCAGTTGTCCAAACTCGAACAATCCCCGGCAACAGCGCCAAAAACTTGGTGCACGAAATTGTGATCCCTGGTAATGGCTCCAAAAACTTGGTGCTCTAATCTTAATTCATAATTTGTCACAACTTCGATACAACTGACCAGAAAGTGCACTGGGTCGTCCAAGTAATAAAACCTTACGTGAGTAAGGGTCGATCCCACGGAGATTGTCGGTATGAAGCAAGCTATGGTCATCTTGTAAATCTCAGTCAGGCGGATATCAAATGGTTATGGAGTTTTTGAATAATAATAATAAATAAACAGAAAATAAAGATAGAAATACTTATGTAAATCATTGGTGAGAATTTCAGATAAGCGTATAGAGATGCTTTCGTTCCTCTGAACCTCTGCTTTCCTGCTATCTTCATCCAATCATTCCTACTCCTTTCCATGGCAAGCTTTATATAGGGCATCACCGTTGTCAATGGCTATATCCCATCCTCTCTGTGAAAAAGGTCCAAATGCTCTGTCACGGCACGGCTAATCATCTGGAGATTCTCGATCATACTGGAATAGGGTTCACCCTCCTTTTGCGTCTGTCACTACGCCCAGCACTCGCGAGTTAGAAGTTCGTCACAGCCATCCCTTCCCAGATCCTACTCGGAATACCACAGATAAGGTTTAGACTTTCCGGATCTCAGGAATGGCCATCCATAGGTTCTAACTTATACCACGAAGATTCTAATATCTCGGACTCGGTCCCCTGTATTAGATATCCAAGAGATACTCATTCTAGCTTGTTTGCATGTAGAACGGAAGTGTTTGTCAAGCACGTATTCATAAGTGAGAATGATGATGAGCGTCACATAATCATCACATTCATCATGTTCTTGGGTGCGAATGGATATCTTAGAAGCGGAATAAGTTGAATTGAATAGAAAACAGTAGTACTTTGCATTAAATCATGAGGAACAGCAGAGCTCCACACCTTAATCTATGGAGTGCAGAAACTCTACCGTTGAAAAATACATAAGTGAAAGGTTCAGGCATGGCCGAATGGCCAGCCCCCAAACGTGATCAATAGATCAAAAAATAATCCAAAGATCATAAGATGTCTAATACAATAGTAAAAAGTCCTATTTATACTAAACTAGTTACTAAGGTTTACAGAAGTAATTGATGTATAAATCCACTTCTGGGACCCACTTGGTGTGTGGTTGGACTGAGCTTGAATTTTACACGTGGAGAGGTCATTCTTGGAGTTGAACTCCAGTTTGTAACGTATTTCTGGCGTTCAACTCTGGTCCGTGACGTGTTTCTGGCGTTTAACTCTAGACTGCAGCGTAGAACTGGCGTTCAACGCCCTTTTGCGTCGTTTAAACTCGGCCAAAGTATGGACTATTATATATTGCTAGAAAGCCCTGGATGTCTAATTTCCAACGCAATTGGAAGCGCGCCATTTTGAGTTCTGTAGCTCCAGAAAATCCACTTTGAGTGCAGGGAGGTCAGAATCCAACAGCATCAGCAGTCCTTCTTCAACCTCTGAATCTGATTTTTGCTCAAGTCCCTCAATTTCAGCCAGAAAATACCTGAAATCACAGAAAAATACACAAAATCATAGTAAAGTCCAGAAATGTGAATTTAACATAAAAACTAATAAAAACATCCCTTAAAGTAACTAGATCCTACCAAAAACATACTAAAAACAATGCCAAAAAGCGTATAAATTATCCGCTCATCAAGCTCCTTCCTCACATATGTCTATGAGGACTTGGTCAACCTTTGATCAAAGTTGGCCCTTCTTGTGTAGGGGCGTGCGTTCTCTTCCATCATTGGCAAGTTGGACGCCAGCCTTACATTTTCCGTACTGAAATCTAAGTATTTCCCGCGAACTATGGTGAGCCAATGCTTTGGATTCGGGTTCACTCTCTGATCCTGGTTCCTAGTGATCCATGCATTTGCATAGAACTCTTGGACCATTAAGATCCCAACTTGTTGAATGGGGTTGGTGAGAACTTCCCAACCTCTTCTTTGGATCTCAAGTCGGATCTCCGGATACTCATTCTTTTTGAGCTTGAAAGGAACCTCAGGGATCACTTTCTTCTTGGCCACAACTTCATAGAAGTGGTCTTGATGGACCTTTGAGATGAATCTCTCCATCTCCTATGGCTCAGAGGTGGAAGCAATTGCCTTCCCTTTTCTCTTTCTTGAGGTTTCTCTGGCCTTAGGTGCCATTAATGGTTATGGAAAAATAAAAAGCAATGCTTTTACCACACCAAAATTAAAATGTTTGCTCGTCCCCGAGCAAAAGAAGAAAGAAAGAAGGAGAAGAAGAAGAAAATGGAGGAGATGGAGGGAGAAGGTGTATTCGGCCAAGGGGGAGAAGAAAGGGTTTGAATTTTGGAGGTAGGTGGGGTTTATGGGGAAGAGGGGATGGATGTGAGTGGTGAAGAGATGATGGGGAAGAGTGAGTGAGGTGATTGGTGAAGGGTATTTGGGGAAGAGAGTTATGAAAAGGTGTGAAGAGGAGAGAAGAAGTGGTAGGGATCCTGTGGGGTCCACAGATCCTGAGAGGATCCTGTGGGTCCACAGATCCAGTGGGGCCAAGGACTTAACATCCCTGCTCCAATTAGGCGTGTAAAACGCCCTTGCTGTGCAATCCTGGCATTTAACGCCAGACTGCTGCCTGTTTCTGGCGTTAAACGCCCAAATGTAGCTTGTTTCTGGCATTTAACGCCAGATTGATGCTTGTTTCTGGCGTTAAACGCCAGCTTGGTGCCTGTTTCTACCGTTAAACACCAGACTACTCTTCTCCAGGGTGTGCTGTTTTCAATGCTGTTTTTCATTCTATTTTTAATTTTTCAGTAGTTTTTTTGTGACTTCACATGATCATCAACCTAATAAAACATGAAATAAAAAGAAAATAAAATAGATATGATTAAATAACATTGGGTTGCCTCCCAACAAGCGCTACTTTAATGTCAATAGCTTGACAGTGAGCTCTCATGGAGCCTCACAGATGATCAGAGCAAGGTTGGAACCTCCCAACACCAAACTTAGAGTTTGAATGTGGGGGTTCAACACCAAACTTAGAGTTTGGTTGTGGCCTCCCAACACCAAACTTAGAGTTTGGTTTTGGCCTCCCAACACCAAACTTAGAGTTTGACTGTGGGGGCTTTGGTTGACTCTGCAGAGAGAGAACCTTTTCATGCTTCCTCTCGATGGTTACAGAAGGAGATCCTTGAGTTTCAAACACAAGGTTGTCCTCATTCAGTTGGAGGACAAAGTCTCCTCTGTCCACATCAATCACAGCTCTTGCTGTGGCTAGGAAGGGTCTTCCAAGGATGATGGATTCATCCTCATCCTTCCCAGTGTCTAGGATTATGAAATCAGCAGGGATGTAAAGCCCTTCAACCTTTACTAACACGTCCTCTACTTGTCCATAAGCCTGTTTTCTTGAGTTGTCTGCCATCTCTAATGATATTCAGGCAGCTTGCACCTCAAAGATCCCAAGTTTCTCCATTACAGAGAGTGGCATTAAGTTTATTCCTGACTCCAGGTCACACAGAGCCTTCTCAAAGGTCATGGTGTCTATGGTACAGGGTATTAAGAATTTGCCAGGATCCTATTTCTTTTGAGGCAATTTCTGCCTATCTAATGCATTTAGTTCATTGGTGAGCAAGGGAGGTTCATCTTCCCAAGTCTCATTACCAAATAGCTTGGCATTTAGCTTCATGATTGCACCAAGGTATTTAGCAGCTTGCTCTTCAGTAATGTTTTCATCCTCTTCAGAGGAAGAATACTCATCAGAGCTCATGAAGGGCAAAAGGAGGTTCAATAGAATCTCTATGGTCTCTAGATGAGCCTCAGATTCCTTTGGTTCCTCAAAGGGATACTCCTTATTGGTCACTGAACGTCCCATGAGGTCTTCCTCACTAGGATTCACGTCCTCCTCTTCCCTTGTAGGTTCGGCCATGATGGTCAAATCAATGGCCTTGTACTCTCTCTTTGGATTTTCTTCTATATTGCTTGGGAGAGTACTAGGAGGGATTTCAGTGACTCTTTTACTCAGCTGGCCCACTTGTGCCTCCAAATTTCTAATGGAGGACATTGTTTCATTCATGAAACTCACAGTAGCCTTAGATAGATCAGAGACTATATTTGCTAAGCTAGATGGGTTCTGCTCAGAATTCTCTGTCTGTTGCTGAGTGGATGATGAAAAAGGCTTGCTATTGCTAAACCTGTTTCTTCCACCATTATTAAAGCCTTGTTGAGGCTTTTGTTGATCCTTCCATGAGAAATTTGGATGATTTCTCCATGAGGGATTATAGGTGTTTCCATAGGGTTCACCTATGTAATTCACCTATGCTATTGTAGGGTTCTCAGGATCATAAGCTTCTTCTTCAGAAGATGCCTCTATAGTACTGTTGGATGATTCCTTCAATCCATTCAGACTCTGAGAAATCATATTGACTTGCTGAGTCAATATTTTGTTCTAAGCCAATATGGCATTCAGAGCATCAATTTCAAGAACTCCCTTCTTCTGAGGCGTCCCATTACTTACAGGATTCCTCTCAGAAGTGTACATGAACTGGTTATTAGCAACCATGTCAATGAGTTCTTGAGCTTCTACAGGCATTTTCTTTAAGTGAATGGATCCACCTGCAGAATGGTCCAGTGACATCTTTGATAGTTCAGACAGACCATCATAGAATATATCCAGGATGGTCCATTCTGAAAGCATGTCAGAAGAATACTTTTTGGTCAGTTTCTTGTATCTCTCCCAAGCTTCATAGAGGGACTCACCTTCTTTCTGTTTGAAGGTTTGAACATCCACTCTAAGCTTTCTAAGCTTTTGAGGAGGAAAGAACTTGGCTAAGAAAGTCATGACCAACTTATCCCAAGAGTTCAGGCTATCTTTAGGTTGAGCGTTAACCATATTCTAGCTCTGTCTCTTACAGCAAATGGGAAAAGCATAAGCTTGTAGACCTCGGGATCAACCCCATTGGTCTTAACAGTATCACAGATATGCAAGAATTCAGTTAAAAACTGGAAGGGATCTTCAGATGGAAGTCCATAAAACTTGCAATTCTGTTGCATCAGAGAAACTAATTGAGGTTTCAGCTCAAAATTGTTTGCTCCAATGGCAGGGATTGAGATGCTTCTTCCATGTAAATTGGAATTAGGTGCAGTAAAGTCACCAAGCATCTTCCTTGCATTGTTATTATCTTCGGCCATGTCTCCTTCTTTTTCGAAAATTTCTGTCAGATTTTCTCCAGAGAGTTGTGCTTTAGCTTCCCTTAGCTTCCTCTTCAGAGTCCTTTCTGGTTCAGGGTCAGCTTCAACAAGAATGTTCTTATCCTTGTTCCTGCTCATATGAAAAAAAAGAGAACAGAAAATATGGAATCCTCTATGTCACAGTATAGAGATTCCTTATGTAAGTATAAGAAGAGAATAATGGAGGAAGGAAAAGATAAGAATCCAAACACAAGGGAGAGGAATAAGTTTGAATTCTTGGGTAAAAGAAGGGTGTTAGTAGATGAATAAATAAACAGAAGGAGGTGAGAGGGAGAGAATTTCAAAAATTAAATAAATTAAAATAAAAAATATTTTTGTTTTTAATTTAAAATTAAAATTAAAATTAAAATTTGAAAACTAAGAAAGGAAAATTGAATCAAATTAAATTAAATTTAAAACAAATAATTAATTTAAAAAGGAATTTTGAAAAAGAGGGAAGGAATTTTCGAAAATTAGAGATAGAATTAGTTAGGTAGTTTTGAAAAAGATAAGAATCAAACAAAAAGATAAGATTGATTGAAAAAGATTTGAAACTTATTTTTTGAAAAGATAAGAAGTTATAAAAGATTTTGAAATTGATTTTGAAAAAGATATGATTGAAACTTTATTTGAAAAGATTTGAAAAAGAAATTTGAAAAGAATTGATTTTTGAAATCAAAGTTGATTACTTGACTAACAAGAAACTAAAAAGATATGATTCTAGAGTTTAAAGATTGAACCTTTCTTACTAAGTGTTCCGAGGGTTACCTGAAACTGGAGGTCGATCTCGGATGAGATCTTCTGTACTGGTCGTAGATAACATGTCCGGCTGGCTGGTGACGGCCGGAGCTGTTGTGTCTGACTTGTTGGACTTGCTGCACTGCTGATCCTTGGCCATCGGAGAGTGGGGGGCACCTGCAAGAGACTCCGATGCTTAAGTTAGCACGGGTATTAGCAGGTTTATTGTAGAATTAGAGTATGAGTTATACCTGGGTGCTCCAGTGTATTTATAGTAGTGTGGGATGACCTTTCCGATAAGATAAGTTAGTTATCTTATCTTATCTTATCTTATTTTAAGTGAAGTCAGCTTATCTTCAAGGGAACAGCCTTTATCTCTATAGGCTTGGGATGCCTTTGGATTTGGGTCGTGTTCCTCTATTTGGGCCCTTTATTGGGCTTTCCTGTCGATTTGGCCGACCTCTTTGAGAAGAGGTCGGGTAGCCTGACCTGAAGAGGTCAGTCGCTTTGTCGCCAATCATCCCAGGCCAGATATCTCGACCCAGGGTATGAACAGTGCCCCTGCTTGAGCTCGGTCTTTTGTTGAGGTCGAGTCTTTGACTTTGGTCCTTTGAAGCCGAACTCAAGCATTTTGTCGCTTTCTTTGTAGAGGCTTTTGAATGTAGAACGTTTTTCCTCTAAATGCGCGCGCTTTTATATCGGCGCTTTGGGAACGTGCGAGGGTTTAATGTTTTCATTTAATTTTAACATTAATTGCCCTGTTTCCCTTTGGCTCTTTATTTTGATTTTGAAAACCCAGAAACGGTTTCTCTCCTTCGCCCTTTTCGTAACTTCTTTTCTCCGCTCTCTTCGCTCTCTGTTTTTCGTTTGCACTTTCTACTTTCTTGTGTTGTGGCGTTTGTTTGGCGATTTTCTGGGCAGCTTTTATTTCTGCGCCTCCATTTTTCTTCCTCGAAGCTTCTTTCGTCTCCAGGTTAGTCCCATTTCGTGCTTTTGTTTTTGTGATGAGGTTTTGATTTTGATTTTCCTTTAGAGAAAGTTTGGATCTTTCTATTTCCATCGTGCCTTATTGTTGTTGAAATGTGCGTTCTGGGGGTTTCTCCACCTTCTGCATGATCCTTTTTGTTTTTGCTTGATGCTTTTAAGGCTTTGCATGTTCCTTGTTGTTTCTGTTCTGGTACCGCTATCCGTATCTGTTCCTTGCTTTATTTGACGGTTGCTTTTGTCTGATTCTGAAAAAGGTTGTATCTTTAATGGTTTCTGTTTGTGCTTGATGTTTGGGGATGGTTTTTGCTGGCTTAGACTGAAAGGCAATATTTTTCGAAGACTTTTGTGTTTTAATCTGATGGAAAATGCTTGCTGTTTGAAGCCTTCTTTTCTTGTTTTGAGAGGTGCTGGGGTGCGAGAAGCATATTTTTACTAGAAACCTTGCTTTATTGTTGCCTCCAAAGGATGCCCCAGGATTTTGGTTTGAGTCTTGGGGTTTTCCTTTTCTGTGTGTTTGCCTATATCGTATTGAGTTGTTTTCTCCCTTGTCCGAGATGTTTTTAGTAATCCCATCTTCTTTTCTTACTTGTAGGATTAGTTGGCCTCATGTCTTCTCGCAATAACATTGTAGAGATGTCTTCCAGAGTTCCCGAGGGAATGTCCGATTGGCTGGACTCCCTTGTCTTGTTGTGTGTTTCTGTTATGGATGCTAAATTTTGCACAGAGCTGAGGAAGCGCCATAGGATTTGTGGTAACAGTGCCCGGGAGGGGGATTATGAGCTTGTTGCCCCTGATTCTGATGAGAGAGTTTGTTTTCCAACTTCCATCAAGGGGGAGCGTCCCTTCTTCTATGCTTACGAATACTTCTTCAGCCAATTAAACGTTACTTTTCCTTTTACTGCTTTTGAAACTGACCTGTTGTGGTCATGTAACATTGCTCCGTCCCAGCTTCACCCGAATTCCTGGGGTTTTATCAAAATATTTCAACTGCTTTGCTAAGAGTTAGACATAACACCTTCTGAAACTCTTTTCCTTTATCTTTTCGTCTCGGCCAAGCCCGGAGGTTCCTCCAAAAAGAAAGCTTCCTGGGTCTCTTTCAGATCGGCCCAGGGGCATAAAGTTTTTGCCATGTATGATGAGTCGTTTAAAGATTTTAAGAACTATTTCTTCCGAGTTCGTGCTGTTGAGGGGGTTCGTCCCTTTTTTCTTGATGAAAATGGTGAGCCCGCTTCTCCTCTAGAGTGGCAAAAGAATGTGAGAGTGCCACGTTATACATGGGAGATGCTTAATGAGGTTGAGCGGGTCTTTGTAGTTATTCTTGAAGATTTGTGGGGAAAACCTCCCCATCTGGATGCGAAGAGATTCTTAAGTGATGTATCTTTGGTTCGAACTGCTTTGGGTACTATCTGACTTGTTTTTATACTTTCTTCTGAGCCTTTCTTCTCCTATGTTGTAACTTGTCTTTTGTGGTTGATTCTGTATTTTCAGAGATGTCGAAAAATAATGATTCTATGAAGGCCTACAAGAAGGCGAAGAAAGCAACTGCTGCTCTAAACATCTCGGCCAAGGCGGCCAGAGAGGGATTTTCTCAGGTTCCAGTGATGCCTCCTGTGCCGAGTTCTCCCGGACCGAGGAAAGCAATTCCTATTCCTCGGGTTTGTCTGGTCGATCATCCACAATCTTCTGCTGTAGCTTCTGGTGCCCCTCCTAGTAAGAAGTAAAAAACACTTGAGCCTTTCAACCTTGATGCTCCTAACTTTGATGCGGTCGACTTTGTAGATCAACAAATCGGTCCTTATGGTATCCTTCCTATGGACAACGTGTCGCTTCTTCATCATTTTGATTATATAACTCGGAGTAGTATCAAGATGGCACACATGGGAGCAGCCCTATATCGAACTGCTCAAAGTCTTCCTCTCCATGCCACTAAAGCTTTTATGGAGGAGGCCAAACAGGAGTTTGATCGGATGAAAGGCTTGAAGGAGGAGCTTGAAGTGAAGGTGGCCAAGTTGGAAAAAGATTTAGAGAATGAGAAGGCGAGTTCCATCTCTCTGGCGGCTTTTGTGAGGCTGGCCAAGGACACGGCTATGAGACATAAGGATAGTTATGTGATATCTTACCGGGAGGTGTTGCACCTGAGGGAGGAGTTGGAGAGTGCCCGAGCTAATTACTCCGAACTCCAAGGTCATCTTGTAGGTAGTTTAACTGCTGCCTATGAGAACCTGAAGGAACAAGTTCGGGTTATTGCTCCCGAGGCCGACCTGACCCTCTTTAGCCTAGATAACGTTGTTAGGGATGGCAGGATTGTCCCTGATGACGAGGATGATGATGATGTTGAACCTCCCCCTGTGTCCTCTACCAAGGTTTCAACTCCTGCTGTTCCTGCCGAGGTCGGCCCTCCCGCTTCTGATCCTGACTGTCAGATCTTAAACCGGGATGATGGTACTGTAGATGCTGTTCCTCTCCAGACTCGCCCTCCGTCTCCTCGGACTGATGCTGCTAGAAAGTCTTCTGACCCTTAGCCCATTTATTCTGGATATTTACGTAGTTGGCCCGGCTTGTGGGCTTTTTAAACTCTTTATGTTTTGTTAACTGCTGGTACTTTCTCGTTGCTTGCCTAGCAACTTTTTGTTTTTGACAAACAAAAGTATCTTTCCAGCCTTTTGAGGTAGATTCTAGTGGCCTCTGAAGCTTTATAACTTTGTAGATTATATCATGCTTTTGCATTTAACTTGGTATCTTTTTGTTTTCTGAGGATGTTGGAACCCTGCCGCTCATCCTCTTCGGATTTGCTTTATTGTTTGTAACTTGGATCTTTTGAGGTTATGGCTATGTGGGTCCGACTTGTTTTTCGGTTTTCTCGCTCTTGCTTTTATTTCTGATGATTTATAACCGATTTCTTCAAGTTGGTCCTCCAAGTTGTTTTGGTAGTCCTTTGTCCCGTCTTTCTCAGGGGTTACCTTGCTTTGTAGTAGGGCGACTTCTTTACGTCGTCCTTTTCTAAGTTATTTTTGTAATCCTCTTTCTTGGATCTTTGTCAGATCTCTTTCAGGGATTGCTTTTATAACTTTTTAGTAGTAGGAGTCCGACTTCGTTATGTCGGTCTCCTTTAAGTTATTTTTGTAATCCTCTTTCTTGGATCTTTGTCAGATCTCTTTCAGGGATTACTTTTATAACTTCTTAGTAGTAGGAGTCCGACTTCGTTATGTCGGTCTCCTTTAAGTTATTTTTGTAGTCCTCTTTTTTGGACCTTTGTCAGATCTCTTTCAGGGATTACTTTATAACTTCTTAGTAGTAGAAGTCCGACTTCGTTATGTCGGTCTCCTTTAAGTTATCTTTGTAGTCCTCTTTTTTGGACCTTTGTCAGGTCTCTTTCAGGGACTACTTGTATAACTTTTTCATTTTGGGCTGACTTTGTTATGTCGGGCCCTTCTAAGTTAAAGTAATCCTCTTTAATAGGGTTGGCCAGACCTCTTTCCAGGGTTTACTTATAACTTGGGTTGACTTGGTCCAACTTCTTAACGTCGGCCAGTCTTTAAGTTATTATTTTAGCAATCTGTAAGACCTCGTCAGGTTCTTTTTTAGATCACTTTCGATAACTTCTTACATTATTCTGTGTTCATCTTTGCCGATTTGTAGAAAGTGGTTGTCATCTCTAGATCGTCTTTTGGGTGAATCGCGTTTTCACCTTTATCGGACAGTTATCTTTATTGTGATCGTGCAGTGAAATTGTTTTTCACTTTCTGCCGATCTGTTGCTTTATAATCGGACGATGAATGCTTCAGATTAATGCGTCTTGAAATCTTGTAGAATATCTTAATATATATTTTATTTAAAGGAAAGTGCAAATATATACATGTGGGAATTTTTCATCCCTTTATGTCGAATAGTGTATGAGTCTCACCTTGGTGCCTCATTAAAAAACCTTTTCAAGAAAAAGAGTGCATCCAATAGTGAGATCTTTTTCTTTTCTAGCTGTAGTACCTTCTTAGGTTGTAGACGTGCCATGATCTGGGGAGCTCTCGTCCATCGAGTTTGGACAGTCTGTAGTAGCCCTTCCCAAGTACTTTTACAACTCGGTAGGGTCCTTTCCAGTTTGCTGCCAACTTTCCTTCTCCTGGTCGAGTTGTTCCAATATCCTTTCGGATTAGGATGAGATCGTTCTCCGTGAAACTTCTTGGCACTACCTTTTGATTATATCTGGAAGCCATTCGACATTTTAGTGCTTCTTCTCTGATCCGAGCTTTTTCTTGGATTTCAGGTAGTAAGTCGAGTTCTTCCTTCTGAAGTTGAGAGTTGGCCTCTTCATTGTAGTGGACTACTCTGGGTGACCCTTCCTCGATCTTTACTGGGATCATTGCCTCCACTCTGTATGCTAGTCGAAAAGGTGATTCATTTGTCGTGGAGTGTGGCGTTGCTCGATATGCCCATAGGACTTGTGGAAGTTCTTCGGCCCAAGCTCCCTTTGCATCTTGTAGTCTCCATTTTAACCCAGCCAATATGACTTTGTTGGCAGCTTCGGCCTGTCCATTGGCTTGAGGGTGTTCGACGGAGGTGAACTGGTTCTTTATATTCAAGTCGGCTACTAGTCTCCTGAAGCCTGCGTCTGTGAATTGAGTGCCGTTGTCTGTGGTGATGGAGTATGGAACCCCGAACCTCGTGACAATGTTCCTGTATAGGAATTTCCGGCTTCTTTGAGCAGTGGCATTGGCTAGGGGCTCTGCCTCAATCCATTTTGTAAAATAGTCTACTCCGACTATGAGGAATTTTACTTGTCCTGATCCCTGGGAAAAGGGTCCGAGAAGATCAAGTCCCCATTTTGCAAATGGCCAAGGCGAGGTTACACTGATGAGCTCTTCTGGCGGGGCGATGTGGAAGTTGGCATGTTTCTGACATGGTGGACATGGCTTTACAAATTCTATAGCTTCTTTCTGTAGGGTTGGCCAATAAAATCCCGCTCGGAGTACTTTTTTGGCGAGAGCTCGTGCTCCGAGATGGTTGCCGCACACGCCGCCGTGTACTTTTTCTAGCACTTTCTTTGTGTTGTTGGTCGGCACACATTTTAATAGCGGTATTGAGATCCCTCTTTTGTACAAGATGTTGTTTATAATAGTGTAGTACTGTGCCTCCCTTTTTAATCTTTTCACCTCTTTTTCCTCCGTGGGGAGCGTCTCTGTTTTGAGGTAGTTAATTATGGGGGTCATCCATCCTTGGTCCTGACTTGTTATGGCTAGGATTTTCTCTTCCGAAATTGATGGGTTCTGTAGTATTTCCTGGATGAGGCTTTTATTGTTGCCCCCTAGTTTGGTGCTGGCTAGTTTTGAGAGTGCGTCAGCTCAGGCATTTTGTTCGCGGGGTATGTGGCAGATCTTATATTCCCCGAGTTGTCCGAGCTGTTCTTTGGTTTTATCCAAATATTTTCTCATGGTGGGATCTTTGGCTTGATAGCTCCCTGTTGTCTGCGAGGTGACTACTTGTGAATCGCTGTAAATGTTGAGTTTTTGAGCTCCAACCTCTGTAGCCAGCTTCAAACCGGCTAATAATTCTTCATATTCCGCCTGGTTGTTTGCGGCCGGGAACCTGAACTTGAGGGAGAGCTCAACTTGGGTTCCTTGGTTGCTTTCTATTATCACGCCCGCGCCGCTTCCAGTCTTATTTGAAGAACCGTCCACGTAGAGATTTCATTCTGTGGGGGTTTCCGAGGCATCTGTGAATTCTGCGATAAAGTCGGCCAGATACTGTGACTTAATAGCCATCCGAGCTTCATATTGGAGGTCGAATTCTGATAACTCGACTGCCCATTGTAAAATTCTGCCTGCTAAATCTGTTTTTTGCAATATTCCTTTTATGGGCTGGTTGGTTCGAACCTTAATGGTGTGAGCCTGGAAGTATGGGCGAAGTCGTCGAGATGTTAGAATGAGAGCATAGGCAAACTTTTCTATCTTCTGGTAGTTCAGCTCGGATCCCTGTAGCGCTTTGCTAATGAAGTAGACGGGTTGTTGCCCACTTTCGTCTTCTCTGACTAGTGTTGAGGTTATTGCCCGGCTTTCTACTGCGAGATATAATATGAGCGGTTCTCCTTTTCGTGGTCGAGATAAGATAGGCAGCCGTCCTAAGAACTCCTTGAAGTCTTGGAAGGCGTGTTCACATTCTGTCGTCCATTCGAACTGCTTTCCCTTCCTTAAAGTAGTATAGAGGGGGAGAGATCTTATCGCTGCCCCTGCTAAGAATCTGGATAGGGCAGCCAATCTCCCGTTGAGTTGCTGCACTTCTTTGACATAGGTGGGGCTCTTCATGTTGAGTATGGCTTGGTATTTATCTGGGTTTGCTTCAATTCTTCTTTGTGTGAGCATGAAACCTAGGAATTTTCCTGCTTCTACCGCAAAGGTGCATTTTGCAGGATTGAGCGCATGTCGTGCTTCCTTATAGTGTCGAACACTTGAGTCAGGTCGGACAGTAATGTGTCTTCGCTTTGTGTCTTTATCAACATGTCGTTAACATAGACTTCCATGATTTTTCCGATGTGGTCTGAGAAGACTTTGTTCATCAGCCTTTGATGAGTAGCACCCGCATTCTTGAGACCGAAGGGCATCACGATGTAGCAGTAATTTGCTTTTGGCGTTAAAAATGAGGTCTTTTCTTGATCTGGTGGATACATGGGGATTTGGTTGTATCCCGAGTATGCGTCCATAAACGAGAGGTATCTATATCTGGAGGAGGCATCTACCAGAGCGTCAATACTTGGGAGTGGGTAAGGATCTTTTGGGCAGGCTTTGTTGAGATCGGTGTAGTCAGTACACATTCGCCACTTCCCATTTGATTTTTTCACCAAGACGACGTTGGCTAACCATAGTGGATACTTGACTTCTCTTATGAAATCCTGCCTCTAGTAGTGCCTGTACCTGCTCTTCCACAGCTTGGGATCACTCTGTTCCAAGTTTTCTTTGTCTCTGCTGCACCGGCCGAGATCCTGGATAGACCGCTAACTTGTGGCATATTAGCTTGGGGTCTATGCCTGGCATGTCTGCGGCTTTCCATGCGAATGGATCGACATTATCGCGTAAGAATTGTATCAGTAATTCTTTTGAGTCTCCTCTTAGGATTGTCCCGATATTAGTTGTTTTGTCCGAGGTATCTCCGATCTGAACCTTCTCTATCTCGCCTTCTGGCTGCGGATGGAGTTCCTCTCGTCGCTGCACTCCGCCAAGCTCAATTGTATGAAACTCTTCTCCTCTGCCTCTGAGGTTTAGACTTTCGTTATAACAGCGGCACGCCATCTTTTGATATGCTTTTATTGTAGCTATCCCTTCTGTAGTTGGGAATTTCATGCATAGATGTGGGGTCGAGACTATAGCGCCGAGTTGATTGAGTGTTGTCCGACCTATTAGAGCATTGTAGGCTGAACTTACGTTGACTACAATGTAGTCTATTTTGAGGGTCCTGGATTGGTTCCCTTTTCCGAAGGTTGTATGTAGTGATATGTATCCTGATGGTTGTACCGGGGTATCTCCCAGTCCGAACAGACTGTTCGGGTATGCCTTAAGCTCCTTGTCTTCTAAACCAAGTTTGTCGAAAGTTGTTTTGAATAAGATGTCGGCGGAGCTTCCTTGATCTATTAGTGTGTGATGGAGATTGGCGTTTGCTAGTATGATGGTAATGACCATGGGGTCGTCGTGTCCCGAGATAATTCCAGATGCGTCCTCTTTAGTGAACGTGATTGCAGGGATGTCGGGTGCTTCTTCCTTTCCTTCGACATGATATACTTCTTTGAGATATCTTTTACGAGATAATTTGGAGATTCCTCCCCCTGCGAATCCGCCATGTATCATGTGAACGTGTCTTTCTGGTGTACAAGGTGATCGCGCGGTTCGTCCGGTATCTTCGTCCCTTCGTCTCTTTCTTTGATCATCATCCCGGGTTGCTAGAAACCGATCTAGTTTTCCTTCCCTCACCAACTTTTCTATGATGTTTTTTAAATCGAAGCATTCATTGGTGGAGTGACCTCGTACTCGATGGTATTCACAATACTCCTTCCGATTTCCTCCGCCTCTTTTGCCTTTGAGTGGCTGAGCTGGAGGTATTTTCTCCGTGTGACAGACTTCTTTGTATACGTCAACTAGGGATACCTTGAGAGAAGTGTAATTGTGGTATTTTTTGATTTTCTCCCCTGGCCGATCTTCTTTCCTTTTGGATTCCTTGTCTTCATCTCGGTAGGGGACCCCAGATTTGGAGGTTTCTCCCAACCGAGCGTTTTCTTCCATGTTGATGTATTTTTCTGCTCGCTCCTGTACTTCGTCTAAGGAGGTAGGGTACTTCTTTGATATAGATTGGCTAAAAGGTTCCTCTCGTAGGCCGTTGATGAGTCCCATGATGGCGGCCTCTGTTGGTAAGCTTTAAATGTCCATGCATGTTTTGTTGAATCTCTCCATGTAGTTGTGGAGGCTCTCCCGTTCTCCTTGCTTGATCCCTAGTAGACTGGGGGCGTGCTTGGCCTTATCTTTCTGGATGGAGAATCTGGCCAGGAACTTTTTGGCCATGTCGTCAAAGTTTGAGATGGACTTTGGAGGTAAGTTGTCGAACCATCTAATTGCTGTCTTCGTGAGAGTTGTTGGAAAAGCTTTGCAGCGAACGGCATCTGAGGCGTCGGTAAGGTACATTCTGCTTCTGAAATTGCTGAGATGATGGTTGGGATCTGTGGTGCCATCATACAAAATCATATCTGGGAGCTTGAAGTCTTTTGGAATTTTGATCTTCATGATTTCCCTGGTGAATGGATCTTGTTTTTTGCGTGAATTTTTCTCAGGAGTGGTCCGAGGAGCTTTTGATTTGAGATCGGCTTCTAATTGCTGTAGTTTTTCTTCCAATTCTCGACGTCGCCGTACCTCTCTTTGCAGATCCTTTCCAATCTCCCGTTGTTGTTGGGTTTCTTTCTCAAGTTGCTTTAAGCGATCTTGAAGCGCTTCTATTGCTCTCGGATTTGGTGAGTTTTTGTCTCCGTTGGATTCCGGAGCATCCTTCAATGTAGTGTCCACGTTCTTGTGCGGTATTCTGTTTTCTAGATCTGAGTCGTGGTCGTTGTCATGGCCGTCCGCCATGGTGTTGGGATGACTTCCAGGTTCCTCGGCAACGGCGCCAATGTTCCGAGGGTTACCTGAAACTAGAGGTCGTTCTCGGATGAGATCTTCTATACTGGTCGGAGATAACGTGTCCGGCTGGCTGGTGACGGTCGGAGCTGTTGTGTCTGACTTGTTGGACTTACTGCACTGCTGATCCTTGGCCACCGGAGAGTGGGGGGTACCTGCAAGAGACTCCGATGCTTAAGTTAGCACGGGTATTAGCAGGTTTATTGTAGAATCAGAGTATGAGTTATACCTGGGTGCTCCAGTGTATTTATAGTAGTATGGGCTGACCTTTCCGATAAGATAAGTTAGTTATCTTATCTTATCTTATCTTATTTTAGGTGAAGTCAGCTTATCTTCAAGGGAACCGCCATTATCTCTGTAGGCTTGGGTTGCCTTTGGATTTGGGTCGTGTTCCTCTATTTGGGCCCTTTATTGGGCTTTCCTGTCAATTTGGCCGACGTCTTTGAGAAGAGGTCGGGTAGCCTGACCTGAAGAGGTCGGTCGCTTTGTCGCCAATCATCCCAGGTCGGATATCTCGACCCAGGGTATGAACACTAGGCAAGTAACAAACTTAAAAATTTTGAATCAATCACATTAATTGTTAGCATTAATTTCGAAAATATGAAATAAAAATAAGAAAAAGATTTTGAAAATAATTTTTTAAATTTTCGAAAATCATAAAGGAAAATGAAAAAGATTTGATTTTTGAAAAAGATTTGAAAAAGATAGAATTTTAAAATTGAAAATTTGATTTGACTCATAAGAAACAACTAAATTTTGAAAAGGTCAACTCAAATTTTTGAAAATTTATGAGAGAAAAAGAAAAAGATATTTTTTTTATTTTTGAATTTTTATGAGGAGAGAGAAAAACACAAAAATGACACAAGACATAAAAAATTATGAATCAAAACAACTAATGCATGCAAGAACACTTTGAATGTCACGATGAACACCAAGAACACTTTGAATGTCAAGATGAATACCAAGAACTTATTTTTGAAAATTTTTTCAAGAAAAGAAAAACATGCAGGACACCAAACTTAGAAATTTTTCATGTATGGACACTAACAAATTGAAAATGCATATAAGAAACAAGAAAAGACACAAGACAAGAAAATTTAAAGATCAAACAAGAAGACTTACGAAGAACAACTTGAAGATCATGAAGAATGCAATGCATGGATTTTCGAAAAATGCAAAAAAGAGATAAACATGCAATTGACACCAAACTTAAAAACTGACACAAGACTCAAACAAGAAACATAAAATATTTTTGGTTTTATGATTTTATTAAATTTTTTTTTGGATTTTTTTGAAAATTATTTGGAAAAAGCAAGATAAGGATTTCAAAATTTTTAATAGGAATTCCAGGAATCTTGCAGTGTTAGTCTAAAGCTCCAGTCTAGGAATTAGACATGGCTTACTAGCCAGCCAAGCTTTCAGTGAAAGCTCCGGTCCAAAACACTAGACATGGCCAATAGCCAGCCAAGCTTCAGCATACAAATCAGGCATACAACAGCTAATACTTCATCCAACTTCATTCTATGCTGATAAGTGGAAGCCTCATTCTATGGACCCATGAAGTCAATATCCCAAACATAAAAAATTTCACAGAACAACATAAGTTGTTGGGGCATCTCATCCCTCTTGGATATATTCCCAAACCTTTGGCATGGGGAGCAAGATTCACAGAAAGCAGTCTCATCCTTAAAAAGTGTAGGCCACTAGAATCCACAGTCTAAAATTTTTCTAGCAGTTCTCTGAGGTCCAAATTGTCCACCACTCTCAGAGGAGTGGCAGGCCTCTAAAATGGACTGAAATTCTGATTGTGGCACACACGTTTTATTTATTTGGTCATCATCACATCTCCATAAATATGGGTCATCCCATATATAATATTTGGACTTGTTTTTAAGCTTGTCCCTTTGATGCTTAGTAAAATTAGGAGGAAAGGTACGACTAACCAAATAATTAGCTATACGTGCGTACCAAGGAACCATCTCAGATATTGCATGCAAGCTATCAAATGGAAAAACATCATTGATAGGAGTGGAGTCACCCTTAATGTGCTCTAGGCGACTCAAGTGGTCCACCACTAAATTTTGGGAACCACTCCTATCTTTGATTTCTAAATCAAATTCTTGCAGCAACAATATCCAACGTATTAACCTTGTTTGGACTCTTTTTTAGCTAACAAATATTTTAAAGTTGCATGGTCTGAGTATACTACCACCTTAGTACCAAGTAAGTAGGCTCGAAATTTATCCAGAGAAAAAATAATAGCCAGAAGCTCTTTTTCAGTGGTAGTATAATTATATTGAGTAGTGTCTAAGGTCTTAGAAGCATATGCAATTATATAAGGGTCCTTACCTTTGCGCTGAGCCAGCGCCGCTCCTACTGCATAGTTGGAGGTGTTACACATTATCTCAAACAGCTGACTCAAGTCGGGCCCTCTCACAATAGGAGCTTGAGTCAAGGCAATCTTCAACTTATCAAACGCTTCCATGCAGTCCTCACTCAGCTCGAATTCAACGTCCTTCTGCAGCAGTCGGGATAAAGGAAATTCTACCTTACTGAAGTCCTTGATAAATCGGCGGTAGAAACCTGCATGACCAAGAAACGAACGGACTTTCCTCACGGAGGAGGGGTAAGGTAAACCAGAAATCACATCTACCTTTGCTGGATCAACTGAAATACCAGTATTAGAAACAACATGTCCTAGAATAATACCTTGTTTTACCATAAAATGATATTTTTCAAAATTTAATACAAGGTTTGAACTAACACACCTTTCTAATACTCTAGCTAAACTATCCAAGCAAAGGACGAATGAATCACCATACACACTAAAGTCATCCATAAAAACTTCCATATAGCTCTCAAGAAGATCTGAGAAAATACTCATCATGCATCTTTGAAACGTAGCCGATGCATTACATAAGCCAAAAGGCATCCTCTTGTATGCATACATTCCAAAGGGACATGTAAAAGTAGTTTTCTCCTGATCTTCAGGAGCTATATGAATTTGAAAATAGCCAGTGTAACCATCTAGAAAACAGTAGTGTGATTTACCTAACAGGCGATCAAGCATTTGATCGATGAACGGTAACGGGTAGTGATACTTGCAAGTAGCCTGGTTGAGGTGCCTATAATTAATGTACACCCTCTAGGAGTTCTACACTCTAGTTGCCATGAGTTTCCCATGCTCATTCTTCACTGTTGTAACGCCAGACTTCTTTGGTACCATATGTACTGGGCTAACCCATTCACTATCCGAGATGGGATAGATGATGTCAGCTTCAAGTAGTCTGGTCACTTCCTTCTTGACAACTTCTAAGATGGTGGGGTTCAATCGCCTTTGAGGTTGATGGATAGGCCTTGCTCCCTCTTCTAAAAATATGCAGTGCTCACAGACTTGAGGGCTGATGCCTACTATATCCGCCGTTCTGAGGGTTATCTGAAACTGTTGGTCCATCTCGGACGAGATCTTCTATGCTGGTCGAAGATGACGTGCCGGCTTGTAGGCGGTGGCCAGAGCTGTCGTGTCCAACTTGTTGAACTGGCGATGCTACTGATCCTTTGTCACCGGAGGGTGGTGGTACCTGCAAGGGACTCCGATGCTTAAGTTAGCAAGGGTATTAAGCAGGTTTTTAGTAGAATCAAAGTATGAGTTATACCTAGGTGCACCAGTGTATTTATAATGCTGAGGAATGACCTTTCTGGAGATAAGATAGTTATCTTATCTTATCTTATATTTGAGTGAAGTCATCTTATCTTCAAGGGAACCGCCCTTATCTCTATAGGCTTGTGCTGCCTTTGGATTTCGGTCGTGTTCCTTTGTTTGGCCCCTTATTGGGCTTTTCAGGTGATTTGGCCGAGCTCTTTGAGAAGAGGTCGGGTAGTCCTGACCTAAAGAGGTCGGTCGACTTGTCGTAAAACATCCCGGGTCGGACAGCTCGACCCAAGGTATGAACAGTGTCCCTGCTCGAGTGTGGTCTTCCTTTTGAGGTTGAGTCCTTAGTTTTAGGACTTCGATCCTTCTCTGGTGAAGCCGAACTCGAGCATTTTGTTGACTTCTTCTTTGTAGAGTTTCCCTTTGAATGCGGAACGTTTTCTTTAATTTTTTTGAAACAGGCATTCCTTTATTCTTTTGAAATGCACGTCTCTCTTCCTTAGGAACGTGCGAGGGTTTAATAACCCATTAATTCTTTCCTTTGCTATTTTTTCCCCTTTCTTCATTTTAAATTTAGTTTTTTCAAAGGTTTGGCTTCCGTTTCTTCTTCTCCTTTGCTCACTATAACTCCAGTCTTCTTCGTTTTTCTGTCTTTGCCTGAGCCCTTTTTTCACGCTTCTTTTCGTGGTGTCATTGGTGGTTACTAGGGCTTTCCTTGTTCGAAAGGCTTTTCTGGATTTTGCCTCTTCGCCTTCAACTTTTTCGGCGCTTCCTCCTTTTTCAGGTTGGTTCTTCTTTCTTTGACTTCTTTCGTTGTTCTTCCTTTATGCTTGCATTGTTCTATTCTTGGTAAAGTTTTGATCTGGCTTAACTTTGTGTTGGAAAGTTTGAACCTTTTTATATCGTCGTGCGTTTGCTTGTTACTGCTTTGGGAGTATCTTTTAGTTTTGAAATGGTCCTTTTAGGGCTTCTACGTGCCGTTTTATTTGTTTTCTTGTTTGTGCTCCTCTTCTATGGACTGCATGTTATTACTGAGGCTTATGAACCTGTTTTCTTCCTCAATAGATTGCTCCTTTGATGACTTTCGTCATGTTGGTAGTTTTGCTGATGAACTTCGTAGAAAATAACTCTTTTTCTGGTGGCTTATTTTGATTTTCTTCATGTCATTGCTTGTTTAGAAGAGATTATTTTTCTTCGCTAAGAGTTTTTGTTAGGGTGTAGCCTTGTAGGCTCTTTTCTGAGTCCTTACTCTATCCCTGCCTCCAAAGGATGCCCCTAGACCTTGGTGTATGTCTTGGGGTTTTCCTTTTACTGTTTGCATTGCTCTGAGTCATATTTGTCCGAGTTGTTTTGATTTTGCCCGAGCTGTTTTAGTTAGTAATCCATTTTCTTTTTCTTGTTGTAGGACTAGTTGGCCATGTCTTCTCACAAAAATATTGTTGAGACGTCTTCTAGGTTTCCTGAGGGGATGTCTGACTGGTTGGACTCCCTTGTGTTGCTGTGTGTTTCTCTAGCTAACTCTAAATTCTGTGCGGAGCTTAGTAAACATCATCGAATCTATAGTAGTAGAGATCAAGAGAACAACTATGAATTGGTAGCACCTGATTCTGATGAAAGGGTTTGCTTCCCTGTTCCGACCTAGGGGTAGCATCCCTTTTTTTATGCATACGACTTCTTTTTTATCCAGATGAACATCACCCTTCCTTTCACTCCTTTTGAGACCGACCTGTTGTGGTCGTGTAACGTAGCTCCATCTCAGCTTCATCCGAACTCATGGGGATTTATCAAAATTTTTCAATTGGTTTGTCAAGAATTTGATGTCAAACCTTCTCAAACTCTCTTTCTGTACCTCTTTGTGTTGACTAAGCCTGAGACTACCAAAAAGAAAGCTTCTTGGATTTCTTTTAGGTCTGCCCAGGGACACAAAGTTTTTTCCATGTATGATGAGTCTTTCAGGGATTTTAAGAATTACTTTTTAAGATCTGAGCTGTTAAAGGAGCTCGTCTTTTCTTTTTGGATGAGAATGGCGAGCCCAGCTTTCCCTTAGAATGGTAGAGGAATGTAGTGGTTTCTAGGTATACCTGGGAGATGTTGGATGAAGTTGAGCAAGATTTTGTAACTATATTGGAAGAAAACTGGGGGCAACCTTCCAATCTTGATACTAAGAAATTTTTAGGAAATCCTTTACTTCTCCGAACTGAGTTGGGTAGGGTCGACTTCCTTGATATTTGTCATATTTGTTTATTTTGTCGAGTTCATTATTCTTTCTTTCTGGTTGATGACTTGGTTTTCTTTGTGTATTTTCAGAGATGGTTAAAAATAATGACTTCATGAGGGCCTTTAAGAAGGCGAGGAAGGCTATAGCTGCCCAAAACATCCCCGCCAAAGTGGCTGGGGAAGGATCCTCTCATGCTCTGCCAAATCAGCCAGTACCGAGCTCTCCAGGACTGAGGAGGATGATTCTTACCCCTCGGGTTCGTGTGATCGATCCTCCCCAGACTTCTACCGCTACCTCTTCTCCTACTGCCGTTCCTCCTCCAAAGAGACAAAGAACTGTTGAGCCCTTCAATATGGATGCCCCCGACTTTAATGCTGTCGGGTTTGTTGATCAACAGATTGCTCCTTATGGTGTTATTCCTACTGACGTTGTCTCTCTTCTTCGTCATTTAGATTTCACTATTCGGAGCAGCATTAAAATGGCACATATGGGAGCAGCTTTATATCGAACTGCCCAGGATCTTCCTATCCACACAACAAAGGCCTTTATGGAGGAGGCCAAATCAGAGTTTGATCGGATGAAGGGTTTGAAGGAAGAGCTTAAGGCAAAAGTGGCTAAGTTGGAGAAAGAGTAGGAGGGGGAGAAGACTCGGGCTATTATTTTGGCGGCTTCTGCCAAGTTTTCTGAAGACATGGCGTTGAAGCATAAGGAGAATTATGTCATGACTTATAGGGAGATGATGGGTCTTAGGGAGGATTTGGAGTCTGCCCGAGCTGATTACGCTGAGCTCCAGGGTCATCTTGTAGGCAGTGTAAATCCTGCTTATGAGAATTTGAAGGATCAAGTTTGAGTTCTTGCGCCCGAGCTTGACCTCACTCTTTTTAGCCTGGACAACATTGTAAAAGATGGTAAGATCGTCGCAGATGACCTTGATGATGATGATGATGTCGACCTCCTCTTGTGCCTTCTACCAAAATCTCTGTTGCCCCGTCTCCTTCAACTCTGGCAACTGAAGTCGGCCAACCTGAGTCTGATCCCGATGTCCAGATACTGAATCGGGATGATGGGATGGTGGATGCGGTACCTCTTCAGACTCGTCCTCCTTCACCTCGGGATGCAGCTACTGGGAAGTCCGTGGATCCTCTCTAATTATTTCAGATACATTTGTGTATAGCCCGGCCTGTGGGCTTTGAACTCTTTTATTTTGTAGTTTTGTGGTTTCTGACTGTAGATACTTTTAGTTGCTTTTCTGTTAGCAACTTTGTTTTTGGGAAAAACAAAGTAGTTTCTCAGACTTTTGGGGTTGACTTCAGGTGGCCTCTTGAGTTTTGTTATGATAACAACCTTGTTTCTTTTTGTGATATGCTTTGTCTGCCTCTTTCTGAAAACTTAGGGAATCTTGAGGGTGTCGGAGCCTTGTTGTCCAATCTCTTTTGATTGCCTTTTGTATTTTCGTTGGTCTGACTTCTTCTTGTCGGTCCGTGTTGTAGCTTTAATTTGCTCGGGCCGACTTCTTCATGTCGGCCTCTTTTAAGTTATTTCTAGTAATTCATTTTTAGTTGGAACTTGCCAGGTCTCTTTTTATGGATTACTTTTTATAATCTTGTGGTTTTGTTGGGCTGACTTTGTTATGTCTGTCCTTTCTAAGTTATTTCTGGTAATCTATTTTTTTGGGCCTTGGTCAGGTCTTTTTTATGGATTACTTTTTATAACTTTTTGTTTTGGACCGACTTCATCACGTCGGTCCTTCTAAGTTATTTCTAGTAATCCTCTTTTTTTGACCTTTGTCAGGTCTCTTTTAGGGATTACTTTTTATAACTTTTTTGTTTTGGGGCTGACTTCATCACGTCGGTCCCTACTAAGTTATTTCTAGTAATCCTCTTTTTTGGACCTTTGTTAGGTCTCCTTTAGGGATTACTTTTTATAACTCCTTTTTTTTTGTTTTGGGCCGACTTCATCACGTCGGTCCCTTCTAAGTTATTTCTAGTAATCCTCTTTTTTAGGGCTGGCCAGGCCTCTTTCTAGGGATTTACTTTTTATAACTTTGGTTATTGTGGTCGACTGGTCCGACTTCTTTACGTCGGCCTGTCTTTAAGTTATTTTTATCAACCCATTTTTATTAAGACCTCGTCAGGTCCTTTCCATGGATCACTTTCGATAACTTCTTGCATTATTCTATTTTTGTCGCCTTTTCAACTTTGCCGATTTCGTAGAAATTGGGTTTGATCCCTGTTTGGTCGACCTTTTGATGAATCTGGTTTTCATCTTCGTTGGTCTTTATCATGATCGAGCAGTGAATTTGATTTTTAGTTTTTGCTGATCTGTAGCTTTATAATCGGGCAATAAATTTTTGTGTTTCAGACTAATGGTATTGAGGATTTGTAGAAAATATAAGAACTTTATTTAAAATAAAGAAAATGCAAATATATACATGTGGGTATTCTAAGTCAGTCGGTTCATGGATCTTGGCTTGGTGCCTCGTTAAAAAACCTTTTTCAGGAAAAAGAGTGCACCTCATCCTAAGAACTTTTATTACCTCCTAACTGTTAAACCTTCTTAAGTTATAGGCGTGCCATGACCTTGGAAGCTCTCGCCCTTCGAGTTCGGTCAGCCTGTAGTATCACTTTCCGAGCACTTCTACGACTCGGTAGGGTCCTTTCCAGTTTGCTGCCAGCTTTTCTTCTCCAGGTTGACTTGTTCCGATATCATTCGGATTAAGACGAGATCGTTCTCGGCAAAACCTCGCTGTACTACTTTTTGGTTATATCTTGAGGCCATCCGACATTTTAATGCCTCTTCCTTGATCCGAGCTCTTTCTCGAATTTCTGGAAGTAGGTTGAGTTCCTCCTTCTGAAGTAGGGAATTGGCCTCTTCATTATAGTGGATTACTCTGGGTGATTCTTCTTCGACCTCCACTGGGATTATTGCTTCCATTCCGTAAGCTAATCAGAAAGGTGATTCCTTTGTGGTAGAGTGTGGAGTTGTCTGATATGCCCATAGGACTTGCGGGAGTTCTTCAGCCCAGGCTCCCTTTGTATCCTGTAATCTCCATTTTAGCCCGGCTAATATAACTGTATTGGCGGCTTCTGCCTGTTCGTTAGCCTGGGGATGTTCTACGGATGTAAATTGGTGCTTTATTTTCAAGTCGGCCACCAATTTTCTGAGGCTTGCATCTGTGAATTGAGTGTCATTATCTGTGGTGATGGAGTATGGGACCCCAAACCTTGTGACAATGTTTCTATATAGGAATTTTTGACTTCTTTGAGCAGTGGTATTGGCTAGGGGCTCTGCTTCAATCCATTTTGTAAAGTAATCTACCTCGACGATGAGGAACTTGACCTGTCCTGATCCCTGAGGGAATGGCCTGAGGAGGTCGAGTCTCCATTTTGCGAATGGCCAGGGTGAGGTTACATTGATGAGCTCCTCTGGTGGGGCTATGTGAAAATTAGCATGTTTCTGACATGGCGAACATGTCTTTACAAATTCCCTTGCTTCTTTTTGCAAAGTTGGCCAATAGAATCTGGCCCGGAGCACTTTTTTGGTGAGGGCTTGTGTTCCAAGATGGTTGCCATAGATGCCACTGTGTACTTCTTCTAAAACTTCTTTTGTGTTGGAAGTCGGTACGCATTTTAACAGTAGTGTTAAAATCCCTCTCTTGTATAGAGTATTATTTATGATAGTGTAGTATTGTGCTTCCCGTTTTAACCTCTTTACCTCCTTCTTATCTATAGGGAGTGTTTCTGTTTTGAGGTAATTAATTATGGGAGTCATCCATCCCTGATCCAGACCTGTTATGGCTAGGACCTTTTCTTCTTCCGAGATTGACGGGTTCTGCAGCATCTCTTGGATGAGGCTTCTATTGTTGCCCCCTGTTTTGGTGATGGCTAATTTTGAGAGAGCATCAGCTCGAGCATTCTGTTCTCGGGGTATGAGGTGGACCTCATATTCCCCAAGTTGTCCGAGCTGTTCCTTGGTTTTGTCCAAGTACTTTTTCATGGTAAGATCCTTGGCTTGGTAACTCCCTGCTATTTGTAAGGTGACTACCTGTGAGTCACTGAAGATGATAAACTTTTGAGCTCCAACCTCCTTAGCCAGCTTCAAACCAGCTAGTAGTGCCTCATACTCAGCTTGGTTGTTTGAGGCAGGGAACCCGAATTTGAGGGAAAGTTTGATTTGGGTTCCCTGGTCGCTTTCAATTATCACGCCCGTGCCACTTCCGGTTTTGTTTGAGGAACCGTCTACTTAGAAATTCCACTCTGTAGGTATTTCTGGGGTGTCCGTAAGCTCTGCAATAAAGTCTGCCAGATATTGTAAGATTCTTCCTGATAAGTCAGTTTTCTGCAGAATGCTTTTTATGGGCTTGTTGGTCCGAATCTTGATGATGTGGGCTTGGAAATATGGGCGGAGTGATGGCAGGGATTTATACCGGTTCGGAATTCCACAAAATAAATCCTTTGTTAATATAGTCCAAACCAATAGACAATCCTCGCAATCAAATTAAGATTTATGGTTTTGTGTCACGAATAACGAACCCCAATGAAATTTTACCGAAGTATTTGGATTCCGGGTCGTCTCCGTAGGATACAGTAAAGTGCTCAATTATTGGCTATAAAAGGGGTAAGGGGGTTTTTGGTTCATAAGAGGGCAAGAAAAGTAAATTAAGCAAGTAAGTAAAGAAAACAAGATAAAGAACTCTTGGCTAAGACTTAGGTAACTGTGATCACCATCCTTGTCAACAAACCAAATATTGATAATCATGAGAGGCCAACCCATTAAGTCTACTTTCCAAATGCTTTAAGTATGTAATGTCTACTCCTAAGCTTGAAGTACATCAAATAGATTTGATCACATCAACCCTTAAGTCCCAACCTACCTACTAATTAACTTAGTAGAGGGTTAGCGTCAATGGGTATCACATTGATCACCTAGGGATCCATTATATCCAATATCTCAAGTTTACCCAATTCCCTTGGCTTAGACCAAGAGTCAACAAAACTACTCAAAAACTAAAGAGAACATTTCATCAAACACATAGAGTGCAATTGAAATAAACACCATAAATTGCAAGAATAATAAAATCTACCAACTACTTATTGCAAGGAGAGTAAGATCACAACTCAATTCATCAATAAAAAGAAACATTAACATCAAATTGCATTAAATGTAGATCAAATCCAACATGAGTTCATCATCATAAAAGAGAGCAAAATGAGAAATTAACATCACAAATAAGAGAATCAAGATGTAAAAATGAGAAATTATAAAAGAAACAAGATGAGATCAAGGAATTAAACATGGATCTATGACAATCTAATCTAATCCTAATCTAATTCTAGAGAGAAGAGGGAGCTTCTCTCTCTAGAAAACTAACTAAAGGCTCATGTTGGCTAAACTAATTGCTCCCCATTTGCTTGGACTTCAATTCTGCATGAAATACACTCAGAAACAAGTTGGATTCGGGCCTGGGCAGCTCAGAAATCGCCCCCAGCGTTTTGCCTTTAAGTGGGCCACATGAGATTATTGGCGCGTGCGTGTCATGTGCGCGTGCGCGTCGATTGGTAAATTCTTCATCCGTGCGGACGCGGCATGTTCGCGTGCGCGTCTCTATGTAAAACCACTTTTGCACGTGCGCGCCTTGTACGCGTGCGCGTCCATTGGTGCATTCCCAATCTTTGTTTCTTCATGCATTCTCCACTTTGCATGCTTTCCTCCTCATTTCTTCCATCCAATTTAAGGGCCTAAAAAGCATGTTTTTACACTTAAGCACAATTCAAGAGAGAATTACAAAACCATGCTATTTCATTGAATAAATTTGGAAAAAGGTGGTAAAATCCCCTAAAATAAGCACAAGATAAATTACAAAATCGGGGTTTATCAAATCTCCCCACACTTAAACTAAGCATGTCCTCATGCTAAAATCAAGAAAGAAGCAAAGGGTATTAACATTTATTCAATGCAACTAACTAAATGCAATCTATTTATATGCAACCTATTTACATGATGCAATGGCTTAGTCAAAATAAATCAATCTCCAAGAATACACATGCAATCATAAGTGCTAAGGTATTAGCAATCAAAGCAAACCACAACTGGATTGAATCATTGAAAGATCTTAAAAACTTGCAAGAAAAGATGAGCATGGGTGGAAACATATAATTGAGCGATCGAACCCTTGCCGGATATGTAACCGCTCTATGCACTCAAGTATATGGGGTTGATTCACTCAATTCTCCCCTAATCATGCTTTCCAAGACTTGTTTTCATCTAACAATCAACAATTACTTTATGCATGCATACAAATATCATGAGGACTTTTCATAGGTTGTAACGTGGCTAGGGTCAAGGTTGGATGCATATGGTCAAGTGAGCTTGAAATTCGAATCTTTGATTAACTTAAACTTCCCACCTAACCTATGACAACCTAAACAATTCTAAACAAACCTAGCTATCCATTCTTCACTTTTTCACACACTCATGTATTCTTTTTAGATTCTCACACATATGCATTGAATTTATGAAACCATAAACTTTGGGACATTTTGTTCCCTTTTTGTTGCAATTTTTTTTTCATAAGCTAAAATATATACAAGAACATCAATGCATATGGGTTACACATGATTAATACATGAGTATGTACCCAATTTCTAAAAATTTTCAACTAAAACACAAATACACTTTTATTTCTACCTAATGTACCCAACTTTCCCAAAATCAAATGATAAACACTCGCACTAGCCTAAGCTAATCAAAGATCCAAACAAGGGACATTTATTATTTTTCACTTAAGCTTGTAATGTGCTACAATTATGAACAAATGGGTTAAGCATAGGCTCAAGATTGGTTAACAATGGAAGATAAAAGGTTATCTATTTGGGTAAGTGAGCTATTTGAACAATGGCCTCAATCATATAAATGTATGTATACACAAAATAATGGACATAGAGAATCAAACAAATCAAAGATTACACTCATAGGAAGAGAATAATGCACACAAGAATGAAAGTAAGTGGTTATATGTGATGTAACTACACAATTAGGCTCAAATATCACATGCTTGTGTTCTTTGCTCAAAACATGATCCACAAGTGTAGAATTCAAGCAAGTTCTAAAAAAAAAATTTCAACCAATTGGGGTGGTGCCCTAAAAATGAATTTCTTGGAAATTTTCATCATATTGACTAGACTTATTCCAATGCAATGTTGTGATTTAGAAAATTTTTAAAATTTTCTTAGTTTATCCCTTTTTCTATTAAAACACAATTCTTATATAAAAAGGGTTAACAAGATTTTTAACAATCCAAAACATTTTTCTAATCACAATCAAAGCCAAAATGCAAAATATATATATATATTTTAACAATCCAAAACATTTTCCTAATCACAATCAAAGCCAAAATGCAATATATATATATATATATATATATATATATATATATATATATATATATATATATATAATAAAAGTAAATAAAAGTGTGCATCAACCAAGATAAGGGTATCCACAATAGTAAATATGTATAGAAATCCCAAAATGATCTAAAACATAAAGTGCAAAATAACTAAAGTAGCAGAAAATAGAAATAGATGTCTGAAAGTTCACCACATGAATGCAAACACCGGTCACGAACGGTGACCTCCCCACACTTTAGAATCAAGCATTGTCCTTGATTCTACTGCTGAAGCTCGGGATGTGGGTCAATAATCGCGCCAGGCTGTGGCTCAGGCTCAGGCTGTGGGACTGGGATTGGCTGTGGCTTTCGTGGTGGAACTGGCTGTGGCTCTGGTGGTGGAACTGGCTATGGCTGTGGATCCTCAGGAGGGTGCTGGCCCTCAGTGGGGACCTGTGTCTCTGGAGGTGCATCCTGATGAGTCGGCTTCTCGTCATGCTCCTCACCATGCTCCTCCTCTTGATCCTACTTATCGGAGGCGGGAGAGTCTGGTAGTGGAGGTAGCTCGATGCCCTGTGATACAAACACCTGGTCGATGTGGTCGAGACGTCGCATGACACAACGTTCGAGGCGCTCTAACTAAGATTTGCAAGGTGACCATAGCTTGCTTCATACCAACAATCTCCGTGGGATTCGACCCTTACTCATGTAAGGTATTACTTGGATGACCCAGTGCACTTGCTGGTTAGTTGTATCGAAGTTGTGAACCGTGGTATTGGCACCATGTTCTTGGCGCCATTGCCAGGGAAAGAAAGAGCCATGAATTTTATATAATCAAAGTGTAATCACGATTGCGCGTACCAAGTTGCTCACGTTGCCAGGGATTGTTTGAGCCTGGACATCACAATTTCGTGCACTAAGTTTTTGGCGCCGTTGCCGGGGATTGTTCGAGTTTGGACAACTGACGGTTCATCTTGTTGCTCAGATTAGGTAATTTTCTTTTTATTTTATTTTCAAAGAAAAATTTTCAAAAATATTTCTAAAATTTTCTCATCTGTTTTCGAAAATAACACAAAAATGTTTTCAAAAATTTTATTCAAAATTTTTAAGAATGAATTCTAGTGTTTCATGAAGCATGTGAAGCCTGGCTGGCTGTAAAAGCCATGTCTAAATTCTTTTGGACTGAGGCTTCCAACCATCAGCTGTTACACGACTGTAGGGTATGTCATGCGTGTCATGTCTGAATTACATGCTGAAGCTTGGCTGGCCATTGGCCATGTCTAGTGTTTTGGACCGGAGCTTTCATTGAAAGCTTGGCTGGCGAGTGAGCCATGTCTAATTCCTGGACTGAAGCTTTAGACTAAGAATGCTAGATTCCTGGAATTCATATTAAAAATTTTGGAATCCTTATTTTTGTTTTTCAATTAATTTTTCGAAAAAAATACAAAAAAATTAAAAAAATCATAAAAATCAAAAACATTTTTTGTGTTTCTTGTTTGAGTCTTGAGTCATGTTATAAGTTTGGTGTCACTTGCATATGCATCTTGCATTTTTTCGAAAATATCATGCATTCATAGTGTTCTTCATGATCTTCAAGTTGTTCTTGGTAAGTGTTCTTGTTTGATCTTGATGATTTTTTGTTTTGTGTCTTTTCATGTTTATCATATGCATTCTTGAATTCTTAGTGTCTAAGCATTAAAGAATTCTAAGTTTGCATGTTTGCATTAAAAAATTTTCAAAATTGTGTCTATGATGTTCATCTTGACATCCAAAGTGTTCTTGGTGTTCATCTTGACATTCATAGCATTCTTGCATGCATCACATGTTTTGATCTAAAATTCTCATGCATTGCATCATTTTTCTTGTTTTTCTCTCTTTTCATTAAAAATTCAAAAATCAAAAAAATATCTTTCCCTTTTTCTCTCTCATCAAATTCGAAAATTTGAGTTGACTTTTTCAAAATCTTTTTAAAATCAAGTTGTTTCTTATGAGTCAAATCAAATTTTCAATTTGAAAATCTTATCTTTTTCAAAATCTTTTTCAAAAATCAAATCTTTTTCAAAATTCTTAGTTATTTTCGAAAATTCCAAAAATATTTTTCAAAAATCTTTTTCTTATTTTTATACCAAATTTTCGAAAATAACCATAACAATTAATGTTTTGATTCAAAAATTTCAAGTTTGTTACTTGCTTGTTAAGAAAGATTCAAACTTTGAGTTCTAGAATCATATCTTGTGATTTCTTATGAATCAAGTCATTAATTGTGATTTTAAAAATCAAATCTTTTTTTTCAAAAACTAATTTCTATCATATCTTTTCAAAAATATCTTCTCATCTTATCATTTTCAAAAATCTAATTTCAAAATATCTTTTCCAACTTCCTAACTTCTTATCTTTTCAAAATTTGTTTCAACTAACTAACTAACTTTTTGTTTGTTTCTTAACTTTTTCAAAACTACCTAACTAACTCTCTCTCTCTCTAATTTTCGAAAATATCTTCCCACTTTGGTCCATGATGAAAAAAAAAAGGAAATTGATGTGAATTGTAAATAAAATATATTTTTATTTTATTTTATTTAATTAAAAACAACCGAATAAGTAAAAAAAGATATAAGATGAAATAAAATAATTAGAATCTAAAATATAAATTTTGAAAACTAAGAGAAAAAGGAAAATTAAATTCTAAAACTAAAATAATTACTTAATTAAGAAGATTTAAAAAACTTTGGATTTGAGTTTTTGAAAGGGACTTTGAATATTGAAATTTCAAAACTAAAATAAGATAGAACAAAAATTTCTAAAATAAAAATCTGAATTTTTAAATGAGATTTTCAAAAATTCAATTAAATAACTATGAAAGATATTTTTGAATTCAATGAGGAAAGAGAAAAACAATCAAATGACACCAAACTTAAAATTTTTAGATCAAAACAAAGAAAATAAACAGGAAAACTTTGAAAATCAAGATGAACACTGGGAGCAGCTTTTGAAAAATTTTTAAGAAAATAGAAACACAAAGGACACAAAACTTAAAAATTTTTATACTCTGAGCACTAATAATTCGAAAAAAAATGGAAGAAAAATAAACTTATGCAATTGACACCAAACTTAAAACATGAAACTAAACTCAAACAGAAGAATAAATTATGAAGTTATTGGTTTTGAAAATTTTCCAAAATAATTTAGAAAAATAAAATAAGGATTTTAAAATTTTAACCAAAAACAATAATAGAAGACTCTAAACCAAAAAGAAAAATTTTTCCTAATCTAAGCAACAAAATAAACTGTTAGTTGTCCAAACTCGAACAATCCCCGGCAACGGCGCCAAAAACTTGCTGCACGAAATCACAATCACACTTTTGTAATTTCGCACAACTAACCAGCAAGTGCACTGGGTCGTCCAAGTAATACCTTATGTGATTAAGGGTCGATCCCACGGAGATTGTCGGCTTGAAGCAAGCTATGGTTATCTTGTAACTCTTAGTCAGGATATCAATAACAATTCTTAGTTTTAATTAGAATGAGTAAAAGAACATAAATTAAATAATACTTGTTATGCAGTAATGGAGAACAGGTTGAAGTTTTGGAGATGCTCTATCTTCTGAATCTCTGCTTTCATACTGTCTTCTTCTTCACGCACGCAAGGCTCCTTCCATGGCAAGCTGTATGTTGGGGGATCACCGTTGTCAATGGCTACCGTCCGTCCTCTCAGTCCAAATGGTCCAAATGCACTGTCACCGCACGGTTAATCATCTATCAGTTCTCACTCATGTTAGAATAGGATCCAGTGATCTTTTTGCGTCTGTCACTACGCCCAACACTCGCGAGTTTGAACCTCATCACAGTCATCCTTTCCCGGATCCGACTCCGAATATCACAGACAAGGTTTAGACTTTTCGGATCTCAAGGATGCTGCCAATTGATTCTAGCTTATACCACGAAGACTCCGATTTCATAGATTCGAATGCTCTGTTATTAGGAGAGGCACTCAAACTCGTGAATCAGGAACCAAAGAGATACACACTTAATCTAAGATAGAACGGAAGTGGTTGTCTGACACGTGTTCATAGGTTAAGAATAGTGATGAGTGTCACGGATCATTACATTCATCATGTTGAAATGTGAGTGAATATCTTAGAATAGAAACAAGCGTGATTGAATGGAAAACAGTAGTAATTGCATTAATCTATCGAGACACAATAGAGCTCCTCACCCCCAACTATGGAGTTTAGAGACTCATGCCGTAGAAGATACAAAATTCAGATGTAAAAATGTCATGAGGTACAAAATAAATCACTAAAAGTGGTTTTTATAATGAACTAGTAACCTAGGTTTATAGAAAATGAGTAAGCTAAGATAGATAGTGCAGAAATCCACTTCCGGGGCCCACCTGGTGTGTGCTTGGGATGAGCATTGAAGCTTTCACATGTAGAGACTTTTCTTGGAGTTAAACGCCAGCTTTGGTGCCAGTTTGGGAGTTTAACTCCAGCTTTTATGCCAGTTCTGGCATTTAACGCCAGAAAAGGGTAGAAAGTTTGTGTTTAAACGCCAGTTTGCGTTATCAAAACTCGAGTCAAGTATGAACTATTATATATTGATGGAAAGCTCAGGATGTCTACTTTCTAACGCAATTGAGAGCGCGCCAATTGGGCTTCTGTAGCTCTAGAAAATCCACTTCGAGTGCAGGGAGGTCAGAATCCAACAGCATTTGCAGTCCTTTTTTAGCCTCTGAATCAGATTTTTGCTCAGGTCCCTCAATTTCAGCCAGAATTTACCTGAAATTACAGAAAAACACACAAACTCATAGTAAAATCTAGAAATGTGATTTTTGAATAAAAACTAATAAAAATATAATAAAAAGTGACTAAAACATACTAAAAATTATGTAAAAACAATGTCAAAAAAGGTATAAATTATCTGCTCATCAATTATTTTCTAACTTTACCCATTCTGAAAATACTTCTCCACCAGCTTATTCCATGTTTTCAAGCCTAAATTGGGCTGAGTATCCAACCACTCTTTGCTTGGCCTTTTACAGTGAATGGAAAGAGCAATAGCCTATAGACATCCTGGTCTACTCCGCTAGCTCTTACTGTGTCAGCTATCTGCGAGAATTCAGCAAGGAATTCTGTGGGCTCTTCTTGTGAAAGTCCCTGAAACTGGCAGTTTTGCTGCACTAGAGTTATTAACTTTGGGTTGAGCTCAAAATGAGCTACTCAAATAGGAGGTATACTACTGTTGCTTCCATAGAAGTTGGGAGTGGGGGCTGCATAAGACCCCAAGGTTCCTCTTGGTTGTGCCTCTCCCTCTAGATCTATAGTGCACTCTTCTTGTTCCTGCATACACAGACAAGAGACAAATAAAAGTGGGAGTCTCTATGTCAGAGTATAGAGAGCTCCCAATGAGATACCCAAAAAGTAACAAGAAATAAAATAAAAATATTTTTTTTGAAATATCAAAAATAACAAAAAAATGGAAAAGAATTAACTAGAAATTTTGAAAATTAAAATGAAAAATTCTATTAATGATTTTTGAAATTCAAAATTGAAAGAAAGAAAGACCAATGAAACACCAAACTTAAAATTAAAATAAGATAAAAAAAACAATTAATTAAAAAGATTTGAAAATGAGATAAAAGATTTGATTTTGAAAATTTGAAATTTAAAAAGAGTCAATCAAAGATTTGAAAAATTAAATTTGAAAAGAAAAAGTCAAACAAGATAAGATAATATTTTAAAATTAAGACAGAAGATTTGATTTTAAAAAGAGAAAAGAAAGAATTTTTTTTCGAAAATAAACAGAGAATTAGGTTAAGGAATTTCGAAAAAGATGAGAGAGAAAGAGGGTAGAAGATTTTCGAAAAAGAGGAAAGAGAAAGTAGTTAGGAGGTTTTGAAAAAGAGGAAAGAGGAAAGAATTAAAGAGACACCAAACTTTTAAAATTAAAATAAGATAAAATAAGTAACTAACTAACTAACAAGATTTGAAAATAGAATAAAAGATTTGATTTTGAAAATTTGAAATTAAAAAGAGAAGTTAAAAGAAGATCTTGAAATTTAAATTTGGAAAGAAAAAGTCAAACACAGATTAGGAAAGATAACATTTGAAAGATTTGAAAAGATTTGATTTTAAAAATTGAAAATTGAATTTTGAAAATTTTGAAATTTGAAATTTGAAATTTGAAATTTGAAATTTGAAAACTGAATTTTAAAACTTGAATTTTGAAATTTTGAATTTCGAAATCTTGAAGTTTGAAAATTGAACTTGAATTAAGATAACATAAGAATTTGAAATTTGAATTCTAAAATTTAAATTTAAAACAAGATAAGATAAAATTTTGAATTTTAAAGGAAAAGATAAGACAAAGATTTGAAAAGATAACAAGAAAGTTTAAAATTTGAATTTTGAATTTTTGAATTTTGAAAAATTAAAAAGACAAACACTAAAAGACACCAAACCTAAAAATTTAGAAATCAATTGACTAGGATTTCAAAAATTTGGAAAGAAAAACACAAACAGACACCAAACTTAAAAATTTTAAGATCAAACAAAAGAAAATAACAAGAACAGTTTGAATACTATAAAGAACACTCAAGCAAGATTTTCAAAAAACTAAATGACACCAAAACTTAAAGATTTTAAAATCAAACAAGAAAAATTATCGAAAAAATTTCAAACATCAAGAAGGAAAACAAGAATAATTTCGAACATTCAAAGAAAAATATGAACACAAAAAGGGACACCAAACATAAAAACTGACACAAGACTCAAAGAAAAGAAAAGAAAAAGATGATTAAAGATAAAAAGTTTTTGAAAAGTTTTTTTTTTAAAAAGAAGAAAAATAAGAAACAGAATTAAAAGAGTAATAAAACCTTAACAATACTTAATCTAAGCAACAAGATAGTCTGGTAGTTTGTCAATCTGGAACAATCCTCAGCAACGGCGCCAAAAACTTGGTGCGCGAAGTTGATCTCCGCAAACTTCACACAGATGAACTGGTAAGTGCACCAGGTCATCCAAGTAATACCTCAGGTGAGTGAGGGTCGAATCCCATGGAGATTGTTGGATTGAGCAAGCAATGGCTATCTTGTAAATCTTAGCCAGGCAGACAGAAAAGATAGTGGTTGTGAAAAACGCATAAAAACAGAATAAGGAAAGAATTACTGAATTGGTGTGAAAACAGTGATAAGAAATCGGTTGAGGCTTCGGAGATGCTTCTTCTTTTTGAATCAACTTTTCTTATTGTCTACTCCAACAATGGATGAATCATTCCATGGCAAACTGTAAGTGATTAACGCCGAGGCTAGTGGTCATTAATCTCCTCTGCTTCATATCACATGCCGGTGCTAATGGTCATCCAATCTGAATGAGGGTGAAACTCTAGAAATTTAATCCTTGGTGATCCTACTCAAAATGCCACAAACAAGGTCGAATCTTCCGGATCGGAGAATGAAGCTTTATGATTCTAGTCTATACCACAAAAGCCCTAATCACCCCGTACCTCGGCTGAACAGATGTTCCCATGTCCCCAACAAAGTCGTGGATTAGCCGTCTAAGAGATGTATAATCAAGCTTGTGATTCAATGCTATCCTACTAGAGACTCGCAAGAACCCATGTAGAAAATGAGTCATACTCTCGTTCCACCCGGTTTCATTAGTTTGAAGAACGAAGATACATTTTAGAATGGAATCAAACATAGATTGAAATAGAAACAATAGGCCAAAGATTCATTGCTCCTACATTTTTGTAGGTTTATCATTAACCATCATAAAAATAATTACAAAATGTACCCCTTTTTTTTTTGAAAAATTTATTAAATAGATATTGACCCCTTTAACTATTGTTATGTACACTTTTTCCCTTTATCTTTTAGTTTCAGATTCAACGAAGAAGAGAGGTCTGCTAGGGTTTATAGAATCAATTTCAATCAATGCCATTTTCTCATCTTCTTCCTCTGCTCTATCTCTGGTTCGCCTACCCTCGCCGCCACAACACGCATCAGACGCCGTCGCTCCCTGCGTCTGCCGCTGCTCCCTGCGTCCGCCGCCCCTCCTCACGTTCTCGGAGGAACAAACTATCAGTATCACCACCCTGTTAAATTTCGCAGAGAAAGAACGAGAACCAGAGCGACCCTTGATGACACTGAAATAGGACAACTTTCCTCAACTCCACTTCTTGTTGAGGACGACAAACCCAGCAAGGTATGCTTTTTCCTCTGCCTTCTTTTCAGTTCGGTTTGATTCTTTTAGAATAGTCAAGATGATGAATTTTGAATCCTTAGGGTAGCTTTTCAGGCAATGATTTTTGCCCTGCTTCGAGTTTCCTTAGTGTTTTGATTCGAATTTTAGTTACCTATTTTTGACCAGGGAGCACATTCTGCTGCAACTACTATAACATTCATCACGTTGGTCCTAGCCAAAGGTTGCGGTATTTCACCTTCACTCCCAATCTCATTAGATTCATCAGTGATATTCTCCAAACCTGATTCAATAACACCATCCTGATTCTTAACCTTAGTTCCATTTGTAAAGAAGGCTGGTAGTGAATCCAGCCTCAACGAAGCCGGTTCAGGAGGTGGGACTCTAACATCCTGGTTAGATTCATCAAAGCCTCCATAAATGCCTAGAATGTTACCATTTTGGTTCTCAAAAGAATGGCTTCTGCCATTGGTGCCATGTTCATAAGAAATACTGCCCCCTTCTGGTTTACTAATATTGTCACTGTCTATGGAAGAAATTAGTTTCTTTCTTTCTGAAATCTGCAATTGATGAGTTGAGATTGGCCATGTAAACATTTGCTATGAAGCACAACATAAGCATAGTTACAGTAGCCTTCTAGATGAATAAACAAGCATATATAGTACTCTTGGTACATCCATACTAAATATATCTAGATACAATGAATTGTGAATGTACTGAGTTTTTAAGGTGACAGATATTTTGAAACGGATAGAGTAAATACAACACTACTTTAGGATAAAGCAGAATATACCTGTTGAAGTAGGTCCCTTTTCAAAGCAAGAACATTATTCCTCTTTTCAATAGTGGCATGCACCACGTCTTTTAATCCATCTTTATACTCATCTTTCCCAAAACTCTTGCAAGCTATTGGTCTTACTTTCTTACTCCTCCATAACACCCTCTTGCACCAACACAACCCCAACCTTTCAGAATGCCCAAAACATGAACCCTTTATGCCACAAACCAGAAACCGGGGAGAATGGTAAGGATGGCTAATTCACCTCCCAGGTTCCCAGTACTATTTGTGCCAAGTTGAACATAAAAACACATCATAAATAGTCAGAACTTTTAGCTTATTTAATAAGTTTTTTCTTTGATATATTTTAAGTCTCTTCTGCCTTATGAGTTTTTTATATTAGAAGAAATAGTGGGAGAAGAAAAACTGGTAAGAAAAAACAAATGAAGAATGGGTTATTTAACTGTAAATTTTTATAGTTATGTTTTCTGTGCTCCTATGAATGCACTTCATGCTCAATTTTATATTGGCAGCATGGTCATTTTTATTGTTATATTTTAATCTCTCTTGTCTATTCTCTCATTTCTGGATTTTTTTCCTGTAATGTTTCATGTATTCAGTCTTAATTGGAGCTTGATCATTATTTGTATGCCGGATAAAGGTGATGAATCAGGGCCAATCATTCTTCATCTGGATTCTTTGAGTCTTCAATCTAGCAGATCACTATTTGATAACATCAAAAGGTTAGGATGAAGTAGCACTTGATTTATTGTATACCATATATGTGACATATCTAGTTCATTTCTGATCTGGTTATTAGTTCTTAAACATATCACAGCTTCCATATCTTGTGACTTCACTACCATCCTATGTTACAAGTAGGTGTTTTTCTTATGTTCTTGTAATTTGTAAGCATATATGTAGATTAATGTAAAATTGACCTCACCATTATTTTATATTATTCATTCAACTTGGCCCAGTATTCTTAAAATGTATAGTTACAAACAATCTAGCTAAATCCATACGTATACTTATAGAGAAAATCATGTGTCACAAAATGGTCCTCTGACCTTGTATCTTAATGACATGATACAAGTTTGAAAACTTAAATGTTATGCAGATTTTACAGTTTGAATGAAAGGATTGAAATAATGAATAGTTATTAATTATCATAAGGCTTGTAATGTTGTTGTATTTAATGGCGCCACTGAACATGGTTTGTCCAAAATAGTTGTCATGTTGTTCCAAGTCATTAGCAATTAAGAACCCTACGATTCCAAACACAATACTTTTAATGAATAAATTTCCTTACATCCATGTTCTATGGATTTGAGTACCTCTCTCTCTGTAAATTTACCACCACTCTATACAAATTGCCAAAACCACTTCTATGTGCTGATGCAGTAGCTGGCACAGGAAAGTGCCTTTCACAATATATAAAGAGAAAATTAAACACCTCATCAATCAACTCAAAGAAAGCAGTGTGTTTAAAATAGGTTCATTTCAGCAGGAATGGCATATGCATATCTAATCTTGCGAGCAATCTATTTCTATGGATTGAGGTGGCAGCCAAGCAAACTTTGCAGGGTTCTCAAAGGGGAAACGATGTATTCTTTAGTGGTCGCGAGCGGCGGGGATTTTATGACATGGGATCAGAAATATAGATAGATTATAGATAGAGGATATATACTCTTTAATATTTTGTTGTCCTTTACACCCACCGCATGCATAGCTGGCATTGCCAATTGTTCTTATCTTTCTATTTTTACTCTTATATTTTCACCATTAGATTTTGGATTCACGCTTCTTCATTTCCCCTTAATACAATAAATGAAACTCGTGTCCAATTCCATGATTCCTAAGATTGACACTATTAGATTGATTTTAATTTTAAAAGATTGTGATTTGTGATGACTGGTACTCGGTGTTTGGTAATTTATATACAAACTTAAGTTTCATTTTGAATTGTGTATTGGTGTTTAGGAAGTTATGGGTCAGGAATTTTCTCATGAAGGGGTTAATAGCGAGCATACATCATATGATCAATATAAGCAGGAGGAAGAAAAACATGAGGAAGTTGACGTGGATTATATGGATGAGGATGACACAAATGTGGAACCAATGTTCGATTATCACGGCTTCGATGAAGGGTATAACATTGACTCACTCGAAGACATTGGGATGATTAAATTTTGGAACATCAGGGATGAAGATGTATGTCATTTTCACTTTTCTGATGTCGACATTGCATTTGAGTTCTACAATAGATATGCAAGTAAAAGAGGCTTTAGTGCTCGGAAGAATAGGACTAGGAAGAGTCATGCGGGCGCACTTAAGTTGAAGAATTTTGTATGTCATCATGAAGGATTTAGACCGCCAAATAATTACGGCATCGGAAACCTTAAGAGAAAACCTACACCCAAGACAAGGTGTGGCTGCAGTGCAATGATGGAGATTCGCGTAGATGCACCTAGTGGTCGTTAATTTTTTTCATATTTTTCAGATGAACACAATCATCCGCTTCTGGATCCTCGGTTGACTGGATTGTTCCCTGGGCATAGATTCATGTCCGAGGCTGATATTGGCCACATGGTTAACATGAAAAAGGGTGGGATTAGTGTTGGGCAGATATATCGGGCATTAGCAAATCAGGCAGGTGGCTACGAGTATCTCTCTTTCACGCAAAGGGACATGTACAATAAAATAGCAAAGCAGAGGTGCCAATTATCCGGTGATGCATATGCAGCTTTGAAGTATCTAGAAGATCAAGCAACAAATGACCCTTCTCTCTATTATAATCATCACATGGATGCCGATTGTACTTTGCGCAATTTATTCTGGTGCGATGGTCTCAATAGGGCAGACTACTCATTATTTGGCGACGTGCTGGCTTTTGATGCTACCTATAAGAGAAATAAATATATGTGTCCACTGGTGGTATTTTCTGGTATCAATCATCATAATCAAACAATTATCTTTGCTGCTGCTTTAATTTGCGATGAGAAAAAAGACACATATAGGTGGTTGCTACAACAACTGAAGGCGGCAATGAATTGGAAAGCACCTGTTTCGGTGATCACGGATGATGATCTATCAATGAAGTTCGCCATTGAGAAAGAGTTTCCTAATGCACATCATAGATTATGTGCATGGCATCTGATTCGCAATGCAACAAGTAACATTGGCAAGCCCCAGTTTACCTCCATGTTTAAAAAGTGTATGCTAGGCGACTATGAAATTGATGTATTTCGTCAAAAGTGGTTTGAAATGGTTGAGGGATTTGGTGTCGAAAACAAGAATTGGGTCCTAGATATGTATAAAAAGAGACATTCATGGGCAACTGCACATATAAGAGGGAAGTTTTTTGCTGGTTTTCAGACTACTTCTCGGTGCGAGGGATTAAACTCGATCATTGCAAAGTATGTCAACTCAAGGTACAATCTGGTTGAGTTTATTCAACACTTTAATTGTTGTGTCGACCATATAAGGTGGAAAGAGGTCCAGGCTGACCTCGCCTCTGTGAATGGGAGACCCAGTATGCAAACCTGTTTTCAACAGTTAGAGAGGAGTGCTGCCAATGTTTACACCCTATCAATTTTTATATGTTCCAACCAATCCTTGTACGGGCTGCATCAATGAAGGTAATAAATATGAGGCAAACATGCTCTTATGTGATTTACTCTGTCGGTTTGGACCGAACGCCAAATGAGATGTGGCATGTATTCTGTTGTGACATTGAGATGGAATTCAATTGTTCATGTATGAGAATAGAATCATTTGGCATACCTTGTGAACACATAGTTTACGTCTTAGTGCATGAAGATATAGAAGAGTTGCCAGGGTCATTAGTCTTGCCTAGGTGGACCAAGACTGCCAAAGTTGGTTTGCAAAATGCAGTCGGATTTCATTGGGATTTTTTTATGCTTAGTCAATACGGTTGTTTGATGGATTGGTTTAGACAACTAGCCAACTTTGCTTGCCGAGATAACAAGAGATTTATCTCTACACGGGAAATGGCTTTGAATTTGTTGAAACAATTTAAGGAGGAAGATGCTGGACAATAAGGGTTGGTCAATGATGCAGATAGTGTAAGAGATGATGTGCAAGTGGATGCTTCAAGAGCTGGGCTTGCAACCAATGATCTCGGACATAGCATGCCAAGGGACCCAAGAAAATGTAGGACAAAAGGGGGGCTTTGCAGTCCAATAAAAGAAAACATCGATGTAGACAGTGTGGCATGGAGGGCCACAATCGAAAAACTTGTCGTGTTCGTCGTGGCATTTCACAGTTAGAAGGCCGTGGAAATGACACATTTGATAATGACTCAGATGATCACATGAAAATTGAAGATGACTCATTGGTAAGTACTTTTACCAATGAGGTATGACTAAGTTTTAATTGCTGCTTATTAGCTTGTACTAATGATTTTATATTACTGATATTGTAGGTATATGATGAGAATGCTTCGTGCAGCAGCAATGAAGTGCTGTAATAAGGTATGGTTAATGGTTTAAGTTTCTGGTATTCTCTAATTTTTATTCTATTTGGGATTGGTGTTTCTTTTTTAATTTTTTTGTTATATTTAATATTCTTAGAATTCAGCTTTTGCGATGGTTATTGTTGTTCATGATTATGACTAAAGGTTGAGGTTTGTACCCTTTTTTATGGCATCATAGAAATGTGAAGCTATTGCTTTTTTGTTCCATCATAGAAATGAAAAAAGAAAAATTTGCTTTCCTTTATTTGTTATTGTGTTTGTTGTGTTCGTTGTCACATTGATCTATTCAAATATTATGTTCCTTACATGTTAGGCTACTGCTATTTACTATTATGAACCAAAGTTTGAAGTCCTGCTTTGCTTTTTCTACTTCTGATAGTGGATATCAAGATTGGGGACCAAAGTTAGAAAACTTGGAGTGAAACCTTTATTTTATTGCAATATACTTGCTATGCAGCCTATATTATGCGTTTGTTCCTCTGGATCTATCTTTTTGCATAGATTAAGTTAGAAAATTAGTTGGATACATTTTGTATTGATTTGAGAAATTCAATGCGTTTGAATTAATATTAGTTAGAATAATTATTTTTAGCCTATTAGTTTGGATAATTTAATTCCTTCTTTTTTTAAAATCTTTTAATTTATTCTTTGATTAAATTTTATACATAATTTATATTTTTATTAATTCATATTTTTTTGTGCGCGTATTTTAACTTTGGTAAATAAATAATTTTAGAAAAAATTATTTTTTTCCCGTCTTTTTAGGAATGGTGGCCTTCGAATAGATGTAAATTATCCTAACATTAATGATTTATTAAATATTTTCGGCTTAAATAATTTCTGATTTCTAAAGTCTTTTTATTTTGGTTAAAATAAAATTTAAATAATCCCTATTTTAATTATTTTCAAGACTTTATTCTCTTAAGTGTTGGTGCGATATGTCTAACAACATCAACATTTCAGCATATTACTAAGTTAGTATTTAATCTGACTCGTCAGTACCTAATGGAGCAAACTAACATCATAGTTTAAAATAAAAACCTTTCAAAGGTTGCTTGTCCAAAAACAAAAAAGTGAATTAATAAAACTCAAAATCAAAATACTAGTATTTTATAAGGATTAAAATCTTATTTAATTTTCACGTGCTTAATTATTTTAAAAAAGATAATTTTAATTTTGATACAATATAATTTTCTTAATGAATATTTAAATAGCATGTGTAAAATGTAATTTTTACTATAAAAATACATAACCAAATATCTGTTTTTACTTCTATCGGATAAAATATAGGTTCAAGAAATGAGGATACATATTAAATTAGAAAAATATTAGGTAAATAAGTTATTTTTATGATTAAGTATAATTTTTTCTTTTCTTTTTTTTTTTTTTTTGCTTTATGCATCTCGTCTTTATTTTTGAACTAATTTTTATTGTGCTAATAAGCTATTGGAACAATTTTGTTGAACTTAATTATCAAAATGACTTGATCACATAATATCATCGATTAGGTTAATAACATTCTTCATCAAACATTTTTTAGTTTGATTGATTCAACCAAAACATCACAAAAAATATAAATAGTTATTATTCACTTGAAAGAAATATAGAAAGAAAACATAATAAAGAAGATATATATGCCCAAACGTGTGAAATTTGTCTTTTGGTTGAACCCGTGCATTGTTTGATTTAAAAATTTTCCATGTCACTCATAAGCCATAATTCAGGTTCAGGATAAATAGAAAAAAGGACAAGGAAAGAAGAAAACAATACAAAATCCTATCTAATAGATAATGTAATCTGTAGAGTACCCATCATCAATGGATTTCTTGCAAGATGGGGCACCCTCTCTTCGTCTATTTTTGTAAGTCTAACTAAAGATGTTATGGGTGTATCATAAGCCACCATAATTGAAACCTCTCGTTAACATCTGCCCGTATCTTATTCCAATCTCCGGTGACGAAATCCAATGCTAAATACATTCTACTACTTTCCGCATGCAGCTGTTATTTATTTTACCAAATGTTAACGCATGTATTATATGTAATTAAAGAGCGAAATTGTCTATGTTAAGAGTTACCTTCAGAGGGACCACAGGAGTGAATTCCTGTTGCACATCCATCCATTGCATAACCCATATAGCTGGATCATTGCTGTGTGAAAACGTATCATGCAATACAACATAAGGAAGTCGAATACAACATATATATAAAATTAAATAACCAACAATTTGAATAATTACCTATTTATGCACCTAGGAATACCTATTGCATTACGGACTTCCCAACCCTCGAAATTCACTATGTCTTGTATACCACATTCTGCGTACTTCTCTGATGATATTATTTCAGAAAGAGTCACTCCCTGTAATAATAGTGTGCTTTACTATTTGAAGTAATGATATTATTAACTTTGTTTCTATAGTAGGAGTACTTACTATATTTCTAATATGATGCTTGCGTGGTTCATCATCTTCAACCTTACAGTGAGAGTCTAAGTGATAAAGTATTTTGTTAAGAATGCTCATTACCATCAGATACCGGTGATCATTCTCCTTGATTGGGACATATATATGTATCACAAATAGGATGTAATATGTATAAGTCATAGTTTGAGTACTTTTTATTATAATAAAATTACTCCAATAATTATCTTCAACGTACGAATTGAAGGTCTCGGGTTGGTGGCATATAATATGCATATTTTTCCAGTAGGTCATGATCCTCCATATGTAACGACATGTCATCCTAGGAATGTTTGAGGACAATGGTTATTTATTTTGGTTAGTTAAAAGAAAAAAAGCAAGATTTTGATTTACCGTAAATGATGGTGGAAGGGACCAAATATTTTTTAATTTGGTCATGGTAATATTTGATGTTATCTTCAATGCCATCAACTTTATTACCAGTTCAGATACTTGCTTGCCAGGTACAAGACAGAACAGATCCCCTCTAGTTGCAGTTGTATCTTGTATATGAACCAAATCCTCACTAACACAAAGCCAACACGTTAGCCACAGGGAGAATTAAAATTAAAAATAAAAGATAAAAAAAATGCTCATGCTATGTCAATATCAGCATTAAAGATGTATATAGCCATGTTGACTAAATCCTCACTCAACCTCATATCTTGTGGTGGTTTGAATGAACAGTTAAGATTCTACACAAAACATAAAGGTAATCCATAATATACATACTTGAAAGCTATGCCAATGAATTTCTTTTAACTAAATCAAATACCTTTGGGATAGAAGTGTTCTTGAAAGCCATTTTTTTTTGTTTCACAGAGGTCGTTAACCGTGCTTTGTCTTTGGTGAATGTTAGAGGCCCATTGCGTACTATAGTTTCCGCCATCTTACTTGATAGTTGACCTTTGTGCTCAATTTTTGGCATTTTAGCTGGTCATGCAAACGCCTTGTTTTGGAGAGATGGTGGATTATTGACTCTTGCCAATTTGTCCTTTTACCTTACAAACGTACTCGGAAGTTCTTGCACAGTTTTATTATTTTTGGTATTTCTTTGAACACCGAATCTTGACGTTGGCTTCGATTTTTCTTCTCCATCCAGGTATGTTTGCGTCCCTTTGTAGAATGATGAGGGTAGATTGTGCAAAATCTCAAAGTCCTTATTCTCGTCGGATAAATCCGTAAACACACAATTGTCGGACTTTACTTCCAACGGGCTAGAGTTTTTCTTTGTTACATCATCACATGATTTATTCTTTATCTCATATAGGTCTGTATTGTCAAATTTCTCATGCTTCTCATCAGTGTTACATTGAAGGGCGGTTAATTTATCAAGAGACTTCTTCACCATCCACATTGCCTTCTCCATCTCATTAACTCTCTTGGATAAAGACTACATTATAAAATAGAAAATTAGCATTGGTATATATAAATAACATTGCAATATTATCATGAGTTGGATATATTACCTCTATGGCTTGTAGTATTTGTTTCAACGGAGAATTTTCAATAATTTTCATCGAAGAAGATCCAATGTGATCATCTATTAATTTTTCTTCCATTGCTCTATTAGATTGTAATTTTAGTTTTAGTAGAGATAGTTAATAGTGTTATATACTTGAGCATTTATATATAGGAATAAGATTATGTTTCCCACAACTAATTCTCTTTTAAAATTTAAATTTAAATATGATAACCAAAAATTAGTTATTATACTTTAATTTAAAAAAATATATATCCAAAATTAAAATAGTTTCCACGGCATAAAGTACCCTAATTTTATCTTGTATGAAATGAATAATAAATTTTTGTTTTATAATTCTAATATTATCTTTTTGAAAAAGATAATATTAGATTTTTATATGTAATCTTAATATTCTTAACTTCTTATCTTCTTACTCTAATTAGATAATTTTTTTAAAAAATAATGATAAGAATAAAATATCTTAGAATTTGTATTATTTTTATCTTATCTTATCTTTTATAACCGAATATGCTATATATTCATCATAAGGGGTTATATGGTACCGTACAAGACTCTGATACTATCTGAGTGAGTAGTAGAAGATGGCTCCAATGAAAAATATGCAGTTCAAGAGTATTTTTAACGATATAACAAAAAGGATAGAAAATTTAGAATCAGTCCTTCATGTTCTACACCAAAAAATTGATTTGATCATGGCACAACAGAAAACTTCCACAAATAGTAGTTTGATGTTGGATCCTACTATTGTTGTGCATTCTTCGGAAAGTATAAAAACTAGTGATCTTACTGGTATCATGCCAATTCAACCCAAGAAGTTATTCCACTTGGATATTACTCGTAAAGCTACAACTCCACCTAATGGACAACCACATGTTAGAGTAGGAGCTGTACTGCCAAAGGTAACCTTAAGTTTTTTCTTCTTTCGTTTATTTTTTCTTTTTTCTTTATTTTTTAGTGTAACCTTAAAAATAATTTTTTATCTGCAGTGGTGGACACTTATTGCATTTGAGCCTACTGCTTTGATGATGTTAACCGATTCTCAAGCTGCTATTGCAGCCTATATTTTTTCGGATACGTTAGATCCGTACGTGTGGTTAATGATTGTGTATAATGTAATGGTGTAAAAATTCTATGATTCTCCCAGCTAACCACTTTATGAATTTGGCAGTTCTGAAGAGTTGGTAATCTCAGATGAAAAAGGTTATAGAAGTACATTTAGATGTCTTGTGTCGGAGATATGTGTCGAATCATGAGTAAGTATAGAGGTCAATGCATGTTATACAATTTCTTGTAATTATATATTTAAGCCTCTATTTACCTATAAACATGTTTTACATATAATTTTAACATATTGTAGGTTATAAATCTGGTGGCACTTATGATGACACGTGTATTTTGACGTAGGAATGAAGATCCGATTTGCTGGTTCATGCCTGAACATTTTGCAGTAAAGTTATCCCTATAATATCTCAAAATTATAAGTTAATTTTTTGTGGCTAATAGTTTGAGTGGATATACTAATTTATAAGGAAGTTCTTTTTTCTAGACTAAACCATGCTATGTACTCACACGAGTAATTTGTATAATTAAATTATCAATTCAAAAATAGCTGTTAAATTGAAGACATATTTTCATTTAACAATTTTTTTTGTATGCAGCGATATGCTTTAAGCGACAAATACACACCTGCTGAGGTTATCACTGATTTCCTTGGAGCATATATTTCACTGAAAATTAGCCATGTCGCTAGGGTACAAGTGACCAATTTATTCCCATTAATATACTGTTAAATTGTTTTTAGTGTTTATAATGATTTAAGGTTTTTTACAGGTTTTTATCCCTGTCTGTGAGGAACTACATTGGTATCTGGTTATTGTTGACTTTACGAGTCGTCGTCTAATTATATTGGATTCACTGCCTTGTGTCGAAAAACATCAACAAAGCAAAAGGAACGCAATTAAAGTGGTAATTATTTGTTCTAAATCAGTACTCAATCATCTATAAACACTTAACAATTTAAATAACCATTTGTTGTAACTAGTACTCTTAGTCAATTTAAATCATTTACAATTCACAATTTTTTTTGTCATGAATTCACTCTTGTAAAGGCAACTTATTTAGAAGTGATGTTAGATGATCATATTTTTGATGATGATAAGTCTAAATTTGTAGATTGCTCCACTTTTTGGCCTATGACACCTTTTGGCCTACCCACTCAAAAAATAGATTATAAGTCTAATATTAAATTTTTTTTTTAAAATATCATAACTCGTTCAATGGATTATATCTTATATGTATATAATAACTATTTGTTGAATGCTTTTTATCATAGGAATGATAGCAGAGTTTGGGTGACCAGTTAGATGAGAGAATGTACTTTACAAGATGACTTTAATATTCAGGTCATATTTATAAGAAAGTATTTTTAACATAATTTTTCTAACACACTTCTAATTAGAATTATATTGTTGGTGCTCTAAGCAGATTAACGACTCCACATGAATGAGACTTGCCGTGGATCTGGTTTTAGATGAGTACAATGATTTGTGCCTCGTAATACAAGAAAATGCTTGGCAATATAGGACCAAGGTGGAAACAAAGCATGAAGACAATTGGGAATGAGGAATTATCTTTTTAGATATTTTTAATAGTTTCTTTGAAAGACAAAGTACTAAGCTATGTTTCATTTATTTTTACACTAATTTATCCTTCATTATATTACAATTCTATATTACTAATTTCTTTTACTTTATCGGTTAATATAAATTATTCATAACCTATATATTTCCGTAAATAACGATGAAACCAGTCACATGACCCAAGAGACTTCGGTTTTGAACATTATGGTAGCCTTATGTATTGGAATGAATTATTATTTGTGCAATAATGAAAAACTTATATTTAGCTTCTTCGAATGAGTAAAGGAAAATACATGTCAAAATATCAACAACAGTACATAACAAGGAGAAGAAAACAAATAAGAAGATTTCTTTATCAAACTTACATGAGATAACGTTAACAACACCGAAATCTTATCTCACTAGGTAAGAACTGTATAAATTAAATTAAATAAAACAATGGTACACCAACATCAATGGAACCCAAGCACCATGATCTAGCCCCGTCCTTCTGTCTTCTTCCACCGCGCTGAAGCCAGATTTTTGAAGTAGATCTCTTACCTTCCTTGCAAGTTGCGGAGCTCCTGGTGCTGAATACTTAATTTATATGCCAACAGAAGATTAAGATCAATTCATGGCCAACCAAGAACTATGGCAAAAAATTGTTCTACAGAGTGTGTTGAAAGCACATGGCTAACTAAAAACATGAACCATTAACTTGTTGGCCATTGACTTTCAAAGTACATTTGTAAATTTTTAGATAAAAAAATATATATAATGCTTAAAGGAAGTTAATATTTAATATTATACCTGTCAGAATTGGATAATTACAACTATTCTGCACCAGCTTGTGTAACATGTTCAATTGATCCTAATGAAGTACCTTGCTCAATACATTGGAAGACATCAAATTATAAGACCTTAC